>NC_137842.1:64780014-65325014 GCF_948465745.1 Chenopodium album | reverse complement strand
ATACGTCCAACTTATATGTACGTACAGTAGTATTTTGTTCAGTATTTTCAGGGTAAATAAAACAGTAAACTGTTATAGTGATGATGAAAATAGTGTTATGACTGTTAAGGTGTCAGATTTCAGAGGTGGTACAGGCATCAGGCATGGAGTAATAATGTAATGGCCTAATGGGAAGTCACAAAATTAATGCTGCCATTTTTATTTTATTTTTGTTTTTCTAGAGGTGGGGTTTTGACGTTTTGTATAAGAAATTTGTACTTCAATAGTTTGAGTAACTAATAATTTTGATTAATCAAGCATAATTTTATACTGTATGCCAATCACCTTATAATTAACTTCATATGCACTTATATTTTGTCATTATTTTAGTTACACAATTTGGCTTTAATTTTACTCATATGCTCATTTTGACCATAATTCTTTAGTATTGTACTCTTTCAAAAATGGTATCATGTAAAATGTTGCGTGTATTTTATATCAATAAAGTTTTATAATTGTGTCCAAAAAAAAAAAAAAAAAACAAACAAAGTTTTATAATTATAACTTTTTTGTATAAGTTTTAATTATACTAAGGGCCAGTTCTCATACGTTAAAATTCAGTTCAGTTCAGCTCCTAATTTCCTTCTCTTATAAAATAGTCAGTTCAGTTTAGCTGAGTTCAGTCAATGAGAACATACCCTTAATTGTACTAGTTCGGGTTATTCTGAACTGAACAAGCCAATTGTACAGACCCTTAACTGAACTTGATTGTGTGGGTTATTCTAAAATCGGTGTACTCTATTATTTTAGAACGGGATCCCGCAAAAATAAGCTGAACTAAACAAACCAACTCAATTTTGAAACATGGGCTTGATTTAAAATGGGCCAAGCCCACAATATTGGACTTGTGGAGGACAAAACAAAGGAAATAATCCATGATTAATTTTACAATCACATTATCAAAACAAAAAATGTTAAATCGGAAAATTCTTACAATTTCTATTTCCCGCCAAATAACTGCTTTTGCATTTCACCTTCTTCATTTCAACTGTACCCACCATTATCATCATCAATCTCCTTCGTTTTTCTCTTCAATTCTCAAAATCTGTAAAAAATCCCAGGATTCTCCTTCAATTACATGCTCAAATTGTCACTTCTGGCGCAACTTCTAATCATGTTTCTCTCTCCAACAATTTGATGAATGCCTATATTTCTGCTGGTTTAATTTCCAATGCCCAGAAATTTTTTGATCAAATCCCAGAAAAAAATTTAGTTTCTTGGACAATTTTGATTTCTGGGTTAACGAAAAGAGGGTTATTTGATGAGGGTGTTGATTTATTTGGTAAAATGGTGGGAATTGGGTTAATGCCTAATGAGGTTACAATTTCAAGCATTTTACCAGCTTTTGCGAATCTGGGTTTGGATTCGATGGGTAAATCGGTTCATTGTTTCTGGGTTCGGCGTGGATTTGAGCATAATGTTGTTGTTGAGACGTCTTTAATTGATATGTATTGTCGTTTTGGGCGAGTGAGTATTGCCCGGAATCTGTTCGACGAAATGCCTGTGAGAAATGTTGTTTCATGGAATGTTATTATTACAGGGTATGCTAATAATGGGATGGGTGATGATGCACTGTACCTTTTTAATGTAATGCGAAAGAATGGGGTTTCTTTGGATTATTTTACCATCATGAGCTTGATATTGGCTTGTTCAGAACCTAGTCGAGGAAGAATAAGTAGTTCAATTCATGGCTTGATTGTAAGGATAGGATATAGCAAAGAGCTGCAAATTCAAACTGCTCTTATCGATATGTATACACGTGGTAGCTTTATTGATGAAGCTTATGGTGTCTTTAATGAAATGGTTGTTAAAGATATAGTTGCTTGGACTTTAATGTTGAAAGCATTCTCATATTGTCAGTATTGGAGCAAGGCCATTATACTTTTAAGTGAGTTAATGTGTGTACATTATATGTCTCTTGATTCAACTGCTCTTGTAAGCATGATTTCAAGCTGCAGCTCTTCAGGAGCTTTACTGCGAGGTAGACTGATTCATGCGCTTGTAGTCAAACGAGGGTTCAGCAAGGATGTGTTTGTTGGTTCTGCATTCATAGGCATGTATGCGAATTGTGGTGATTTAGACAGCGCGAAAAACTACTTTAGCTGGATGGAGGAAAAGGATATTACGTGCTGGAATGCTATGATTAAAGCTGTGGGAGTGAATGGAAATGGTAGTGATGCTATTCGTCTCCTATGGAGATTAGAAGGCTTGGGATTAAATCCAAATGAATCTACTTTTGTTTCTGTCTTGTCTGCTTGCAGTCATGCTGGTATGGTTGATGAAGGTCTTCAAATTTTCGATCATATGGTGGAGAAAAGAGGCATAGTTCCCAATTCACAGCATTATGCTTGTCTAGTAGACTTGCTTGGACGATCAGGACGACTAGATGAGGCCCATTTGGTTACATCTCGGATACCTTTGCAGCCACATTCTGGGGTTTATGGTGCTTTACTGAGTGCATGTAATGTCTATGGTAACACTGAGGTGGGAACTGAGATTTATAAACAACTACTTAAACTGGATGTCACAGATGTTGGTCATTTATGCTCTGTTTCAAATTTGTACTCCTCCATGGGTGATTGGGAAGGCACGGAGATGTCTCACACAATACGAAGATCTAAGGGAATAAAGAAAGACCCTGGGTATAGTTTGATTGAGTTAAATTAGCAAGCTTGTGTTTCACACTTTCACTCTACTACAGTGTGAGACCATGTCAACCTTGTCCATTCATGTTCGGATATTTTTGCTAATTATGGTTAGTTACTTGGTTCAATTTCATATCCCTCATTTCATGCCAAGACAGAATATCCAAGTATGTTTTTAGTGTACATATTGAAATTTATTTCTCAGTTTAGAATCACTTTACTATTTCAAAAACATGATATGAGTAATTTGGTCATATGGACTGATTTTTACCATTTCAGAGTGTTCAGGCTCTAAGGAAAAGTAGTTCTACACCTGGAAGAGTTGGTACAGCAGATGGTCAATCTCTCTCATATGTTTGAAATCAGGTTTTTTCACTCAAAATCCTTTTTATCATGATTTTCTGTATCCTAGTAGTTTTGGAAAGTTCTCGAGTCTATATATGTAATAGAACTGAAAATTTCATATAACGGTTATAGGAGTGATGGAATGCAGTATTGCGGTTTTGAAGTAATTGCGATGCATGTACTCTGCACCCTCATTCTCGGATTTATGGTGCTTTCTGAGTGCATGTAGAAATCTGGTAACTCTGTGGTGAGAGCTGAGATTTAATAGAAACTACTTAAGCTGTACCTTAAACATGGTTGCTTTATTTTAAACTTGTACTCATGCCAGAATTTTCTTCTTTGTAATAATGATTCTCTTATTTTGCCAATTTTGCTCTCTTCAAACCTAGTTATTTGACTCAGTCTTAAAACTTTTAAGTCCACACACATGATATGAGCTTGAACCTAAATTGCAGAAATATGTGTATAACTTTGCTCAATGCTAATATGCTTCTAGTGTCGCTCAGTTATCCATGCTATAAGCCCATTCACTTGTAATATTTGGTTACCAACTATTGGCATTTACTGCTGTGAGTGAGTTGTACTTCTGTATCTGCTAATATTACTCGAGGTTGTTGCTTGCTTGTTGAGTTGATTCTACTGGTTGAAAGAGAGTAATTACTAGCGAATTTCCAGCAGTTACATGCTCACTTTGTATTAGTAATGCAATGCGATTTGTCATACAGTAAATATAGAGAAAAGTTAATCTTTTTTATCACACCTCAGTAAAGAAAGAAAATGAGTCCATTGTGTAACCAAAATGATGCTAAAATTATCACTAAACCTTATTTGAACTTGAATAATATAGTTGTGGTCCCCAGCACCCCTTAGATGGAAACTTTGTGGTATGTTTGAATGCGATAGCTGATAGATATTAATTTATTTCTGACCCAGAAAAGTAAGTTTTAGGCCCCATATTATGAGATATGCGTATAGGTTTTATTTAACCTTAAGAACACCCTTAAATATTTTGCTAGAGTGAGGCTGAAATAGCAAGCTGATGCTCCCTTTTTTCTCTTTGCGTTTTCTTTTTTCACCCAGTTAATGCCTTAATGGTATAGTTCTTTCGACATGAGGTAATTTGGTCTTATGAACTATGAAGTGTTTTTTTGGTTTAAAACAAAATTAAGCTATAATGATATGATTATTTCACATTTCAGACTCTAATATAAAAAAGTAATCCTACTCCTGGAAGAGTTGCTATATTGGCTGATCAATTTCTTTCACATAACAAAATCAGGTTGGTCACTTTAAATCCTTTACTTAAGTTTCTTTTTCATGAGTATTATGTAACTCTTTATTTATATAATAGATTTGAAGATTTCATATAGTGGTCATAGACTCATAGGACTATAGGAGTGATTGAAATTATTTTGTGTAGATGTATAGAACTAATAGAAGTTTTGCGGTGTTTCAATTTAGAAATAATTTGGGAATGCATTTATTCAGTTGTGTGGGAGTCCGGCTGTTAGTTTCTCCATGTAGGATGTTGTTGCAGTTATGTTTTTCCAAGTGAGTGTAATTTTGAAGCTATTTAGATTCTGTTTCCTCGATTATAAATTTAGGAGGATATCTGCATATCTATAAAAATTAGGTAGGGGCTGTGTGGCCTGCTTTTTATCTTTATTACAAATTAGGGTATGTCTTTGGTAAATGATTGTCAAAGAATTGGTTGCTTGGAATCTACTGTTGATTTTCTGATTTAGTCAGTATGGAGCAAGGCAATTGAACTCTAAGGTTTTTGATAAGTGTACATGATGTGTTTTTTTTATTCCACTGCTCTTGTAAGTAAAGTTTCTATCTGTAGCTGAATAAGAGCTTTATCTCAAGAAAGTCTGATAGTCTCAGTAAGGATGTGTTGGTGGATCTGCACTCAGAAGCATGTACACCTGTTGTGGTGATGACAGATAGTGGGAAATATATATTTAGTGAATCGAGAAATATGATATTATGTGTTAGAATGTACGACTAGAACTATGGGAGTGAGTGGGGACGCTAGTGAAGTAGTGATACAGTTGGTCTCCTACGTAGAATGGAAGACTTAAGATTTTATTCAAAATATCCAATTTTGTTTTGCCATACTTCTTGTCTGCTTGCACTTTGTAATCATGCTCATACTATAAGTGAAGGTCTTTAGATTTTCCATCATATATATGGATTAAAGAAGGAGCATTGTAGTTAATTTACGGAATTATGCTTGATTAATACTCAGTAGAGGCGTAGAGCTGCTTGGTAGTTCAGGTTGACTAGTTAGGGGCCATCTGGTGATAACTCAGAAGCCTTTGTACTTTACAACCTCATTCTCAGGTCTGTGGTGTTTTACTGAGTGCATGTGGAGTCTGGTAACACCGCGGGAGAGCTGAGATTTAATAGAAACTACTTAAATCCAGACCTTACAGAAGTCTGCTTTATTTTAAGCTTCATGCCACAAGAAAGACATCATACTCCCTTAAAAAGAATAATACTACACTAAAAAAGGAATTTCCATCCTTCTTTGTAATGATTCTCCTTTTCTTTGCTTTGCCTTCTTTGTTCTCTTCAAACCTAGTTATATGACTCTGTCTCAAACTCTCAACCACCTTTCTTGATTTTTCTCTCCAGAATTGAAGACACCAATCAAAGTATCTAAAGAGAGTGAGAAATAAGAGGTTGGTAAGTCAGGGAAGATTTTTGAAACCTTAAAAGATGGGTTCTTCAGAGGATAAACATCCGGAGTTCTTCCGAACTTTTCATCCAGATCATAATACTCAGAACCTGGTATGGTCTCCCCTCCCATTTTTTTTACCTACATAGAGTCATAGAGACATAGAGTTAACTATGAAGTGAAATTTTGGCTGGCCTGATATTTGACTATATTACTTTTCTGTCTTTTAAAGTTACCCATGAATATTTTTGAGAAATTTATTTTTTATGTGATTTGAGTGCTTACAGAGAATTCCAGATGCTTTTCTGGAACATTTAAGCAAGAAAATCCCTGAGAAAGTTGTCCTCAGAGATTGTTATGATGACTGTTGGCCTGTTGACGTTGTTGAAACCGAGGATGGCATGTTTTTTCAAGGTGGGTGGTCTATGCTTGTCTCGAGCTATCCACTACTAGGAGGAGAATTTATGGTGTTCAAGTATGATGGACACTCTGCATTTGACATAAAAATTCTGAACTCTCACAAGTCCAAGAAGCAAAAAGTTGGTTCTTCTGTTATTCAAGAAGAAACAAAGCTTCCAACAGGAGAGGAAGATGAAGAGGAAGTAGTCATGGACCAACCTATGAATTCGGCTATAGGGAGGGTATTTGGCTGGGGGAGTAACCGTAAGAATTATGCATCATTGGCTTAAGA
The DNA here is from genome assembly GCF_948465745.1 of Chenopodium album. NCBI lineage: Eukaryota > Viridiplantae > Streptophyta > Magnoliopsida > Caryophyllales > Amaranthaceae > Chenopodium > Chenopodium album. Next base: position 65,318,611 of record NC_137842.1, on the reverse strand, counting down.
TAAATTGGTTCTTTCCGGCCAGCTACATTTTTGTTTAATTGGATTACCTTTCGTGTCTTAACGTTTTTCGTTTTTTGATCTTCTAGGTTCAGTCACTGGATCCCATGTCATGAACCTTGAAAAACGAATAACAGACTTATTCCCATCAGACAACCCATTTTTCGTTACAAAATTCAAAAATATCAACGGGAGAAAGGATGTGGTAACACTTCTATTTAAATTGGCATTATTTTTGTTTACATTTCATAGAGTGACTTCAGTTTCTGGACATGATACAAACTGCTGTGTTTTGTAGACTATACCACACGCTATTCGAAAGGGCTATGGTCTAAAATTTGGTAACAGAATAAAGATTCAAGATCCAAAAGGGAACCTTCATGATGGAAAGATAGCCATATGGAAAGATGGGCGGCACGCAATCACTAATTTCTGGAAGCAGCTCTGCATGTTCAACAATGTTATGAAGGACGACATTGTCATCTGTGAGTTGATACCCTCCACCACAAATACTTGTCGACGGATCAAAGTTCAAATTATCCATCCTAACACCGATTAAGACATGTATGCAACCAAGTAACGCCTTATCGGATGTGGTGCTATCATCTTGATGTTGTTTGGTGCAGTTACAACCTGTTGTACATCAAGGGTTTTCTATAACATTATGTTGCGTAATACTTCAGTATTGTACATGATCTGGTGAGTATATTACCTAAGGTAGTAAACTAGATAGTCTAGTGAACATTTGCTGTCCTCATTCTTAGCTGGAGCTGTTTCTAATCTAGGAATATAACTTAATGGTGCAATTATTATTCATAGTTCTTTTTTTGTACAATTATCTTAATATGCATGAGGTCATGAAGATGTGACTTATGAAATTTAGATAATAAATAAATTTGGTGTGAGTAATAAATAAATTTAGATAATCATATGAAAAACTCCACAATCTTATCCTGCAGAGTAATTATAAAAAAATAAAAAATAAATTAAAAAAAAAACAACTTTTTCTGTCAGAATTTTTTTTTAAAAAAACCCAAAAAAAAACTTTCATGAGTTTATTATTATTTTTTGTAATCATCATATATACTAAGTATGAATTCTTGGTAGAAAAAAAATTACGGAGTATTAAAGTTTCCTAAAACAATAATAAGCGGTAATTTTGGGTCATTGAAGAAATATATGGAGTAATTATTAAGAAACTAGTTCATGTATTTGATTTTCTTATATCCTTCCAAGTTTCCATCCATATCCGAAATTAGTCGTCACCAATTCAAATTACACTATGTGCGTAACAATTGATTATAATTTTGAACCGAATTTTCTGTAACATATGTCTATGGTCAACCAAAAGGTTAAATGCAAGGAAATTGCACACCTAAGCATGTGTACATCTAACTATTTCTAGCCTATTGTAAAAATATAAACTATTTCTAGGACATGATCCACCTTGCCAGCCTAAATAATTGCAACTTTTTTTTTCAGTTTTTTGTAATAATAAAATCAACAGAAATCAAATTCTCAAACAAATGAATGAGGATTAACTGGTAAGTTTTATCATTTTTCAAGGCTCTAATTCAATAAATTAAATCTCACTACAAATAAATTTAAGAAATATTGTAGTCACGGAAATTGATGTTACTTGTGTCATTTAATTCTCAAAAGTTATTCTTAACAAATCAAAATCTGTAAAATTATCATATTTCTGATCTTCTGGAACCTGATACTAAGTTTCAGTTTGTGATCAGGAAGTGAAGATTAAAGAAAGAAAAGCCAAATTTTTCACAAGGAAAAAAACATGGAATTATTCAGAGATTCTGGAAAAAAAGGGGTGTTAATGTTATTTGTTATGATCATAACACCTATAACAAAGGCAATAGATACAAACCCAGTGCATGATCCATGCTCTGATGCAAAGGTGCAAAGATGGGATGGTTTTACATTTGGCATCGCGTTTTCGTCTAAGGAATCCTTCTTTGCTCCTGATCAAGTTCAGTTATCCCCTTGTGACTCTCGCCTTCAGCTTGCTAACAAAGCTCAACTCGCGGTCTTTAGGCCTAGAGTTGACGAAATCTCCCTTCTTACTGTCAACTCCACCTCCAGCCCTGTATGTTTACCCTCTCTGTTGGATGATTGATGAATTTTCAAGCTGGTTAATATTTATGCAAATGTTCTGATCATGAGAAAATGTTTATTTGTAGGAAACAACGGGCGGATATATGGTAGCCTTTGCTGGAAGACAGTATGCTGCAAGATCACCACCAGTTTTTGTTGCAGATGGTACTAACATAGTAACAACATTTACTCTTGTAAGCTCCATCTCTGAATTCTTGCAAAAATATTATTTAGGGTGACTAATAATTACTTTCTTCGGACAACTTTTAATGTGTCACAATAAAATCAGTGTGAGACGATCTCACCTAAGACTTACACTTAAAGTCGTGATGATATATCAGGGCATACAAGCCAAAGGTTATAACTTTACAGTGCACTAATATCAGATTTATGTCAATTTGTGTTTAAGGTACTTGATTTTGAAAAGGGTACACTCCAAAACTTGTACTGGAAAACGTTTGGGTGCGATTCATGCAACAAGGATTATCAAGTATGCCATGAAAACAAAGAGTGTGCTGTGACATCTTCGACGTGCAAAGACAAAGGTGGCTCTGTAGACTGTACAATTAACATTCAGCTAACATTTTCAGGCACAGATAAAAATGGGGAGGTACTTAACTCATGGTACGAAATGAAAAACATGAGGCGTTTCTCCCTTTTCAATCTTTTCGCTGGTCTTCAGAATACATTTACTAATGGTTTGTTGTAAGCATTGAATAGGACCATATCAACAAAAGAGTTGGGAAATTATACTAATTATCCATAGAAAAGTCAGTTTTACAGGATCAAATTTACAAGGAAATAGAATATATAGAAACTATGTATTATGTATAACATTTGTTGTAATGCTTGATTAGTTGATTATAGTACAAATTTATTGCATTGGTTCCAAGAGCAAGCACAACTTGTGTATGTTATTAGTTGAAGATTACAGGTCATTTCAGAGACCACAAAACCAAGGATGAATGTTAATTTACTATCATGAATTTAATAGCGTTTCTTGTGACTTTCCAAATGATGTACTCCGATAAAATAACTATGTTTAGTTCGAATAAGAGTTATAACACGTGGATTGCACAATATGTATAACGTATTGTATTCTATTAAAAGGGGACCATTTAAGTCGTGTATCGTAACGTTGTATGCTCAACTATCATGTAATAAAGAAGATTTTTTTTTTTCCCCAACCATTTTAGACCTTTTGAAGAGTTTCATTTCATACTGTTAATACGCAATTATATCCCACAAAGATTTCTCCAATCCATATTTCTGCTTATTTATTCAATAAGTTCGATTGCATAGTGTATATATATATATTTCTCCAATCCATATTTCTGCTTATTTATTCAATAAGATCGATTGCATAGTGTGTATATATATATATATATATATATATATATAACATGGCATACTAATAATCCACCTATATATAAAAGGAAAACACTTTGTACAAAATCAATTGAAGAAAATCAAATTTGTTAAATACACCCTGATGCACCGTACACCAACCCAAAAGATTAATTTGCTCTCATTTGATGATTAATTGGACAACAATCATCAAAATGTGAACAATATATATACTCATTGATTGGTGTATGGTGCACCCGATTGTATATGACAATCTCTAGAAGAAAAGGAAGGAAGATGGGATAAACACTTTGAAATAATGAGAGAAAGGTGAAAAACAACTATGGGAGATAAGATGAACAACAAAAAGAATCATATAAACAAGAAACACAATTACATAAACAAAGGAGCAAATAAGAGATATCAACTTATGAATTTCAAAAGTTCTATATATATTCAAACTATTATTACAAAAGTTAAATGACTAATAGCTCATCATGCATTGCACGGGATTGAAAATTAGTTCTTACATAGTTACATCTTAAACTAAAAAGAAAGTTTCGGTTTTTATTGTTTTGAACAATTACAACATCTGCCTTTCTAAACTTTAACAGCACCATTAGAAATACTCACATTACCTTGAGGAGGACTAACAGTAATCCAAAGTAAAGATACAGTAATAGAAACTAATCCAGACCATACCCACACTATTGTAGGCATCCTTCCTCTCCTTCCCATCAGTCCTTTCGCGAAAGGGTACATATGAGCCAACACCCAAAGGCTAAAAAAACACCCACCAAGAAACTTATTCCATTGTGGGATGACACTATAGACTGTTTTCGCAAACCCGATCACAAGTGCAACCATGTTGATGACAATGATGGTGAGGGGCATACAGAAGAGACTAGTCCATTTCACAATATAAAGATCGGCGTACATATCATCTTCCTCTTCACCAGCAGACTTGGAGGTTAAAGTGAATGAAATTTCAACCCCTGCAACAACTTTCAGAAGCCCTTGTAAGACTGCAGCAAAGTGTGCACTGGTGCCTCCTATGAGCCAAAACTGCTCGTTTCTCCACCACTCTTCCAGGCCGATCCCTGACCATTTAACCTCGAGGAGGGAAAGGAGCATAAGACAGACGGTTATAGTAAGGAGGTAGCTAAGAAAAGGAACACTCAACCCTTGTACTATGAACTGTCCTGAGAAAAGTGACAGAGCTGGTAGAAAGCAGTACACTACTAGGAAGATAGAAGTGAAAGGGTAAATCCCAACATTGAAATAAGCTACTCGTTGTAGGAATTTAAGGCGTCTTGTTGCTACTAAAGGATTGTTTCTAGAGAAGAAAATTTCCACTGAACCAGTAGCCCAACGAAGAACCTGATGTAATCGATCAGTGAGGTTGATTGGTGCTGTTCCTCGAAAAGCATCACGTTTTGTTATGCAGTATACTGACCTCCATCCACGATTATGCATCCGATATCCTGTCACCACATCTTCTGTCACTGATCCATAGATCCAACCTATCCTTGTCCCCCATTCAGTATTATCTTCGTACCTAAACAAATGTAAATTCATGACAAAATCAGGCCTAACAAAAGTGATAACTAAAAAATGAGGGGAAAATGAGTTTGTAGAGTGATGTTACCAGCAAGAAATAACAGCAACTGCTTCTGCAACAATAGGAGCATCAAGAGGAGGACGAGGATGGATTAAAGCACCCGGAGGGCGGCCATTTTTCACTGATATGTGATCAGCTAAAGGTCTTCCTTGGTATTCAGCTACAGCAATTGAGTCAGTAAATATAGTTGAATTTCCAAACTTTTTAGGAAGTTCTAAGTCAGGATGTGGTGCTAAACGTTGTGTATCAGATGTTGATTCGTCGTCTTGATCAGAGTGTTCATGAACATTACTCGATTTTGGTTGTTTATACTGCCCAAATAAGCCTGTGTACTCATTAGCCCTTGGAGGATCAAAACCATAGAGTGCATATCGTCGAAACATGCACCCTGTTCCTACATAAACAGGACCTTGAAGACCATCTAAAGCTCTCATATTTCCATCAAAGAAAACAGTATTATGGTTAGCATATCGGTCAGATGGATCAATGCCTTCGAATCGTTGAGGGAATTGTACATAACAGATCCTATCCCCGCCACGATCCATCATATAACACATTCCCTCTCTAATAGCCATTGAATTGTAGAAATAATGGTCACAATCTAAGTTAAGGATAAACGGCCCATTCGAAAGTATAGCTGAAGATCTCACCAAGGCGTTCATAGCTCCAGCCTTTTTGTTATGATCATAACCCGGTCGTTTCTCCCTTGATACATACACAAACATAGGAAGACGAATATCTACACCACTAAAATCGAGTTTCTTCTCATCACAAAGACCGAAAACAGGATCAATTTCAGGGACTTTACTCATTATCTGCAATATCCCTGCATGATCTCCTTTAGCATGATCAGGAGCCTTTTGGTACCAAGTCCCTGGCCAATGTGTTCCGTCGGCCATCCAAGTCGCCTTTTGCACCTCACTTTGCTCAAGAGTATTACCCCCATTGTTTCCATCCTTATCACTAGATGTAGTACTAACATTCCTCTGTAATTGATCCTTTGAATTGAGCATGTCACACCTCTTTTTAATAGCATCCGGCAACCCATTAATCCTTACCTTAAACTCGTCGTACTCCCTTTTAATCCATCTTCTATCCTTGACAAAATCCGGCTTCTTCTTATTCTTAGTAGGGTCTTTCTTCAGGTTGAAATAAGTATCAGGATTTCTTGGTTCTATGTTATGTTTTCTACAAAAAGGCACCCAAAGCTCCCCAAAGTTTATGGCCTCGGCCATTGCCTCGAAAGTTAAAATGGAAGCACCATCATCAGAAATGTAGCAAGAGATCTTCTCCACAGGATAATCAACAGCAAGGATGGATAATATAGTATTTGCAGTTACAAGAGGGGGTTCTTTATCAGGGTCAGCAGTGGATACAAATATATCAACACCCGGTAAGTCGGACCGACTATGAGGATTAGAAGGGGAGGGGTGCTCAAACTTCTCTTTTAAAGCTGCAAGGTCTACAGCTCTATCAATGGGGTTGAGCTTTGGCAATTGATCCAACAACCAAGAAAACGCGAACCATATCTCACACACAATAGACAATCCCCACAACCATAGTGCATCTTCATTCGGGTTTTGCACACGCCAAGTTAGAAATAAAACCAGCGCTACCATCCGTATCACCACTAGTAACCTACACTGAACTAATAAATTGCTTATTACAATTTGATGACTACATTACCTATACTAAACTTCATTTTATGATGCATGTTTATAAGAAAATTAAAGATAATATGACTATTTTTAATGTAACATTCCTTGTGCAAATGTAATAGATGATGAGCATAAAAATGAACATAATTTGGAAGTCATTATTATAAGGATTAACTGATTAAGGACTAAGGTACCTGTAAGGGCTGATAATAGCAGGGCGAACGCTGATTTTTCGTGTAAGGGGCTTCCACGGCTTGTCAGTGAAATCTTCCATGGTCATCCCAGCAGTGGTAGCATCATAAGCTTCTTCATCCGACCAACAGGCAGTCCCAATCCCATACTTGCCTTTAGTCTCGAAAAGCCATCGATTATGATCGAAATCCCCTGTTTGGCTTCTCATTAACATAGACTTATTGTTGGATTTCAATACTGATACTCTTCTATCTAACTTGCCAGAAGATCCACCATTGCTATCTCGTTGTGATTGTAGTCTCGAACGAGATGCAGAAGCCGAAGAGTTAGAGGTTCTTCCTGTTCCTTGCTCAACCCCTGGTTGGTTATCTGGTGTTGGTGGCATCACCACCGTGTAATCCATGTCAACCGACATTGTATCGTCGTCTCGAGACAGGCTGAGTATACGTCCACTTGATGTTCTTCTTCCAAACCTTACTGCTTGTGGTGGCCTCCCAGCATTATTTGAAGATGATGATTTCTTTGGTGGGCTAGTTGATGACATATTACATGCATACCATATAAATTTGATCTTTTTGATGAATTAAGTTTCTGATCTCATATAAATTCCTATTGTCATCACCTTATAATATGCATATGCAACAAATTATGTATGATATTCATGCTTGAAAATACAAATTTTGTGATGAAAAACAATGAAAGTTCAGGTCAAAATGATGTTTTTCATGCATTTTCTCGTGCAAATATTAATTATTGGTTTAATAAAAAGTACCCAAATATAGGAGCATGATTTTTATGGTTCAAATTCTTTCTTTTTTTAGCTTATTAATAGAAAATCTGCTTCCACATTTTGAGGCATGTCATCCTTTCTCTTTCTCTTTTCTTATAACCAAAATACTCTCCATGTAACTCGTTAGAGACTATATTTTAATGATCTTATATTTGCCTCCATCTACCCTAGAATATAAAAAAGGGTTGTGTTATTATTTTGGTAAACGACTAAAAGGTGTTCTCGAGATCAAATCTCTTCTACATCACCCTCTATGTAAACAAAAAAAATATCTAAGTAACATTCCCTCAACATAAAAATCACAGTTTTTGTTGAGTCCAACAAAAACTATCATACTATCAGTCTATCACAGAAATAAGAACATGTATTCAGAGAAAAATGCATACAATTCAAAATTAATAAATAAATAAATAAAAATGAACAATAATACTCCATACTCTCCAAAGTTGTAGCCTTGCAGAACATAAAATGCATCAGAGGTATTGTAAACATTAAAATTAAATCATATTTTTAATCAAAAACTACTAATCACCTCCAAACTTCGTTATTTACTAACAATTTCACTAGCCTTTAAGCTTTATTAAGGTAATTTTCTGCAGACTTCATATCAGTTGTTTTGGATTTGTCAAATAATGCAATATAACAAAACATAGCCTTTCATTGCAAACAAGAAATAACTATATACAAAATTGCCTCCCAGGCTCCCAAGAATCCAAAAACCAAAATATAGATCGAACTAACCGGGACAATTGGCAAATAAGCAAACACCCTAAAACTATACAAGGATAAGAAGCTGCCAAGGAGGCATAAGCAACTTCATTGCAAAAGTTATGCAACTTCCTAAGATACTTAAACTACCAAAAAGTACCAAAATAGGGAAAGCCAGCATTATCCTACACCGGAAATACTAGTATATACTAGCCAAATAAGGGTAAAAGGCTTCAAGAACTCCTATAGATCAAAAGACTAAACCTACTGCAAGCTGCAACTCTAGCTAATCTATTGTATCAACTTTACCAAGAAGCTGTGAACAATCTTCATTTCAGGCTAAAGATGCAAGTTTTTGACAATTAAGCTCCTAAAGAACTTCATCTCTATCAGTAGCAACAGCAGCTTCGATAGATTTCGCAGCAGAAGCAACTTGATTCTCCTCAAGCTGCTCCGCATCATTCTTATCAGGCTGCTCCTCGTTATTCTTATCACCCTTTGTCTCATCCTCACTGTCAGAATCATCAGATTCAGCTCCTGACCACTCAGCAGAATAGTCAGAGCCTTCATCACGTGGTGCTGCTGCTATCTCTTCCGGTGTTAAATCAACCACCTCAGCTCCATCATTCAACTCTTTTGGTGTAGCACCAGCACGTCGAGTTAAGATAAGATAATGAGCTACTGATTTGAATCCTGATTCAATGACCTACAAAAGGAACATTTTCCCTCAGGGCTCAGCAAGGGTCTGCACCTCAAATATGTAAAAATGGAACTTTCAAAATCATGCTTCCCTTCAGAGAACAGTTTTTTAGATTGAGGCAACAAGTCACGGACGCACATAACAGGTTAAGTAGGATTGGGCATGAAAAGGAAAACAAGCAAACATGCATGGCTCCCATAAGTTTATAGACAGCAATGTTCAAGCACTCAACAGTCAACACTATCAACACAAGTTTGCAAAAAAGAGTTAGGAGAATCAAAGATAAAACTAAGAGGTCTAAATTGAACCTTAGAGTGTGGAATATTGATTGGATTCCATCCCTTAGTCCGGCGGCACCGGCTGCAGTTACATATCCCTCGACAAGCTGGGCATGACCAAGTTGGATTTTGGCGAGATTCCAGAACATTTTCTCCATACCTATAGACATGTAGCAGAGTAGCACAACTTAGGACAGTCATTCAAAAATAAATGTAAAGACATTAAGACAACAAAGACAAATGTAAGTTACTAACTTTACAGTAATCTCAGTCATTTGTTAATCAAGCTTTTAGGGCTTGAAAACAAAGCAGTGAAGAAAGTTCAGATACCATACAAATTCCATGAAAACAAACATATCAACTGAGACAAGCATAGCCCTCAAACATTAAAATACAACAGATATGAGACAAAACCGCTTCTACAAACACTTCCAAAGGAAAAACGCTGATTGCCTATAGAAGCATCCCATATAGAGGGTTGTGCAAGATTATATAAACATCTACTACATAATGGGAAAAAATTCACCAATTGCCAAAAAGTACTAAATCTCAAGGAACTATTAACTTGTTCTTTTAAGGGCCTGTTCCGATTGACTGAACTCAGCTGAACTGAACTGAACTGAGCTGAACTTATTAATTAGTGATTTTTAACTACAGATTAGTGATCTTTGATTATTTATTGATTATTTATTACTATACATATGTGTATATACAAATGTACATTTTAAAATATTTACGAAAAATATACTATATAATTATAATTATAAAATGTATAGAAAATATATTAAAAACTTGAAACCTCTAAACATTTTAAACACATATACTATTTATTATTATTATTATTTATTGATGATTATTATTATTTATTGATTATTATTATTTCAATTATTGATATGAATTTTGATGGATATAACCTTCAATCGCAGTTGAAAGGTTTGGAATCTTGAGTCTCGGTCAAGAAACGCTAAGCAACACGAGCTTAAAACCTAAACTAGGCCAAGAATACACAAGCACAAGCTTACGTAAAACTTTATAAATTTCAAATCAATCAATCATACTTTTCGTTAAACACCATCACGTATTTATAAGCTAAATAATTAGCCTAAAAATCGGTAAAACAAATTCCAATCTAACTAGGAAACTAACTCTAACTTGTAAAGATAATATTTTGCAAATATGATCTTTAAAGTTAAGCTTATCTTATACTAACCGAATTAAACTAACAAAAATATCCTAATAAATTCGGTCATCTAATAATAAACTAAAAATAATTATAATAACAATATTGATGCCTTGGAACCGCATCATACTCCCCCTCTTGAAAAAAACTTGTCCCAAGTTTTAGCAAATCATGGAACCAAGATATCATCCAAATTAATCGAACATGAGCTAAAAGAATATGTCTCTATCCAACCACGTCATGCTTATATTTTACACCAATGAATGCACCACAAACTTCAATTGAATGCTCCAAAATTTTAATTGATGACACACCTTTGTCAATGCGATCAATATAATGGAAATAATACGTGAAAATATTTGTATCCCAATTATCACCATAAAAGGAAGTTGTAGAAATTTGACTTTTTGCTACCAACTTAGATAGTTCAAATGTAACCTCCTCGTCAACAAAACTAGACAAATATACACTTTTGTGCTCCATAATTTCTTTTTCTTGTACTAGTTGTTCATGAGATTGCTCTAAAATTGGATTTGTAAGATTACCACTCGGTAAAGATACAATCTTTTCCTCGTATATAGCCTCAACAATTGGTTGCTCTAGTTTCTCGTTCTCATAAGACATATCTTGTACACCACATCTCACGTCACGAATTTGAAAACGAGCATCAATTCTATCCAAACATTCATTCATTTTCTTGATTTCCATCATAAATGCTTCAAACCAACTTTTATTTTCCATGTTTATGTGGATGAGAAAACACACAAAACCAGTCCAGAAATTGATCGAAAGTACGAGGACCAAAACCCAATGAAAACACCTCGAAAAATTCTGAAATTTTGTATACTGCTAGCTCTATCTGTCTAAAATACTCGACCAAAAATTCAGAAAAAAATTCCCAACCAAGTAATCGCAGTTTATTTTTTTCTCAACAATGGCAGATTAATTTGATTTTTGACCAGGTGTAATGAACGAACCCAGTTTAATAGCTATGCTTCTCGAAAAATTCTCAAATTTTGCAGGTGAAAAATAGACAAAAAATTAACCAATTTGAAAAAAAGAATCACCTCAAAATCTTTAGAAACGAAGGAGAACCAAGTCGATCAATATGACATTCGAAACTGAGTTTTTTGACATAAATTGTCAAACTCGTCCCTCGTCAAACAGCAGCCACACCAATTTGATATGAATTTTGATGGATATAACCTTCAATCGCAGTTGAAAGGTTTGGAATCTTGAGTCTCGGTCAAGAAACGCTAAGCAACACGAGCTTAAAACCTAAACTAGGCCAAGAATACACAAGCACAAGCTTACGTAAAACTTTATAAATTTCAAATCAATCAATCATACTTTTCGTTAAACACCATCACGTATTTATAAGCTAAATAATTAGCCTAAAAATCGGTAAAACAAATTCTAATCTAACTAGGAAACTAACTCTAACTTATAAAGATAATATTTTGCAAATATGATCTTTAAAGTTAAGCTTATCTTATACTAACCGAATTAAACTAACAAAAATATCCTAATAAATTCGGTCATCTAATAATAAACTAAAAATAACAATAAAAATAATTATAATAACAATATTGATGCCTTGGAACCGCATCAATTATTATTGTTATTATTATTATTATTATTGTTTTTGTTGTTGTTATCGTTGTAATAAGAGCTTAAAAGAATGAAATTTGGCTTTATATCATTAGCAATATCATTAGACATAAATTAAAAGCTGAGCTGAGCTCAACTGAACTGAACTGGATTTCAACGGAACAGAACAAGCCCTAAGAACATTATTTTTCAACCAATAAATTAGACCAAATGCATGCCTAACATATCCTAAAAGGTGAGGAGCAATACTCAATATGCAAAATTGACCAGACATATGTAGCATATAATTGCATTCCTAAGAGCATTATCTGGTAAGTTAGGGATCGAAAATCAATTGTACACATAAAATGAAGCAACAATCACCTAGTGTACAAGCATTCTCCACATATCTGCCCCTGGGGAGTCCTACATTTACCACAATAGGTAAATTTCCCAGCTCGCCTTTGCCTGCAACCACACGAATCATTGAAGTAATCAGCAAATCCGAAAACTCAATACAATTTAGTGATCAAATTGAACATTAGAACAAACCCAAACAAGCAAATTCACAACACTTAATATCTCTAGTTTAATGAAAATGACCTGCATTGGTGACAAGGTGGCCTTTCAAGATCATAAAGCCGGTCACCGTCCTCGTCTAGACCATCAGCCTCCAACTCCAAGCTCCAAATCGTCTCGCAATCACCCAAAAGCTTCTCATCTTCTTCAGTATAAACCTCGGTCGTCCAATCTTCCGGTATCGAAATTCCCATCTCTTTCAATGATTTCTCAGTCTCCATTTCCTTCAACCTGCAAATGTTTACCATCAAAATCAAAAACCGGGGGTTACAACTCACTACACTTAATCAAGAATCAACCCAACAAACTACTTTTTATAGAATACACCAATCACACAAATTCAATCAGCTTATTTCACATCTTTAATACTTTACCTAAACATTCGATTTATTAACCTTTTTTCTCATATAATAAATTATAAAATGTAACAATTTACATACTTTCAACCAACTTCTCAACTCACATTTTACACTTTTTTAACCCAGATTTTGTATGTAAATCAACAAAATATTTGTGTGCCAAATGACGATGAATTAAATAAACAAACCCACAAAGGAATGGACAAAATTGGATAAAACCATCAAAAAAGAAAATCCCCAAATTTTACATTCCAAAACCCTAAAACAAAAAATCATCACAAACCCAGAAAATTAACAAAAATGAAGGGAAAAAACAGGATTAAAAATGCAATTAAAACAAACCTAGAAGACCTCCTCGCATAATCATACGAACGATCGCGAACACGAGGATAAAGAGGAGGATAACGCTTCTTCTTTTGAGGAGGGTTTTTGCGACGAGCCACCTTTTGATTACCATTAAAAACTTGAGAAGAAAGAGTAAAAATCCCCAATTTCTCCATTCTCTCTCTGTTTTCTCGAATCCTCTGTTCTCGAATCTTCTCATACTCAATTGAACGCTCATTTTCCTTCTCAGAATCTGAGTTTGAGTTGAATTCTGATTCTGAAGAGGAATAAGTCTCTCTCCTCTTAGTGGGTTTTGAATTTTTCTGGGTTTTCTTCTTTTTTGGTGGGGTTTCAGAATCAGACTCAGATTGTGGTGCAATTGAAGGAACCCTTTTTCTCAAGGTCATCACCATTGTTGCTCGAACCAAGCTTTCTCTCTCTAAATTCTGGGTTTTATTTCTCTCTCTAAAATGAAGTGTTTGAATGTGTCAGAGAGTAGAGAGTGAATGAATGAAGGAGAATATATTTATTGCGAATATTTTGGTACTATGGCGCCAGAAGCTTCCCTCGCTTTATTTCGCATTTTTCCAATTTTTTGGGGAAAATAATTTTGGGTGAAATTTTTAAAAAAATGTGACAATTTTTAATGGCGGTATGTGAAACTTTCGGCCTTTCTAATGCAGTATTTATTTATTCTTTTCCTATTTTTGGAGGTTTTTTTTTTTTTTTTTTTATTATGGGATAGTTTTTTTTTTTTTTTTTTGTTTTTGACAAAGGTATTATGGGATAGTTTGAAGTTAAATGATGGCACTAGTTCAAGCTAGTTTATGATATTGTCGATATGATCTATTTTGAAAAATAAATGCATACAAATAATATAGGGCATAATTAGCGTTCTTTTACTAACAACATATAGATCATAATTAAAGCTTTTTTTTGGTTTAAAACGGTTGACATTGTGGACGTGAGGAAATTAGTATGCTTTGACTTAGGTATGACTTTACTGTATGATATATGCCATGGACTAGACACGTAGACATACGCATGTAAGTTAGTCAATAGGGAAAGAAACATGACACGGTATCATTTTTATTGAGCTTTGAGGTTTTCTTTGAGAGAAATTTAAATAGAATGCGTAGCAAATTTAGAGGTGGAAAATGGATTGATTCAATGTAGGTCAAATCATCTTTGATTGATACGTCATTTGACTTCGATCTAGTCAATTTTGTACATATTGAAAGTTACGGAGTACATGAACAAGAACAAGAGTGTTAATATTCAGATGTTCTACGTATATATCCTATAGTCTGATGAACAATGACACAAGAATTCGTGCTGAACATAAATGAACGTGATTACGTGAACAAGGATATAAATGTTAATAATATACTAGTAATTCGTAATCTATTACTCCGTATTTGATAAACAAGGACACAATGCAAGTATTTTAAGAAGGTAGGGATAGAGATTAACTAAAACCCCCTGACCAATCCTATTAAGTATTTGTATTATTTAAGGGCAAATATTAATGAAATTTATTTATATTTAGGAAAATTTTTAAATTACCACCCAAAAATATAACCATTTTCGAACTAACCACCAAAAAAAAAATTATTTTAAATTATTACCCCTTAAAATAAATAATTGCTCAGATTACCACCCATTTTGAAAATCCGGTGGGTTTCTGACAAGTGGGCCCCACTTTAGTTATTTTCCTTCTTATTTCTCTTCCCTTCTGTTCATCATCTTCTCCTCCTGGCTCCTACTCCACCTCTTCCGCCATTAAAGCTCCCTTTTCCCCCTTCTTTCTCTCTCCTCCAACCCTAATTTCTTCCCCTTTCTTCTCTATTCTTCACATTTCTCATCTTCCCCAAATCAATCAAAAACCCTAATTTTTAATACAACCAAATCAAACACCCATACAAATTAGAAATTTCTCATCACATCAAATCAAATCGATTCAATCCATTCAAATCCGATTGAAATGAAACCCACTAGAAACTCTTCACAATCGGATTAATTACCTTTTGGTACTCCTCAAACATCGGCGTAATCATATTAAACAAGTATTTGTTGAGCAATTATGGATTCAAATACCCAATTTTCCTTACAATATGTCATATGACAACTTTTTCTCTCTTCAGTTACATCGCCATTGATTGTTTGGTTGAAGGTTGTTCAGATGCAAACTGTTCAATCTCGTGTTCAATTTGCGAAGATCGCGACTCTTTCCGCCATCTTCTGTGCCTCCGTCATTGCGGCAACATCTCTCTTCGCTATCTCCCTAATTAATTAAGCCCACAAATTCCCCCAATTACAATGTCACTAAAACCCTAATTTTTACAGAAAAGTGAGATTACCTTATGCGAATTGAAGTTCATTCGTTGTTGAAGAAGTGGTTGCAATTAAATTTGTGGATAAATTGCAGGTAGTATTGAAAATTGAATTAGGGGAAGAGCTTTATAGGAAAAATCGGGGAGGAAAACAATTAGAAAGGTGAAAATAGCCAATTTTAGTCGTTACGTGGGGCCCACAGGTCAGAAACTCATCGGATTTTCAATATGGGTGGTAATCTGAGCATTTATTTGATTTAAGGGGGTGGTAATTTAAAATAATTTTTTTTTTGGGTGGTTAGTTAGAAAATGGTTACATTTTTGGGTGGTAATTTAAAAATTTTCCTTATATTTATTATATTTACAAAGACAAACCACAATCATCTATATGACACTTGTAATCATAATTCACCCAAATGCCACATAAGAATCCATTAATATTTCCTCTTTATATTCTCTTTCAAAGTAAAAGATAAAATAAAATGTTATTGAATGATAAAGTCTTTATGCATTCATAACTTGCAAATTTGAGTGAGAAAATGAAGTGTTCCATTTTCACTATAAAAAAAGTTGTAATCCTCTCTATACGAGTAAAGCATACAACTACTCCCTAAACTTAGCCAAAAGTTGCAATTTACTCACTAAACTCTTAAAAGTTGCAAGTTACTCACTACTCAGGTGATTGGAGGTAATTTTTCAGGTAGCAACCTGATATAGCAGGTTAACTCCCTAAACTTTGCCTAAACTATTGTACTAATATGTAAACTCCTTAAACTTTGGGTTTATATATATATATATATATATATATATAACAAATAACAATCTAACCATCATTTGAAAGCCAATGGGAACTCTAAATTTAAATTCTAAAACTAACTAACTAACTAAAATTTTTAAATTGGACGGAATCTTTTCCTTTGCACTAATTTGGTTCGTTTTTTAATTTTAAATTTTTTTAATTAGATGATCCATATACATTAACATCGTAGAAAGAATGGCTTACCAAATCAAACAATCACGAATCAAATTGTTCTTTGAACAAGATGAGCATATTCATTGTGTGCCATTATATTACACATACGAGTAGTTATTAGTTTGAATGTTTGATTTATTATACACATTAAACTCAACAAAATCTATAATTAGCAGACTTTAACAGAGAACATAGTACTAAAAATCCCTTATCGTCTCCTTTAAAAAAAACCCCCTCATCATCATAAGAATTTGCAGCTGTGTGTGTTGATAAAAAAAATACTTAAAATTCCAATTTTTTTTTGTGATGCATGATCAAGAAGAAAGTTTAACTTTTTTTTTGTGATTTTGAAATTAGGGTTGCTTAATAGCGGTGGTTTACTTATATTAGTACGTGGCTATAAAGTTTTCTAACTAAAAAGTCCAAAAAGCAGGAAAAAAAATTTAAAAAAAAACCCAAAAATATAAATAAAAACCAAAAAAAAAAAAAAAAAAAAAAAAAAGAACTAAACCAATTCAAAAGAGATGAATAAAAATAAATAAATAACTTCCTTCCAAATCAATATTTTAACTAGTTATGGAATTAAATTATATAAATAGCCAATGTTTTGTCACTATTATGAACTTCGTATTATATTAAGGGTTCTTTTTTTTAATTTTTTTTTACAAGAGTTAAACCAGACTAAAAATAATTATTTAAGGAAGGCAAACTAGAATTAGCTATTTATTAAAAAAAAAAAAGTTTTTGCTAATAAGGGCCTGTTCTCTTACGTTAAAATTCAGTTCAGTTCAGTTCAGCTCAGTTCAGCTCAGCTCCTAATTTCCTTCTCTTATAAAATATTCATTTCAATTCTGTTCAGTTCAGTTCAGTTCAGCTGAGTTCAGTCAATGAGAACAGGCCATAAGTAGCCATTTTTTTCATTTTTACTGAATAATTCAATTTCTTTTTTTCTTCACTATCTATTTTGCAAAATAATAACATAATAGTATCGAAAATGCATTAGAGTATATATATAGCTGTTGTTAGAATTTTTTATATATAATAATTTTTTATAATTAAATGGCTAATTAATTAAAAATTACGTGAGAAAGTTTAGGGAGTTATAGGAAAGTTTAGGGTGTACACTAACTTTTATGTCAAAAAGTTTAGGGAGTTTTACCAATTAACCGGTAAATGAAGGTCACAATAGGTTATAGTGAGTAACTTGCAACTTTTAAAAGTTAAGTGAGCTAACTGCAACTTTTTGCTAAGTTTAGGGAGTAGTTGTGCTCTTTACTCCTCTCTATACCCTTTTAATGTAAAAGTTAAAATAACAAATTATTTAATGTTAAAATCTTTACATATTCCTAACTTGCAAATTATAAATAAGAAAATTAAGCAGATTATTACAAAAAAATCACCGACACATACAACACAAATAAGCAACACATTTTAAGAAAAATAATATGAGCTACAGTCCGTTCGTTGAACGGGCCAAAACCAAAAGGCTAGTTTATATAAACAAACACTCCATTAGAGTTTTAGCCTCGTATGAACTAGGAGTATTTGGAGTTTTATACTGTATGAGTTTCGAATCTTTTGACTCTTCACATTTAACTACTCCGTATTTATTAAGTTAATAAGTTACATTGGTATTGGCATTTGATAAGATGATCAATTAAATTATTGAAAGCTGAATTGACTACTCTAGAGTGTTAAGACTGCAGAAGTAAAGAGTATTTGGTCCAACTTACTGATTTACTTACTCGTTTTTTTTGATATACTTATCTGAAATTTTTTGAGGTTATTAATATATTACTCCCTCCGTCCCTAAATTACATTCCTCTTTCTAGCATTTATTCCTCATATAATAGAGAGAAAGAGTCACATAATAGAGAGAAAGAGGAATGTAATTTAGGGACGAAGGGAGTATGTACTAGATTAGAACCCGTGTGATACACGATTTATATAAAAGCTTGTAAAAAAAATACTCCGTAAGTAAGTTTAAAATTTTAAATTTCTGTCAAAATACGATATAGTACGATTCAATGTCAACTACTCCATAATACATATTTCAATGCAAGAGTATGTTCACATTTATTGAATTAAGCTGAAATGAATTGATTGGAGCTGAAATGAACTTTTTTGGATTTCTAATCCGTATCATACATGAAAATAGAAAGAACTTTTTGAACCTTCTTAATTAGCAAGCGATATATACCAATAGTCCAATAGGAATATAGGATAACATAGGTTATTATAGTCAATAGTCAATACAAAATCCCATGCTCCAAGAAAGAAGTTGGTTGTTATAGTCAATAGTCAATACAATGCTTAGAGGATTAAATTTAAGTGGCACTTGTATAGCTTAAAGCCAGTTCTGATTTACTGAAGTGAAGTTAACTGATTGGATCTGAATTGAATTGAAATAAATTATTTATAAGAGAAAGAATTTAAGAAATGAAATGAACTGGACTGAACTGAACTGAAATTAAATTACTTATGAGCCTTTATGACCAACAAAGCTTAGCTGGTTTTAGGTAATTAGAAATTAGAATAACGGTGACACATAACTTTGGCACATCCCATGTTCTCCACATGAAAAGGGATGTGGAACGATTTAAAATGATAGAAAGTCATTTAAAATCTAATTAAATTCATCTCGTTAATGTATCAAGATATACATCTTATAAACTTTACTTATGTATAATTACTAATAAACTTTACTTATGTATAATTACTTATAATTACTTATGGATAATTCATTTTAGGAAAATGATACTGTACTATATAGTACAAAGTATAACAATCATTACACCAACCTGGCAACCTACGACGTGAATGCATTTCTATTAAATGGTTATTTATAATTTTAAGGATTACATATATCATTACCATTTAATCTATAAAAGGTTGCAAATAGGAAGAGAATATATAACGATTTTACATAGAAATTTGTCGATTATTGATATATAATCTAAAGTTTCTAACGATATCGATTTTGAATACGCACTCTGTCACCACAAGCACAACAATTGGAGAATTTGTTATATACACCCAACTAATAGCAAGGTTAGTTTTTGCTCGTCATTTGATGATTAAATGAAAAACAATTATCAAAATGAGTACAAAATACTCATAGATGTACGACACACCCGAGTATATATAACAATCTCTCCATCAACTATGAAGAAAATGAACAAGTGGCTATTGGTAAAGTACAACATTCCTTGAGAATGCATCTACAATCTTCCCATATTCCCTTCCCTCTTCTCTATTGTCCTGGTTTGGTATGACTTAAACCCACCCTTCAAGGTCATGGAATTCGTATATCGAAATGTACATGTAGATTTTTCGACCAAATTTCATACACCAAAGGTTTCGAATACACGCCATTTGAAGGCCAAATTCAAGAATCATGTTTTGATAATAAACTAAGGAAATGGTGTACACATGAAATTTTGGATAAGTACACAAACTTTTTTAGGGTACTTACAAAGATCCAGAAACTCACTATGCACAATGAAATGGCACTCATCTAATATATGTTTCATCATTTTACACATTTACAAAAAAATACAAAATCCCTTTTTCAGGGGGTTGCCTAAGAGAAGAATATGTAGGTAACAAAAGTGGGACTCTATACAAAATCTGTACACATTTGTACTTTGAACACAAACACCATAGCTTTACCCCTTCTACCCAAATCCAAAATAAAAATCCATATCCAAACCCAGTCCAGAAAAGTGCCGTCTTGCCTCGTTTTTCGTGGTGGTCTTTGTACTCTAAGCATGGATCAGATCACCTTCTCTTTCCTTGCCTTCTATGATCTCTCCCAAAACTTGCCTTCTGATTTGTTCAGGAAGATCACAGAAGCTTTCAGATGGACGATCTTCAAAAAATAACGTTGTTCTGAGCTGCAACATTTCCTCCAAAAGTTACAAGCACATCTCAAATGATTTACCCCCCGTTAATTCTTAAGCATGTTGAGCCTGCATCTTCTGATGGACATCATCCACGAGATCTTTCAACTCAGGAAAGATTGATACAAGCACGAGCTCCAAGATAGCGTAGGCAACTTGTTTTAGACATACTGAAGACTGCAAATTTGAAATACATTCTATATAAAGTGCACATTCAAACCACAATAAAAGTAAGAAGGAAAAAATGTGTGCCTAAATCTTGATAAGGCAAATGATAGTTGTTACCTGAAGGAAAAAATAGAGATCCCGTGCACATCGTTTGTACTGTTTTGCACCAATCATACTGACTAGGGGTGCTGGAGCTCCATCTATCAAAAGAGGAGAGAAAAGTAAACCTCGTAACCTTATAAAAATGGAGCCTAGAGTTTATATCGTTGCTCCACCTCCTCCACAAGTAGTTTCAATGAGAATACCAATACAACTATGCACTAAAGCTAAATTATTAAGATTATAAATAGTATGATAATTTGACATATAAAATGCCCGAGACCAGATGCAAGGGATGAAACAAAATTTGGAACAAGAAGGGGCAGAAAAGCAGATCCACATTTTTAATTTCTCAAAAGTTGAGCCTTCGCATCAAATTTTACCAACCTACATTTTTTCAAGTTAAAACGAGCCACTAAAAAAAGAAAATAGTCCCACACACCCAAGTACCAAATGAAAAAGAAGAAACAGTATTATTATTTGCACAATCAACAGCAAATTTCTCGTCATTAATTGACAGAGAAGTCATACGAGGGAAGATTAAAGAAAGTACTTCCATTAAACGATGTAGAGGACTAACTGAACTGACAATAATTGACAAAAATCAAGGTTACGAGACAATTACAAGTCATGAATTAAGCAGCACAACGATGGCACTTACTGAAAAGCATATTCTTCACAAAACTAGCTCTTCGAGCTTCCTCAAGTTGTATCTCAAATGAACTAGATTGGGACTTCCTGCTGGCTGCTCGAGGTGTAGCTTGAAAAGATTTGTTGTCCATTTCATCCAATCCACACCCACCTATCTCTAGCTTGAGAAAAAACTTGCCCTCTGGCCAAAGAATCTGAAGCAGATAAACACAAATACATGAGAATTTCCTACAGTTCTCACAATCAAATGCAATTATGCACATTAAGGGATTTACTTCATGATGGGAATACCAATCAAAATATAAAGTACCAACAGAAAAAGACACCCTATTCTCAACCAAAAAAAAAAGAAAAAAGAAAAGAAAAAGGGTAGAAATTAAGACTTGTTTTCCTCAATCAGCAGGAGTGGGGTGGAATTTCTGCATCAATTTGGGTATTGCCAGAATCATCCTAGGGTAACCTATCTTAGTTATGTTGAATTAAGACATATGTACAGATCTGAGATCTGATTCCATATTCCATCTCAATAAAATTTTGAAGTTCAGCTTTTCTCAAACAACTACTATACTAAGTCCTTCCAAGCGACCAAGCTCACATGCTGCCCTAGTACCCTCTAAATAATTCCTTTTATTGCTTTTCCCTGCATCTATTCATGATGTACCATCAAACACCAAGTGTACTGCATCCTTCCAAACTCACATGCTAACCTAGCACCCTTTATAAAATTCCCTTCATACTTTTCAGCATATCTATTCTTGATTAACCACAGCTGCCAACTGTTCAAAACCGCCAAAAATTCATCGGTTGACTGCACTCCAAATGAACCACAATTGAGAACCCCTCATCCATAATGTCCTTCCCAAAATCCCCTTTAAAAAAGAGTTTCTCCAGTATATAAATAGTTACAGCGTTAAGTCATTGGAAGAAAAATGGCAATCTTGCAAGGGTTCTACAGTTCTAGACTCATAGCGTCCATGCTGTTTGAAACAACAGCACCAATTTGAGCTAAAATGCTAAATGGACTACTCAGAATCATTTCTTTGCTGAAATAAGCTTGTCTACAGAAGGAGGCATCAAAATCAACTCATTTCACAGTAGAAGCTGGCAGATTAAGATAGCTTGTACTGCACAATTTTGTATATTATAAGAATTGCATGTCCTTTAAACATCTACAACTCTCCATTTAACAGAGAGAGATAGCTTGTCGTGCACATTTTTGTATTTTATAAGAATCGCAAGTCCTTATTCTAATCAACAAGAACCTATAAAAGCTATTAGCAACTTTTACTCGAATGCCCTAGGCAGATGACAACCACCAGTGGCATAATAGCAATTTTCTAACATAGGCTATTGACACTATTTTATAGCAGAAACAATGTGGACAATCCCATTGGCTACATTAAAGACTGAATGAGCTAGTTGGATGATTGTACATTTGACGAAAATTCAATGAAAAATAATATCATGATTTGTGGGTCTCATGGAAGCATTAATTTTACCAATTAAACTTGCAAGTACACGTAAAAGGAGACCATATGTTATTAAGAATACTCTGCAAGCATAGTAATATAATATATATAACAAATTGAAAACACATGATATATCCCCCATTTTATTAGTTGTACCATATTAACTCGACACGGTTGCCAACATGTAACTTTAAATATTAACTTTAAGTACTTACTCCATTATTTACTTTATCATGTAAAAATAGCCAAAGGGCCCAAATCAGAGAGTGCAAAGGTCAAGTACTTACATCTTTGACCCACCGAATTCCTTGAGCAACAACATCCTCTCTACGTAACCAATTAATCTGCATCAATAGCCAGTCATCAATAGCGTCTTCCATTACTAACTGTAGTATTTGCTTTGAGATCCAAAAGACCTGTCGCCTGTGGAAATATCAATAGAAGAGCAGAACAAAATTTCATTTTTAGCTTCCCACAAAGGATGGGTTGTGAAAAGTATGAAACACAAAATGACCATATAAAATAAGTAAAATCCCCATGCAATGATTCCCAAATTCTTCTCAAATTCATGAATTACACCCAAAAAATACATTGTCAAGCCTAGGCCAGGGAGCAGGATCTGGATGAGAGAGAGAGATATTTGTTGGGGGGGGGGGGGGGGAGCATAAATCGGCCCTGCAATTGTGAAAAAGCTGTTATCCTCACTCTTAATTGATGAGACAACAGCATTATGCAGTTGACATAGATAGCAGAGGAAATTTGCAATAAAAGAAGCAACTCCCAACTAACACATATTTTGTAACCCTATAGGGCTATAGATCACTGATTCCAGCAACATGCAAATACTCAGTAAAGAATTAGAACTTTAGAATATGCATGGCGAGACGGGAAGTTGGAAATAGCCAAACAACTTTACCTTATCCAACCTCTTCTATTAAGCTGAAAAACCTTGTCAACCAAATTCAACATAGGCACTGTAACATTAGGTGGTGTCCACTGCATCATAAATAAAAAAATAATAAGAACCAAACATTACGTATTTAATGAAAGCAGGGGACTATGTTATTCAACTTGATATATTAAAGGACATTTCTGATCTAGAATCTGACAGGATTTTAAAATCTGAATAAGAAGAGTAACAAGAACTCAGGTCTAAATAATGAGTATGGGCAAAAAAACACGTTCTTTCCATACCAAAATAGGTAAAGCACCGATACAGGGAATATAACCAAGCAAAGACTCACAACAAGATGTTTTGTTTTAAAAGGTTTAAAAAAAAAAGAAAAAAAAGAAAAAAAGAAGAGCTTATAATGCAAGAAAACCTAAACCAAGATAATCATGTAACAAAGAATATAGTGTCTTACAAGTTACAACATTAATGGAAGAGGAAAAAAAAAAAAAAATATATATATATATATATATATATATATATATATATATATATATATATATATATATATATATATATATATATATATATATATATATATATATATATTAAAAAAGCACTTGTCAAGTTGTCATAATTATACGGATGGTAATTTGATTGGACTTTGAATAAATAATTATACCTCAGGTGGCACTCCAACAGGATCGCCCATAGGATGAGGCATAGCTGGCAAACTAGCTACTCCAACTGAGTTGGATTTCATCATTAAGGGTCGCATCGCCTCTGTATGGGAGTGTATAGCATCTCCAGTTCTGTTGACCACTCGTGGTGGAAAGCTCTTCGAGTTCAATTCATTATCTGAATGCCACCCACTTCCGTTATCACCAGAATCTACTGTGTCACGGTCAAGACTACCATCTTTATCACCATCCTCGTTATCAGAAAGATTATTAACTGTTTCAATTGAAGCATCTAATGAACCGTGCATATACAAATCACGTTCATTCAAAGATAAGTTTCTGGTTGGCACAGATGTAAGCTCCTCAAATTGTGATGAAGATGAACCAACAACTTTGCGCACTAAGCCATCTGAGACCCCTTTGAACTGACGTACAATATCATCAACAGCATCATCAACATTAACTGAGTCACAATTTAAAATAAAGTCAACACACACTATAAGTACATATATCAGGCTGTGGCCAACTACACAATCACCAACTGAGTCGTAATTTTAAAACAAAGTCAACACACACTTTAAGCACATACATCAGGCTGGGGCCAATTATGCAATCACCAATCACAACTTAAATGCACATCAATATTCAGAAAGTATTAGGACAATAACAAAAAAAGTTAAGTACAGCTATAGAATAAACCCTCTTTAAAACATTCAAATGCTACAGCAATGTAATATTCTTCCACACAGCAAAAAAAAAAAAAAAAAAAAAAAAGTAAAAAGATAAATAAATAAAGATATGGCATCTGAAGACATCACGCCTGTGCCAGTATGCTAATTTAGGTCCAACAATTTCACAAAAACATGCATCCCTTCCAGGGCTAAAAGGAAAAGATAATGTCATTTTCATGGGTAAATCACACAACACAGAGAAGTCACATTTACTCTCAGTAACTTAAAAAATTGCAACCATCACAAATTATGAGCTTTAAAGTCTAGTTGCAGAAAATCACTTTTAAAAACATTAGACAATCATACAACTGAATTGAACTCAACATCAACACAGAGGATGAGCACAAAAATTAGAGCAGCATACCTGCAAGTGTTTTCATCACTGAAGGTGACTTTCCAAAGGAGTAATTCTTCAAAAAATACACGTGTATTCATGTTAGAGTAGGATTAATCATCACTTGTTAAGCAATTAAGTGAAACATCACAGAGAGCTCACCTTTGAAGAATCACTGAGAAAGTCCCACACTTCATGCAGTTCAGCAACATTGGCTATGGATAAAAGATCCTGAGACATGATGATTCAGGTTTCAGATGTTAGATGGATCATGGTACCCAAAAAGAGAATTTCAACAGTTGAACATACTGAAATCATACTTGCAAATATTTGTCAAGCTGGATACAACGCTGATGCACAAAAGAATCTTCAGTACTGGATGAGAATATCCTCTTTGGAGGCAAATGTAAGTTATAATTTGGAATATCCTTAAGTTGTCGATGCAGTCGCTCAAAGTTCCGGTATCTTCACAGAAAAATATCAAAGTGAATTTATCAGTGGTCATATAAGCACAAGGGTTTCAAAAAAAAAAAAATATAAGCATAAAGGCAAACATAAGCAACTTAATAAATTCTATGCATATCTTGCAAAAGAGTAGGATATATAACAACAGCAAAAAAGAATAAATCAGCCAGTCACAGATTTCACAGAAAAGAAAGCCATGGATAGCTCAAGTAGACAGAAAATAGCAGCTTTCATAGACAATGCCAACTTCTGATAACTCAGAAATTGTTCATGATAGACAAGAATATAAGACCACTGCAAGGCATGAGGATTCATGTTTCAAATATTATGATAGAAGATGTAAACGATACACACCTTCTTTTCACAAACCACTTATTATTCTGTGCATCTGTGACAGCAATAGAATAAACAGCAAAAGATTTGGATCCAATTTTCTCAAAGTATGCTCCTACAACCTGTCATTCATGTCAATTTGTTGTCATCAAAAGGCAATTAATTAATTAATCAATTAAAATGAACAAACAGGTGATCATGATTACTATTTTATATCTAAAAAAAATATGGCAATAAAACAGGATTTCTTGAAAGGTTGCAACCTACATACAATGGCCTTTCATATTTTTGCCAAGAAAGGAAAGTAGAAGTGAAATATAACTAACCCGACACATAAGCTTGGGAAAGTGAGATCCCTCAGCACGAATCACAGAACCTGAAAGATCAAACTTTTTCTGTTCACTGCGCTTTCCAAAATCAGGGCTGTAGAAGTCCTCTGAAATTAGAAGACTTTGGCTTACACCAATATTAGGATTTTTCTCTTCAGATTCAACTTTCAGATCAGAAGTACTACAGGATCTCTTAAGCCTACTTTTATTTCCATCAGCTGTGATGATATTGGCATCCTCAATTTCCTGGACAAAAGCCATGCTTTTTAAAGAACCCCTTTCCACATCAGGAGATACTCTTTTCTTCTTGTTGCTACCCTCTTTAGCAGAATCAGAGAAATTTGATCCAGCAAGGGGGGCCACTAATTTGTTATCTGGTACCTGAGGAGGATGTCCTTTAGCAGATTTATTGATTTTATCTTTATAGTGCCTTCCTATAGCCCACATGTTTTCAAGATTTTCAGGAGCGAGAACTTCAGTTCTTCTCTGGGTTGCAGCATCCAATACTCGTGCCCAGTCTGCAACTTTTGGCTGTACAGGCTCTTGATAAGATAGATTAGAAGAGGGAACCGATGAAGCCTCCAAAGCCAATGTCCTCAGCACATCCCTTTCACGTTGTGGCATTTCAGTTTCTTGATTATGTAAGTCTTTACGTCTCTTGAATGCAGCTTCATCAGTACCTATGCTTCCTTCACCGACAGATTGATCATTATCTGCCTTTAATGGTTGATCATCACCATCTAATCCAGTTAAATAATCTTTGACCTGAAGAAGAATAATCTCTACCAACTGATTGATGTACCTAAAAGCCCAGCACAAGAAAGCAAGAAAGTTTCTTTGAGCAAACTGATCATCCATTCAACCCACAAATAATGTTATATATTCAGTTTTGATTATTCAAACAAAAACTACTTGCTATGTTGCGGGATGAGGAAAGAGAGATGGCACACAATTGATAAGTCAAAAATATATTAGTGCATGGAGATATTATATCAGACAATGTCTACTATAATAAGACACATCTTGACATCACATAATTTGGTTCCAATGAAAATATTAGAAATCTATACTTAGTATTTAAAAAGACAAACCACAATCACCTATATGACACATGTCATCATAATTCACCCTTATGCCACATAACACATCCATTAATATTTCTTCTTTATACTCCCTTTTAAAGTAAAAGTACTAAAAGATAAAATAAAATGTTATTGAATGCTAAAGTCTTTATGCATTCCTAACTTGCAAATTTGAGTAAGAAAATAGAGTGTTCTATTTTCACTAAAAAAAAAAAAAAAAAAGTTGTACTCCTCTCTATACCCCTTTTAATGTAAAAGTTAAAATAACAAATTATTTAATGTTAAAATCTTTATGTATTCCTAACTTGCAAATTATAAGTAAGAAATTAAGCAAATATTACTCCGTACAAAAAAATACCGACACATACAACACAAATAAGCAACACATTTCAAGAAAAATAAAATGAGAAACAACCCGCTCGTTGAACGGGCCAAAAGGCTAGTTTGACATGACAAGGCAATAATAATAAAATAATTTTTAAAAAAAAAAAAAATACTCCGAGTAAGAATATTCGAATCCAGAGCACGAACAAAGAAAGCATACAAGTGCAATAAAATAAAAATGATGTAGGCATAAATGAAAAGAATGGGTGAAAAAGCATCTACACTATATATCAGAGATCAGAAAGATTGACTGGACCACCCAAGGACGAAGGTCTCTTTGTCCGTCCAAGAAAATACAGTGTGACTCCACCCTTAAAGCCCTAACCAGAACCCCCTTGATGAAAATCCACCCCTTGCATCGCTTAGGAGGTTAATTAGGTGCAACCAATGCTCTTCCCAGTGCTTTTTGTCAAAGAAAACATGATCCTGACAACCTAAAGTTTTCCTTCCAGAAAAGGCCGATGGAAAAATAAATTATACACAATCTTCTCATGTCAATAAGCATGCAAAGCCACTTAGATAAGAAAGAAGGTAATAGGAAACCCAAAGCCTTAACAATGAGTAAGATAAGGGGTAAAGGGGGTAACTTGGACTCACTCTGGAGACACAAGATTCATAATAGGCTGCAGTACTAAGCAAGTTACAAACTCTCGAGCGATGCATCGAACAAGAGGACATTGCGCTTCTTTTGGCCTCAACACCAAACCCAATAATCCAGCCACGAGTCGCTGTTGAACCTATAGGGAGCAGGAAGAAAGTTATACACAAGTAATGGATTTAGAAAGAAATCCCAATATAAAAATTGGAAAAAGTTTAGCTTCTTATAGCTCCTTTCACACCTTGTACTCACTGTAAGCAGACATCAATGCTGGATGGAGCTCCTTAGAAGCCATAAGATGATGTTTGAGTCTTTCATCCCGTTCTTCAGAAGACAGAGTAACCATAACATCTACACCAATAGAAACTTGGGTTTTTCTAAACAATTCCAGATGATCACCAATTAAGTCAACTATATCCCTGAAGCATCATACATAAATTTGATAGTTACGATGCAAGAACTCAAAAGGTCGCAACTATATAAGCTACAGGCAACAACAACAAAGCCTTAGTCCCAAAATGATTTGGGATCAGCTAACATGAATCGTCATAAGGAATCGTACGATATAAAGAAAGGAACATAACAAGATAATCATTTGAAAGAGTTGAAAAAAAAGTGAGTTAAGTGAGCAAACAAAAGAGTATCCAAGAAAAGGTAAGGGAGTTTTAAAAGAAAACCAAAAATAAAATTCAAGAAAGTTTTAAAGGAGTGGTTAAAAACATACAGGTTCGATGAAAAAAATTATTAACCTTTTTAATAAAAAAAATGATTAACCATGTTATTAAAGCTAGAGGCACATTAATAAAAAGTTTAAAAAAAAAAAAAAAAAGATTTACCTTGTTAATAAATCAACAAGGTTCACTTCCTTTACCCTTCCAGCAACTTCTCCTAGGGCTTCCAATATAATGGCACGCATTAGATCAGGGGCTTCTTTGTCAGGTGTTATACTGGAATACCACAAGTCCGTAACAAAGTCTTCTATGATTTTATCAACAAAGTCCTCAGCTGCAGCCTCTACAATGGGTGATTCAAACTTCCCCCTCCATCTTGACAGGGGATGAACTGTAGACAGACGAGGATCATTCACTGAAAGTTGCTTCTTCCCCAAATGAGAGAGGTATGTTTGTTTTCTGGTTGATGGAACCTTTAAATGAAATTCTACTTGATTTGTTAGTTGGCGCAAAAGAATTGCAATTACAACTGCAATTGGGACATTCATCCACATTGATTTACTTGTATCTGCACACATTCCAGAAAAGTACAAATCCATGCCTTAGGATGCAACTATAAAACCCACTAATCAGTCAATTGCAGTTGATTCATAAAACAAGCTTTCCCATAAAACCTTCAAGCTTTTATCCTAAATAAAGAACACAAATATTCACAACACACCATTTACAACCACAAGTACAATGATGGAAACAATGGTCATTACTCAATCCAACATAATTGCCTGTGTTGGTGACAATATTGACATTGTGCAGATACCAAACTACAATGTTCCCGTTTTTTTTTTTTTTTTTTTTAGAATTTAAGAGAATAAATACGAGGAAAGCCATAAAAGAAATTCCGGTTATGAGTTCAGCAGAGATAAAAAGGATCAAGTTTTTCTTCGACCAACAAAAACCCAAGAAATAATTTATATAAAAAGTGATTGAAGACCTTGACAAACTTAAAGCCATTAATTGGCCATTTGGCCTAAAGTCACTTTGGACTACATCTACGAAATGGTCTAGTTGAAGGATGAATCGAAACAGCTAACTTTTGGGTCTGCCACTCCAAGGTTGGAGACAATGGTATAAGAACATAGCATCCAATCGACCAGAAGTATTCACTGAAGATCCTCTAATTTGGGAAATAAAAAGGGTGTAAAGAACAAGTGACACATAATACTCTTATAGTCACTTCTAGCTTCTCAACATTAAGTCATAAACACCAGTCAACCATGAACTATCACTTATCCGTGCCCTTCAAGCACCTTCAAACTTGCAATACCTCAACCTCGATATTCCGTGTTCACAAGATCACAACTAAACTAGTACTCTCATAATGTTCATACCATAATTTAGAAAAGTACCCCCACATTGAACTCCATGAGTGGCAATACAGCAATGCCATTACAATCACTTTGCATTTTTCCTACTTAGAATTATTCATTTTGCATCTAATTATGCATATTTTCCTCAACCCACATTTTCCAATTAGCTTTCGTAAATCGCGGTAGTTACTTATCTATCACCAAACCATCATCATCTTTTCAAATAGACAGATAGGTGATAACAAAAGCAAAATTCAAAATTTAAAAAATCACATTCAAAAAAAAAAAAAGTAAAACAATCACAATCAAACAACAACCCCAAAAAGTACAAAAAAAATAGCGACAAAATCACAACTAATCAACAAAAATTAAAGAATTTTGAAAAATCAAGGAGAAAGAGAAAGAACTTACGAGATAAGAAATACGTAATAGCAAAGATGAATAAAGCCCACCATAGAAAACGAACTTTAGCTTCTTCAACGAGATCCTGGATGCTTTCCATCCGACGCTTCATTGCGTCAAAACCCTAAAAGTTTCCTCTGCTTAATAATGTCGAAAATCAGAATTCCAATTCAAGCTAATTAAGGTGAAAGATTGAATCGTATGTCTAAGGTCGAGGAAGATGAAGATCATTCGCGAAAAAGTTAGGGTTTCTCGGATTAAAATTGGGTCGCCCAATTGAATTGCCACGGAAAAAAAAAAAAAAAAAAAATTTGAAGTCAAAATCGGAAAATTAGGGATTGCGAGATGCAAACAACGAGAAAGAACAAGAAGATTCAGTGTCTGCCATTTTAGAGAAGAGAGAGAAAATAATAAAGGAATTTTGAGGAATCTGAGTTGAGGTGAATTTTGTCGTTACAAAATTTTTACCGGTTGGACAATTTGCGGTTTGTTTTGGTGGGAAAAAGGGAAATGAAGGGGCCATATTCTTGGATACCTTACCACAAAGGCATAAATTAACCTATGTTTTTTGCGGTGTGGCTAGCCGGGTTGTTCGTAGAGGTGTAAATGAGCCGAATCAGGCTGAATCAAGTATTACCTTGTTTATTTATGTTTAAGTTCATTTAGTTTAGGCGAGTTCGAGTTCAATCCTGAGCTTAGATTCAAAATTTTGTTCAAACTCGACTCATTTAGTACATTATATGTTCGTGAACAGTTCGTTTATTAAACGAGTGTTTCTTTGTACTTTTGACATTTGAAAATTTCAAAATTAGCATAAATAATTAAATCTTAATTATAAACTCATGAATTAAATAATAATTATTAAAAAAAATAGAATTAATACAATGGTGAATAAATCAATAAATCATGAATAAATAAACGACTTGTTCATGAACTTATATAAACGAGCATATCGATGTTCATGTTCAAGCTCATTTATTAAACGAGCTCCAAAATTTGTTCAAATTCGGCTCATTTATCAAATAAACAAACATGAATAAGTTTCAACCGAGCTCGAACCCGACTAGTCTGTAGATCGGCTTGGTTCATTTACACCCATAGTTGTTCACTGCTACTTGTTTGTTTTTGGGTATTGTACAGTGGTAAGTTGAGTCATTGTTTAAGCCAGGTATTTAGATCATGCTCCCTTTACCTTAAAACAATAATATCTAGTCAAAATAAGTTTTAATTAGTTAAAATAATTGAAAATCATTAAAAGATAAGTTTTATTCCTTAAATAGAAAAGATCGTGTAAGTGGTGATATTAAATAACATAGCATAGCCTTTAAATTGGGGTGTAGTAGCAAATTAGCCCCAACACTTTTATTGCAGGTGTAAAGTAACCCCATAACTTTTACTTGTAGCAAATTAACCCCACAACTTAATATAATTGTGCAATCAAAACCTATTCATCAAATTTGAGCAAAATCACATTAAAATATATAAATTTCATAAAATATACTCCAATAAAAGACAAAAAAAAGTTAAAAAAAAATTAATTACATCCAAAATATTGTGCATATACATTATCATACATATTAAATACATACTATAAAATATAGAAATTATCGACACTGAAATTTGACAAAGGGCGAAAAAATTAACGGAATTTAGCAAACCATCATACTTGATTAATCTCTTCAATTGCTCACATTTAATTGAAATGGTAAGAAATATAACGCATGTATAATACTCTTAATGCTTATTATTAATACAAAAAATTAGCATGTTTTGATGAATTTATTGTTAAATAATGATGCTCAGATGTACGTTGCACGATATGTTAAATTTTGGGGTCCATTTGCTATAATTAAAAGTTAAGGGGGTAATTTGAACATAGAGTTAAAGTCTTGGTGCTAATTTGCTATATTTCCCCCTTTTTATGGTGTGCAGGATATGAGGTTTTTGAGACATACTTCATATGAGCCTTCATGTCTCCCTAGTCCCTACGACTATACATTATTGTTGCATAATATAAACTAAATCGACAACATCCTTCATAAACATGAGTGAAAATAATACAATAAAAATAAAGCTTAATTAGTTGGGACTATGTAACCTCATGTCTTGAATCGTAAGTCCAAATAAACCAATCCAACTCGAAGTTATATGACCCAAATATACTTGAATTTTAGTACGCAAAAACCATGCACCAAACGCAAAACATGTTACTCGAATACTCGATGATTGAGACGGCAGCCCCTAGAATTGGATTATTGCGACCAAGTTGCTCCCATGTTAACCACCTACATCATTCTCTATAAAACCACCCTCATCCACTCTTTACGGTCAAGATCTCATCTTTACTATAATTTTCCACATCGTTTAACATATGATTGGTCTGTCACCAACATAATCCCTAACCGACTGTAACTCTAACCTTCTTGAAAATATCAAAATAAATATCCCTCCATCTTATCCAAAAACAAACACCTGCACTTTTTATTCATTCAATCAATTATAAGTATTAATATCTTTAGATCTATAATATATTCTTCTACAACAAAAACCCAACAAATTATCTCATAACATAAGAATCATTTATACAAATTTGTGTATTTTTTTTAAAAATGATTAGTGGGTCGATGGCAATTTCTGCATCCAATTGTTGTTCGTTATTGGAATCTAGAAATTATTTTTCATGTTGTAATAATTCAAAGAGATTTAATTCAGTCATAAATTGCAATGCGAAAAATCATGATTATAAGGTGCCAAAATTAGAGCCTTTTAGCAGAAGCAAGTTTGAGAGAGCTGTAAAAGATCCTCCTTTGATTCAGAAATCCGAGACACAAATTGCTGGTAATTTCTCTTCTTTCTTTTGAATTTAATTAATCACAACTTATTTTTTTTGGGAATTAATGGGTTTTTTGTTTTTGGGTGTTTGATGCAGATTATTGCTCAGTACTTGAAGGTGAAGATTCTTACAGTTGTTGGCAAGCTTATTTCGAGCTCAAAGAACTCGAGGTAAGGATTGTTTGTTAAATACTCGTTTTATCCGGAATTAATTGTCACATCGAGTTATAACAAGACGAGTAATTGTTATAATATATTCCGAACATCCTAAGAAAGTATGCTTAACATTCATAGTTATATCATCCTGTTTATATATCATGAGAAGTTGTGCTGATTTATTTCGGACATCCTAAAATAGTATACGCGACAAATATTTTCAGAAGGTATTAAGAAATGTTCTAATTAGGACTCATGTTATTGATGAAACTTTACAGAAGGAGTCAACAAAAGAAGAGGTGGAGAGGCTAATAATCGAAGCGGGTGGAGTGAAATCATTAATAGGGTGTCTCCACGGAGTAGCAGCCATTCACAAGGCACACAAGGAGGCATCTAATGATCATCAGGCAAGCGACGAAAAGAAGGCGAAGAGTGAACGTGAACAAAAGATACATGTACATGTACCAGATGGATTGCCAAGGACTGCTGAGGAAATTGAGGAAGATGAGAAATCAATGATGCCTGATTCTTCCTTTACTAGGATGCTAAGACATAGAGGCAAGCACCCTGCTTGGTACTCTCCTGTTCCGGACCATGAGACTGACTGAAGAGTCTGCCAGACTCGAAACTGAGATTTAAAGGCGAAATTAGTGCTCGTTTTGTGCTTAAATAAGTAACAGTTGCTGTTATATGGAGTTTTAAGTTTCGAGATTAGTGGTATGTTTCTTTTGTAGGGTCTGTAATATATTGTTATTTCTAATCAACAGTTTAGTTTTCTTGTATATATATTAAAAAAACCCAGGTTAATTTGGTGTATACATAGATTTTCTTGCTTACTCTAGTTTGTTAGTTTGTTAAATAGTATCTGACTTTTCGAAGTTTGCATAATCCACACCATAACTAGCAACTTCATCAAATTAGAATGCTGTCATTGTTTTAACCCAGAGGACATCAGGATAATACAATGAAGAGAAAGTCCTTTGCATATTTGGATCAAAAGCTGATTTTTTAAATCTTAATTTAGACAGTTCAAACAAAGCCAAAGGTGAAAAAGAGGACGAAGCAATACACAACCATCTAAAAGAGTTTGATCCAAAATTTATGTAATTCTCATTATCGGTTACTGTTTTGACACTAGAGTTTGTGAAGCTTATACCATCTAGGGGAAGAGGGGAATGAAAAAAAAAATGTTTTTTTAGCGACACCCACAGCCACGCATATTACAATTCATCATTGAATCCAGCAGAAGCAGGCACCAAGATCTCCTTTCATCTATTTACAATTAAGTCGATGCAGCATTGACAAGTCCTAGAATAGACGTCGCTCAGCAACTCCCTTGATTTCATAATAATCATCTGTCATGACAAACAGCAAGGTGTAAGTGGAAAATGGACAAATAAGCCTTTTAGATGGTATACGCTTAATACACATTCCCTCGTTCCACGTTAACACACCAGAAACGTACTTTCATTTATAAAATTAAGTCAATAGTTTTTAGGTTAAACTGTAATTGTCTCTGTATTTCCTCTTATGATGTCTTAAATAACTACTACCAAAAGATACTACTTTGTGGCTTTGCATAGGTGTATAATCTCACTTATGGACGGTGATATCCTAACTTGTTTCTACAGAAATGACCAAAAATCATATAAGTCCTGAGGGACACATGATGTATACTTGTCAGATATTATTCCCATGGTCTACAATTGACTGGCAGGTAACATTCAACAAAATGCAAACATCTGTAGTAACATAAAACACAAGCAGTTGTCCATACCATTGCTGGCTTTTCCTAAACTCGGTAAGCACTGGATAAATGTTCTCAAATGCGGTATAAGTCTCTTCTCTCACCTGCAGATCAAAAGACAACCAATTATCTCAAAATACATTTCTAGGTTAAATAGGGTTGGGGGTAGTATAAAGGTCTGAGCTTACAGAGTGAACAGTCTTACCTTCGCTCCTGTGAGAACAATTTTCCCAGACACAAATATAAGCAACACAATCTTGGGTTGCTTCATTCGGTAAATCAAGCCAGGGAATAGTTCTGGTTCATACTACACGAACATAAAGAGCAACCATCACTAAAAGGCTCAAGTAGCATGAATAAATGTGAATGCATGAAAAAAAAATACTCAATATTTTCAGCCTTCCATCAAATCCGGACCAAGCCACCCAAAAAATAGAAAAGCAGTAAAGAGCATCTCGATTACTCGTGTGAACGTCAACCTGCTCTAACAGAAATCTATTTTAACAGTAGGGGTAAGAGTAGGGGCAGGCTTCAAAGGTAAACAAGAAGGGCATAAAATCCCATATTTGGCCATGACACTCATATTCTCATGACGAAAACAAATTTCAGCCAGCCAGAAGGATACTGTTTACTAAACACTTCAAAGTATGCACATCACCAAACATTCAAAAACACAATAAAGTTCAAAGAAAACAGAAGACCCATCAAATTATCCAAAAGAGATTATATTATCTTGATACTTGAAAGTTGAAACTGTTATCTGAAAGCAAAAGGAAACAACAGTCAAACTCATAGCTAAGGTCACAAAATTCTATGTCAACCATTCTAAGATGACCAGAGTTTTTGACTGATTGCAGCCAAGATAGCAAGAAAAAGACAAGTCATGGCAACAAGCACACACTAAAAAAGTAAAAGCATTCACATAATCAAAATGGGGAAAAGGAGCTGGAGAAAGATAGGCTGAAAATACTTACACTAGAGAAAGCACCATGAGAATATGCAAGCCCCTCCAGTCTGATAGGAAACTTAACATCACATGATCCAACAATATTTTGAATCTTGAAATCCTGCAAAAGTAGTAGTTGTTAGAATTTCTTATTATCCACAATGAGACTTCGTAAATGGAACCATAAACATTTTATTCAATACGTATAAGATAATTTAAAGACCAAAAAAAGGAAAATGACAAATAAAAGATAGGAAAATAATACCTTAAATTTTGCAGGAAATCCAAGCTTCTGAATGATTCTAGCATACTGAAAGAGAGAACATCACAAGAAAGAGAAATTTACATTAGAAAAACAAAAAAATGAATTCCCATACACAAATAACAAAAGCAAAGACTTCAACCGCATAAAACTAACCTTGCGAGCAGCTAGTTTTGACTGACTCTCACTCTTAGCTCCAGTACAGACCTATGTTGATAAAGTAAACCACCAGGGAATCAGAAAGCATCAGCACCAATTGAACACTAATCATACTTAACAAAATATGACTAGTATAACAGACTGAGAAGTTGATTGGATTTGTTTTAGCAATCATTTTCTATCCAAGCCTTTAAACACATATTGGTGTTGGTACTAAAACCTAAGACTTGAGTGTCAAAACTTTATGCTTACTATCACATTTTTAAAAAGAAACAACGACAGCAAAATGTCACGCCATTTGCTATGCCTAATATTTATGATGTAGTGCCACATTGCTGCTATTCTTTGTATAGCCATTATACTTATCTAGTTTCCAATGAGAAATTTGTCAACCTAAAAAGTCTGAGCTCTTTCAGCAAGCATTTTCAGAGGTTCGAACTCACCATTTTGCCTGAAGCAAAGATTAAGGCAGTTGTCTTTGGCTCCCTTATCCTCATAATCACTGCAGCAAAACGCTAAACAGGACATAAAGTACAAATATAAGTATTTCAGGCACTAACAAGCAGAAGACAAATTGTATGAAGAAAAATGTCAACTTTATGACAATTGTATACCTTTGGGTTATACTCTGCATTACGAGCTTGCAATGCAATCGCTTTAAGTTCTAACTTGCAGTCCAAATTGACAGTTGAGACAATATTCCTATTACCAGAAACAAGCCATAGTGAGAACACTATTCAGATTAAAAACACATCAAGGAGATGCTAACATTCAGATAAGAAGCACATCATGCAGGTAGAAAAATGTAGATGAACCATGAATTTCTGCTGCATGCCAGCTTTTTAACCATCCTTGCTTTAAGTAGGGGAAAGAGGGGGGGGGGGGGGGGGGGGGAGGGCAATCTTAGTAAAGAGAAAAGGTCCAGTTAGGCTACAATTACATAATGTCCCGACTACCTTAATTTTTAAAACCACATTTGCTAAAGTTTAGAAAAACGGTGGACAACAGAAGACATTTGTAAGGATACAGTTACACAACAAACTCATTGATTCATCGTCTTAGGAAAAAAAATAGTAAGGAAAAGCAACACCAATGTCTAAATTGACGACTCTAATAATCCATGTAGAACACCAAGACCATATGGAAACTTCATTAAACTAACAGAAGAAAAGTTGCCACTATAGGGCAGAACAAAATACTTACACAAATAATTTGCCAAGTAGAATAAAGGAATTAAGAATCTGGTGCAGTAGGCTTTTAAATCGCATTAAAAGTCTGGAAATTCAGATTGAAAATGTTGCCAAAACAAACCCAATCACAGTACAAAATAGGGCCAATGAGATTGTAAGGGTTAATATTATCACCGATATATCATCCAAAATATAACCACCCTGAGACACACAGGCAAAACTGGTGAGCAGGACAAATATTTAATTTTCACAGGCTCCATTACATGCTCAACAAAAGAAGAAATCTAAAAAATCTCAAATATATAATCTCCAACAAGTCGCCTATCCATTAGACATCCCTATTATTAGGGTATACACCTAGGTTAATCTCCAACCATCAACTACATTCATGATAAATGTACTCGAAAACATTGAGATAGGAAATTGCGAAAAATGAATCATTTACAACATTATGCTGAACATTACAAAACGTACAAAGCTACAATGATCACTTCAAACAAGTACATCAGAAACATTGCCTCTTTACATTGCTGGGGTACATGATCACAATTTTCAACACCATCCCGCCATATCCAATCTCGAAAGAGAACACAACTCAACAAAATTGAAGCATCTTTGGAAGATTACTACCATAACAACATTGGTGGTTTCAAAACAAACCATTGCTCAATAAGCTCATAGAGACTTACTGAAGAGTTGGGACAATCCCAGATGGATGCCTCAACAAATCGACCGGTTGGCTACCTTCCAAGCCTTGTTCTGCCATTAATACTTATCCGCACTCTCTTATCTTTCGTCCAAATCACACTAAAACCTTCTAGCTCAAGCTGTCAAAATGGAGAAAATTTAACATTAATAAAACATAATATTTGGCAGAATTAAAGTCTAATCCACCACTATCAACCTAAAAACGCAAGTTAATCATCAATTGACATACATTTTGCTCCAAAACTACAATATAAATTATGGCAGAATATATTCTACGACCAATCAAACATAATCAAGAATATCTTATCTTTAATGTCGGAATAAATGTAGCTTATGTAGGAGAAAGGAATATTATTAACAACCCAGAACTATTTTCTTGCAAATTACAAAATCCCAGATTAATTCCGATAAAAAAAAAAAAACATGATAATTACTACTCCATTAGATATTCCGGTGAAATTTGCAGGTGGGTATTCATCGTTATAGGTTTAATCAATTGATGAACTTTTAAAGAGGGAAAGAAAACCCTAGAATCCCCAAATTGAATCAAAGCAAACAAGGATTCATCAATCAACAAAACTCAAACAATTCATCACGAAAATAACAGCGTCAGCGTCCTCAACCACCACCGATTAAAATCGCCATTACCGAAGCAAGATCCAATTACCGACGAAATCAACCTCAATAACGTTCAAAAAAAACAACCCAGATTCCAAATTCATCATCATATCAACAACAAAGTACAACAATCACACAAAACCATACAAGATCCAACAAATTCAGCAAAGAAGAAGCACAAATCTACCTGATTAAAAAGAAATTTCAAAAATTAGGGTTTATAAATTAAGTACTTTATATCAAACGGTAGAGAAATCAAGCGCCAAGAATTTGAAATTGGGTGTATTTTATATGTAAAATTGTAACGAATTTGAAGAAATTGATAGTCTTATACTCTTATATATGAGGAGAGAGAGAGAGAGCTCGAAGATATATGAGAGAGAGAAGGGTGTTTGTTGCGAACGAGAGGTAAGAAAGATCTAGATATATAGAGGTGATGAGGTGTATATATATGTGTGGTGACGTCGGTGTAATTTTGACTATTTTACCCTTGAGGGTATTTTAGGGTCAACGTTTTGATGAGGGTATTTTTGTCATTTGTGTTTTTAGAGGTATGAGTATATATATTACGCGGTGAAGTGTAGGATGGATTTTTGTGATGTGAGGTTGGCACAAGCGGGAGTTCTTACTTTGGGTGGAATTATTTGAGTTTTTTCCCTCCAATCTTGGGGGTTCATGGGTTATCCTAATTTGTTGGTTGGGTTGTTCGGGTCAAGTCGGGTTGAATTGGTCTGGTTAGAGATTTTTTTTACTTCTTTAAGCATTTTTATTTTAATCGTTCCAACAAGAAATAAGGGAATAAATACTCAATTATTATTATGCATTTAGATTAGGGAAAATGATCTCATGTAATGTAAGTTATGTGATCTTCAAGTGTTCACAACCATTACCATTAACTTGGACAATGAGAGCGAAATAGCATTAAGTTGTTTACTTTCTAAACCAATCCACATGCTTGGTCGTTGACATCAGGGGCGGAATTAGTGGGGCTAGGATAGGCCATGGCCACCCCCTTAATTCCAAATAAAACTAATTAAGGTTCTCTTTTGTTATAGTTTTCTTCATAGTCTAGTTGGCAATTTGCTCAATATAGAGCTTTTGTGCACAGTGGTCACCGGTTTAATCCATGTTTGGCAGCTTTTTTGTTTTTTTCCCTATATTTTTTTTTCTGGTTACGCCACTGGTTGACATCTAATCTTATTATGGAAGTATAATTTATTAATTTGCTCATGTATGATTTAAGGTGAAAATGTAACTAGTGTCATGACCAAAATTACAAATTTATACTACTAGTGAGGTTGAAAGATTATGATTAATTGAGCAATGTCATATTCGTTTCAATTTCCTAGACTTACAAAAAAGGATGGACAATTTACCTTACATTAGTGATTAATCTAATCGGTCTTCTAATTAATGAGAACTAAGTTAATTTAGCATGAAGAAAAGCACATATATCCAAACCCCTTATAAGCCTTTAGATTAAGGCAAATAGGCATAATGCCTAAAGTATTTTTGGTTTTCATCGTGTATATGAATGCAACTAGGAATGGCAACGGATCGGATTCGGGTCGGATTTGGCTAAATCCGAATCCGATCCGTTTAGTAAATGGACCTTGGATTCGGATCCGAATCCGAGTCCGAATCCGAAAAGTCCGAGTCCGAATCCGATCCGACTTGTAATTTTCGGATCCGAATCCGGTCCGTTTATACGGACCTCCGAAATGATCCGATTATTTTTTTTTATTTTGTAATGTCATATACCTATAATTGCTTGTATTGTCATACCAAGGTAAGTATAATTATAACATATTTAAATAATGTACTAAGTTATATAACAAATTTTGCTACAAACAAGCAAACAATTGTCCCAAGTTATAAAGCATATGCTCATAGTATCGGATTCGGACTCGGATCGGACTCCGTCGGACTTTGCGTAGGGTCCAAGTCCGATCCGCCTCCTATTCGGATTCGGATCTATTTTATCGAATTCGGATTCGGACTAATTTTAAACGGATTCGAATCGGATTTTTTTCTTCGGATCGGATCGGATTCGAATCGAACTCGAATTAAATTGCCATCCCTAAATGCAACAAAGACCAAATTTTCATGAACTCAACTCATATACTCATCAATTGGTAGTACATGTGGTCTTTCACAAGAATTCACACCATATATTCATAGCTAGATAGTGAAATTAAATTATAAATCTTGTAGGGAGGAAGTTATTTATTTATTTAAGTGTCATGAAGAAAGTGTAATGTACATTAATGATAAAAAAATTTAAACTACTCGGATACCTAATTTTTTTTTTTTTTTTTTTTTTTTTGAGAAATCGGAAACCTAATTTTGATGTGAACATTTTCTTTCAATTCTTACTTAGGTGATTAAATTTAGAGTTTACAACGACTCCATACAAAAGTATTGACAAAAGCCTTTGATAACCTCGATACATTGAAATTTTCCTAGTTCGTCTCATTATCAATTCTCCTTGATTTTTTCCCTCATCTTATATATATACTAACATATAAATTGACATGCATGTTGTAAAGACAATTCAAGATTACAAATGATTACTTGTTTTACACTTTTACCTTGTACTATCACATAACCCATACATGTCATCTCCCCTTTCCACGCCACCCTTGGGAGATCCTTAAGATATCAACCCATGACATCTCATAGCTATTTCATCATTGATGACATCGCTTCCATTCATCATTTTAAACATTTTTAAAAATTAAATACTACTCCATTATAGAATTTAGAGGTCCAAATGACTTTTCATGTGAAAGATCAAAATGTACACACTATGAATATAATTTTATATCAATGAAGAAAATTAGTTTGATTAAAAAAAAAAAAACTTAT
Organism: Chenopodium album; assembly: GCF_948465745.1. Lineage (NCBI taxonomy): Eukaryota > Viridiplantae > Streptophyta > Magnoliopsida > Caryophyllales > Amaranthaceae > Chenopodium > Chenopodium album. The sequence continues at coordinate 65,275,830 of NC_137842.1, read as the reverse complement.
ATATTTATTCATTTGATAAATCTAATTTAATTATACAACAATAAGGGTTTTTAAATGGGTAGCCTATAAGGCTATAATCAATAAAATAAATAAATACAAATTAAAAATCAAATAGGTTTCTCTAAGTAAAAGACCTTTTAATTATGAATGGTCAATTTTTATTATTTTTTTTTAATTTTGTTTCTTTTTTATTTTTAAATAATGAAAAGTCAATAACATAATATAAGTAAGATTATGAAAATCAACAAAAAATTATTAATTTTTCTAAAAAAAAAAAAAATTAATGTGACGATTGTATGAATTTCAACCATAAGATAATTTTGATTACTTGAAAAGGGGGGTAGTAGTTATTTTTAGTAAACATCATTTACCCATAATGAAATTGCAAGAATTCATCCAACATTAGTTATTTGCCTCAAAATTTAAGGAGTATGAGAGAGTTAACATAATTTGCGGCAAAAAAGTTGCTTCAATATTGGGTGTCTAAAAAAACCAACTAGTTTTTTCTACCTCCATATTAACATCATTTAACTTCTAAGGGTACCTTGCCTAATTGCCATCAATGGGGAAGATTTTTCCTTCCTTAGTTCGGCCTTTAGGCTGTTGTTTATCCCTCCTCATCTTATCATCCTTATTGTCTTCTCCCTCATTTGCACTAACAGACGAGGAGGCTGCATTCCTCACTCGTCGCCAACACCGCATCCTCACCGAAAATGGGCACGACCTTACAGATGATTATGACCAAAAAGTAAATGTCCCATTCACATTCCCAAATCCAAGGCTCCGAAAAGCCTACATTGCTCTCCAAGCATGGAAGTCAGCCATCTACTCAGACCCAAACCACGTCACAAAAAATTGGAATGGTCCGAATGTATGTGACTACAAGGGGGTGTTTTGTTCCCCGGCTCTTGATGATGAGAAGGTAATTGTGGTTTCTGGCATTGACCTTAATCACGAGGACATAGCGGGTTATCTCCCCGTAGAGTTAGGCCTCCTTACGGACCTAGCCCTTTTCCACATCAACTCTAACAGGTTTTGTGGGATTATTCCAAAGAGTTTCTCAAAACTTCAACTTCTATTCGAGCTTGATGTAAGTAATAACCGTTTTGTAGGAGTTTTCCCGGAGGTTGTGCTTGAATTAAAGACACTCAAGTATCTTGATCTTCGATTCAACAACTTTGAGGGTTGTTTACCTCCGGAGGTCTTTAACAGGCCTTTCGACGCATTATTGCTCAACGATAATAGGTTTAGGTGTGCCATTCCAGAAACCATTGGTAACTCAACAGTTTCTCTTATGGTATTAGCAAACAACAAGTTTACTGGATGTATCCCCAAAACTATAGGTAACATGGCAGGTAAGTTGAATCAAATTATTTTCAGAGGAAATAAATTAAGTGGTTGCATGCCAGCTGAGATTGGGTTGCTTCATAATGTGTCCGTTCTAGATTTATCTAAGAACGAGCTTGTTGGTCCTATTCCAACGTGTTTCTCGAGCCTTGCAAGTTTGGAATCTTTTGACTTGTCAGGAAATAAATTCACTGGATTTGTTGCTGATGATATTTGCAAGCTGCCCCTATTGGAACAATTTTTGTTTTCTAGCAACTATTTTAAGGGTGAGGGTAAGAGTTGTGACCCATCTCTAAGAAGGAATGTTGATTTTGAAGACAAGAAGAATTGTTTGCCTAGTAGGCCTAATCAAAGATCCCCTAAAGAATGTTTCCAAATGGTGTCAAACACAGTTGATTGTGAAAAGTTTAATTGTGGTGGGCAACCTTCTAAGCCTACCCCTGGTAAAGGCAGCGGTGGAGGTCATGGAGGAGAGCAACCCAAGCCTCCTACACCTGAGCATAATGATCATCATGAAGATCACCCCAAAGCACCAACACCGGCTCCAGAAGATGATCACAAAAGATCACCAGTTAGACCATCTACACCTCCAGAACCGTATGAACAAACACCAATGGCACCCTCCCCAACACCAGATGATCATAAAAGATCGCCTGTTCGACCATCGACACCTACACCTACACCAGAAGAGTCTCTACCCCCTACCCCAGTGTACTCACCACCAACACCAGTACATTTGCCTCCCTCGCCAGTATACTCACCACCTCCACCCCTTGTATATTCCCCTCCACTGCCTGTTTACTCACCACCTCCAACACCAGTACGTTCTCCTCCACCGCCAGTTTTCTCACCACCCCCACCACCGGTTCACTCGCCTCCACCACCCACACCATCTCCTCCACCACCATCACCTGTTTATCCACCACCACCAGTTCGCTCTCCGCCACCACCTACACCATCTCCTCCACCACCATCACCGGTTTATCCACCACCACCCGTTCACTCTCCACCACCACCTCCTGTCCACTCACCTCCTCCACCAGTTCATTCTCCTCCTCCACCATCTCCAATTTACTCACCCCCACCACCACCAGTAAAATCACCACCTCCACCCGCTCCAAAGCCATCACCTCCCCCACCAGCTCCAAAACCATCACCTCCCCCGCCTGTTTTCTCACCCCCACCCCCGCCACCCGTTTTCTCTCCTCCACCACCTGTTCGATCGCCTCCTCCACCTGTACACTCCCCACCTCCTCCAACTCCATCTCCACCTCCACCTTATCCTGAAGTTAGCCTTCCACCAAACATAGGCTTCCAATACTCATCACCTCCACCACCCATGTTCCCAGGGTATTAATCAATTAGTGTTCATTACAGCTAATTAAGAAGGTTTTTTCATCAGATTTATTAAAGTCATACCCACTCATTTTCTTGTATTATTAATAGAAAAAAAAGGAAGAAAAGAAGAAGATGATGATGTTCATTGTGCAAAATACTTGTACTACTAATGTTTATGTAGTTAATACTTTGTATTGCCAATTATTTTTAACTACATTTTAATACTGATGTCTATTTTGTAAACATATATTTACTCATGTTGAATAATTAATAGAGTATATAAATAGGTGCCAAGTGAAAAACACTTCTTTCATACAAACCATACAATTTTTTACAACATTGTAATAAGAGAACATGCATTTATTTCCTTATAGTATGTACAATTTTCTTTACTTGGGTTTGATGGAGGAAACTGTTGCTAAACAAGCAATGCAGAACAATATCACAAGCAAGCATAAATTAAGTATTATATATAATACAAAAAATGGGTTTGAGTTCCAAAAAATGGTGGTTTATTTACTTGTACGAGTATTTGTTAAAAAAGTTGATCAATGGCAAGCCAAACACAAAATGCTCATAAAATCAAGTCTAAGAACAATTGATATAACTCAAAAATGTAATTCATCTTGAACAAAACCAAATGTTGTAACTTGTAAGAGCTTAACCATAAGTAAATTTTGATATTATATAAACTCTGTACATAAATAGTACGGAGTACTCCGTAAGTCCGTAGTCCATAAATATATATTAAACCTTAAAATTTTATCATCACTTAAAATGTGTACACAATGATTATTGATCGGCGCAAGATTTAAATGTCCTGAAATGTCATTTCTTAGAATCAAAATATAATATTCAAACAAATATCAACCTTAATGGTATATCTAAACTGAAAAAGTTTTGAACAAATGAATAATATACCAAATTTGACATTTTAATCTCGATCGATATATATTAGTAATAAAATTCAAACACTTACCTCTTAATCTATTAATCGAAACAAATCCACGTAATTAGATACATTTATATTAGAATTAATTAACTTTTTGATACCAACACATTCTTATTTCATATTCTCATTAACAAACATGCCAATTCTAATACAATACCAAGACATTACTCCTATTCTTCAATTCTAACTCAATTAGCAACTGATGCAATGGCAATAAAATCTATTTGAAAACAAAAAAAAACTATACGACGTCGTTTAGCACTTCAAGCATAAGGGTCCGTGTGCAAAGCACGTGAGACTCAGAGGGGTAAATCCGTAAAAAACCACAACGACCTCAAAATTACGGAACCTTGAATCATCATCGTCATCCAACCACCAAAATCAAACAGATCTCAACTCTCTTTGTTAATGGCGAAATAGCACCAATCACAACACGACACCAAACATTTTCGATTTTATTTTTGAATTTTTTTATTTTTGAAACGCCGCCATTTTTATGGAGGAAGCTAACACCAAGTCTTCAATGGCGGAGGAGAGAGAAAATGAGGTAAATACTGAACCAGAAACCAAGGCACCCGTCGCTGATGGCGGAGGTGGTGGTGGAGGCGGCGGTGGTTGGGGAGGATGGGGGTTTTCGCCATTGTCGTACCTCTCAGATCTTCAGAAAGCTGCCGCGCTTGCCGCCGAGGAGATACGCACTGTACTATTTTCTCTCTCTCTCTATCTATGTTGTTGATTGATTTCATTATAATTGTTGTTGTTTAACCTAGATTGTGAAGAAATTTGAGAAATGATTTTTGATATGGAAAATTTAGGTTTAGGAAATTCGAATTTAGTGTTAAATATAGTGAAAGTTAGGTTTTATGAGTTATTAATGTGAAAATTATATGTTATGAAATTTGGTGGTAGGAATTTGTTAAATTTACACCAATGATGTTCATTTATGGCTGGTTTGGTAGGTGATTAGGTCTACATTTGTGTATGTTAGTAGTATTAAAGGCGTTTCTTTGATGAGGTACTCATTCTGTTGCTATATGTAAGATGCTACGAATACTCGAGCTATGGCGAGTAGTTTGAAATGAGAGAAGTTTGTCATTCACGGTTGGATTAAAGCGTTTCTTTAATGACGCACTCGTTCTGTTGCAATATGTGAAGTGCTATGGATACATAAGCTATGAAGATTAGTTTAAATTGAGAGTATATTGATAATCACGGTTGGATTATGCATTTACGCTTTAGCTCGGTCTTAAGCCGTGAAATTTTGTTAAGTTGATGTATTATGGCCTTGTGAGGGATATAGGTATCTGGGCGATTGTGCTTTATTCAACTCAATGTGGATTAGCTGATATGATCTTCCCTAAACCAAATATTTGGTGGTTAGAATAATGATTAGTCTATCTTGTTGCTGTAGAAATATCAGGTGCCTCAGGAAGATGATTGAATCGTTCAGTTCCCTAAAAGTTGGAGTGGTTTATTTCTGTACTCTGCCCTTTGGCATTTTTCTTCTTTAATTTCTTTCAAGAGATACTTGTGTTCTTCCGTCTATTACTTTGGCCCTGATTGCCGCTGTCCACTATCTTTAAGCCATTTGCTATTTATGACCACTCAGATTTATCCCAGCAAACATATCGTAATGTGAAGTGAACGGTTCTATGTAATTGCCTAATACAGGAACCTTTTTTGGGGGAGTTGGGTCACTTGGGTGTATCTAGTAATTAACGATCACTTGTGAATTCTTATTACCTCTCTGAAGGATAAGTAAAAAATAATCGTGAATATATTTTCCTTTGCTAGGTGGTTAGTACAGTTGAGAGGAAAAAATGTAGTTCTTTAATATCAGGTGTCTATTAACATTACTTTGTGGGAGAATTTGTTGTATCTGGTGCCTCTTTAGACGCATGATTATCAACTCATGGACTATTTGTAAAATTTCGGCTTGAAAGACCCGAGTCCTGTATCTATGTCCCTTAATCTTCAGAGTGCAGAGTGCTTGTCCTCCAAGTATTTTCTGCTTCTTTCAGTAACCTAAATTGTATCCTTATAAAATAAAGTAATTAGGAGTAGTAAACATTTAATGTTTTCTCTTTTCTCTTAAATCTTTGTAATAATTTCTTATTGACTGAATATATGTTTCCAAATGTAGGCTGCTGAGAGCTTTGGTAACATAGAAGCTGTTGCTGAAGAGGAATCTTCTATCGCAGAGGGTGACACTAAAGATTCTGTCACAGAAGGGGAAGATGGACAAGAAAAGGAAAAGTTGATGTCTGCTCTGGATAAGTTGGAGAAGGCTAGTGAAGACACATTTTTTAGCCAGGTAAGTCATAAGCAGGAAAAAAAGCACTCATACAACTTTATAGTCTAATATAGTAATATTTGAATGTAACTATCTTAGATGGCTTATGTAAAGCTGTATTAGATTATAACGTTGATATGTTGAAGAATTCTCTGGTGTTTGGTACTGTAAGATACTATCATGTGACCTGTCTGATATTTTTTTTCCATTGGCAATAACCTCATGTTATCTCTAGTTTGTTTAAGGCAAATGCTCCATTATTATTTTATTTGCATCTTATTGTCACCACATGTTTTTTGTACATATGTCATTCTGAATGTGTTAATCTTCATTTTTCAGGATCTTGCCTATGTTCTTTCTTTGCATGTCGTTCGTAGTTTCACTCATTCGTTGATTCTAATATGGGCAGGGTTTGAAGGTGATAGATGGTTCAGTGGAAAATTTTGCATCTGGAGCCTGGAAGGCACTAGGAAGTGCATTTCAAGGCGGTTCCAACCTCATTCAAAAGTAGGTTTGAATCTAAGAATGCAAGCTTGCTTAGATATGGTCTCTTGCATTATTGTGGAAGACTACATTATTTGTTGAGAATTGGTGATCATAAAATTCTTGAAATAAGCATATTGCTATCTTTATCTCTTTGACTTTCCTAATTTTGTTTAGGCCTACAAGACTTGTTCAATTTAAACCAGTTCTCTATGTGCCCTTTTCACTCTTCTTAGTTCTTATTGTTCATGTTTTGCTAATTAGCATAGTTGTGGTGTGAATAGGAGGAACTAGGGAGTAGTAGAAATGAATGTTGATTCACAAAAATGCTTCTAGTTGTTCTGATAGTATCACAAAATTAGGATCTTTGGGAACGATAGGTGTGATGTGGTCTAGTATTGCTCCAAGTCAAACACGCAAATATTCATGCATGATTTTTAGGCCTAGGCTCTCACTGCCAGCCTTTTTCTTTTTCAACCAAGGCCAATGTTAGAAGAGGTACCCATGTGAAAGCTAATGGGCATCATGTTTGTTTTGACACTTTTGGAAGCTGGTGGAAGATCTCAGTAAAATTGGAGGAAAGCCACTTGGTGTCTTATTGACCTCAGCCAAGCTTGAAAATTTGTTTATAAGAAAATGACTTTTTAGTAGTTAGAATTAAGTTTCTTTATGGAAACCTTATAGTTTAATCAAATTTGAACTAAAGTAGTACAAGGGTAAGTAAATCTAGGAAGATTATACAAGACTTTCAGTTGAAGATCTTTTGAGGAAAAAAACTTCACAGAATTTGTCCTTCACGGTCATTACTTTAGTATTATTATTATATGGGGTTTCCCTCAACTCCAAAACTGATCTCTGTGGAGCCCTTTTATATGATGGTGACTTGTGATCACATGACCTTACCCTTATGGTACTTCCTCAGGCCTCGCCCTTTATAGTCTACTGGGGTCTCTAAGATTCACCTGACATAGAATGTGCTCCTGGATAAGGCTTTCTGAACTCTATAACTCACACCATGAAACCGTTTTGGTAGCCTGTCGAGATATCTGACAAATTGCCTCCCTGGTCTAACACATCATGAAACCTTATATCTGACCGGAGATTTATGGTCCCCCCTACCAAATGCGAAACCATTTTCTGATAACTTGCCTTTGCTGGGCTTCCATAACATAGCATATGGCTGATTCTATTTTGATGGTAGAGGTTTTGTTTTATCTAGCAATCCCCAATCTTCTCTTTCCACATTTATTGTTTCAAGTGAATAGGGCCTTTCTATATCACGATAAGCATTTTATTCATCTTAAGTGTCCTGCTCTACTTCTACGTAGAATGTGCTTTTATTTTGTCGACATCTTGTATATATAATTCTCAAGATATGTATAAACTCATGATTTGTTTTGGATACCACTGATAATTGCACTCAAGATCTTGTCTGCCTGAAATTGATAGTCACATTACTTTCACATACCTCGGAGTAACTTAGGATGTTTGGATAAGTAGTCATCTTTTCACATGGAGTAATATAACTATTGCAAATAATCTTTTTGTGTAAAGATTTAGTTTCTTGTTAATTATGTGAGGTTGGGGTTACGTGAATTAATTTTCTGGACAGGGGGAGTTGAAGATTTAAGGAAGTATTTTACCCATTCTAAAATATGTCACTTTTTGCTGAAATATCTGTTCAAGATGGAATATTTCCCCCCTTTAAATTGTTGCTGTCTATTTGAGCTTCAGAATACCACACGTCCACACTAGGATCATTTTATTGATTTTGTCCATGGAAATTTGAGTTACGTTTACTTAAAAGTTAATTATGGAATTTCTTGTTCTACAGACTTGAGCATTCTGCTGTTAGCTTAGCTGATTCTGTTCAACATGATGCAAGTTCTATTGCTCCATCGTTCTTAGAGGTTTGAATTGCTTTCCCTATTGTGTCTTTAGCATCCTCACTTTTTGATTCCGAAGGAAAATATATTCAAGCTTTTATTTTGTTAGACTGGAAAAGCTATTACTTTCAAGGGAATGCAAGTTCTTGAAAACGTGGGTAAGGAGACTATGGATTTGTTGATCTCTGAGACTGGTATGGAAGTTGATAAGAAGTTTGATGGAGATGATCATGAAAGTCACGACAACCAGTATGAGGAAATGACATTTGACCGGTGCTTCTATATATATGGAGGCCCCGAACAATTGGAGGTTTGTTTTGTTGAAAAAGGAAGTTTCATCCAGTGAGATGATTTATTGATCACCTAACAAACTTTTACATGTATTTTAGGAATTGGAGGCATTGTCAAGCCATTATGCTCTAATTTTTAACAGAAGAAAAGGCAAGTTATCATCAGAGGAGAAGTCATTATATGAGGGAAAGGTGAAGCAGGTTGAGGAAATTCTTAATTTGAATACTGAAAGTGAGAGAACCACCCTGCAATCAGATAAAGGAAAGAATATAGAAATTGGGGCTGTAGACACTGAGCTCAAGAGCTTACATGACTCAAGTCTTAGTAAGGCTGCTGACTTGGCCGCAGGGTAAACGTCAGCTATTTTCCTTTTTGTGCTATTAGTATATATCTCATGAAGTCGTGGTAATTCATGTAGACAAGATTTTGTGGATAAAGCTCATTTGTTAATGCTCTTTCCTTGATTGTGAGGACTATATGGCCCTATGCTTAATTTGTGCTCATGGGATCCATTTTGATGACGAAACTCTACAGTAAACAATAATGTAGTCATAATATACTAATGTCTGGAAGAACAAATAACAATAACTAACTGCTAAATATGAATTTCTTACAAGCAAATCCTCAAGATCTCATTCCAGAAGCTAAAATTGACTGTTATTCTTTATTTGAAATAATCATTATGAATTGTCCTTGTTCTGCTAGAGGTGGAAGTCTAGGTCCCGTTTCTTGTAATTTGAGGCTTTAATATAGTAGTGGTTTAAAGATGCTAATTGTACATATATGCTCTCTTCTTTTTGTTCATTCTATATTGTCAATTTTCAGGGACATGACTGTGCAAGTGTTATCTTTATGGACATATTTCTGGATGTTAATATATGTCAAACTTGATCTCTCTTGTGTTTTTTATGTTTCAGGTTTACTAGTGCCCTAGCTGGGGTAAGTGCTAATGACATTATCCAGAGGACTACTGGCAGACTGGAAGCTTTACACTCTGAAGGGGTCCATGTAAGTGGTTACTTCACATCTTTTTTCTAAATCTTCTTAACGTTTCAAGTTTATTTCAATTAATTTTTTCTTTTTTGAATCTCGCAGAGGCTGTCAGAGATTTGTTGTTTTGCCATGACTCAATTACTGATGTTGGGGAAATCCATGATATCCAGTGCAAACAAAAATCAGGAGGAAAATGCAGATGAGAATATGATTAAAATTGAATGGCCAGAGGATTCTCTTGAAAAGGCTAAAATAATCAGATCCAAGGCTCAATCTATGATCGAGAGCATGGAAGCTGTTTCTAACAGCTTCATTACTGGTAAGTTCCCCCTCAAATATGTGAAAATTTTGATTAATTTGTCTTGTGCAAAATGCCTTAATTTTTACGTCAGAACTAAGAATTTGATATTCCCACAAGTCAAATATGTCGATGATTGTCAGTAAATTAGATTAGCCTTTTCCTACTTGCTACAACTTTGCGATTTGGCCTTTTAGAATGTTCATAATCTTGCTTCTCCCTCAGGTATATCCGATGTGACTGAAGCTTACCTTGCTGCCATGAAACTTGTTTCAACAACTGATTCTCATGAAACTCCTCAAGAGAAGTCAATTCAAGACAGAGCCGATGCATTTTCAGAACATCTCCGCGCAGATCAGACTATTGCTGTGGATAAAATTCAAGACGGCCTTCAATACTTGTGCTTTGTTGCCGTGTCCACCTCCATGCCTCCTGCTCCCTGAAGAAGCAGGATTTCATCTGTAAATAGTGACCTAACTAGATTTCTCACTTCTGTTTTCGTCCAAATTGTTCAATGAAGGGAAGTAGCATGTCCACTCCATTGAGACATCTTGTGCTAGTTTTTGATTGCACTAGAAATAGGGTCAGTTGCATAGAAATACAGAAGCCAGAAGTAAATTTGTTAGTAGATGTTATAACGTACAATTTGTAGTGCTGTATTGTGATTTAGGTTTCTTTGAAATTTCAAAATGGGATGAAACCTTGGTGTGAACTGTGAAGTGCAATTGTAAAGTTGTCTTTATAAAAAAAAAAGTACAATTGTGAAGTAGGAAGGAAAAGTTACAAATATAAAGCCACAAAACCTAATCAAACGCAAGACTTGGTAAATAAGCAAAACACTACTCGGTAGTAATTACCACGGTTTATAATTATTTACTTTTTGTATTCAGTTTTACCGGACGCTCTATTAGGCGAACATTAGTCGTGCAAAATATTATTACTCCCTACTCGTATCAATTAAGAGATTAAAGACTATAATTATTTATTTACTTATGTAGTATTTATTTATTTCGTTATTATGACTAGTACATGTGTTGTTTGAAAAGATTATATGGGATAAAATGATTATACAGGTCCAGTATTCGAGTGTGAATTTCAATGTATTATCCAATCAATAGTTTCACGATGAATTTATCAAGTTATGGAGTAATTTTGACGTAATAACTAGTGTAGGACAAGAAAATTTATGTAGACATTAATTACTTTTTTAGTTTTAAAAACTGCAAAACCAGTTTTGGAATATTAGCATCAATGATGACTTAATTGACTATTGACACCCAAAAAAACACAAATGCACTACTACTCCCGTAAATAAAGAATAAAACTTACGAACATTTGTCAGCTTTATTTCAGTAACTTCTTTGAAAAATGTAACACCTTACCTTATTTTACTCCACAATTAAACACCATTTCCATTTTCATTTCTAACTTCTGTAAAAAATAAAAAAATTCAGTAGCTAGGATCAATGAAGAAAAGGAGAAGAAGAGAAGAAGGGAGTAATAAAGATAAAAAATTTAAGAAGATAAATCCCAAGAAATTCTTCAAAATTATTCTCCCTAAAATTCTCCAATCCAAAACCCTGGTAAGTACTTCTTCTTTCTCTCTTTTTTTAGTTTATAATTTTTTTGCATGATTATTTTTTTAATTTTTTTTGGAGGCATGCATGATTTATGGTTGATAACTTGACATCAATTTTTTTTTTTGGTATAATTTATGACATGAGCTAGCAAGGTACTTGATGTGGTTCATTTAGTTAGAGGTAATTAACATGGACTTGGCTTACAATTACGAGATGTAATTACGTTGATAATTTTCAATTTTTCATAATTATTGAGACCAAATGCTCCATCTTGTACGGAATGTTAAATATGCATCAAATCTTACACATAGTATGTTGTAAAAAAAAAAAAAAAACACTTACAAATTGTATGTGAAAATTTATAGAGTAGTCCTGAAGAGTGGTACGGCTAGAGATAGATAAAGTGTCATATCGGATTGGAACGTCACTTACATATGTTAAGCCTATCCGAATAAAGCGGACAAAGTTCGTGAGAGTCTAGGTAAAAGGTCCACCCTCAAGCTGCCCTCAACGAGGATTCGACCAGATCAAGTATTACTTGGCCCGAGATAACGTGACATAAGTACTTGTATTAAAGTATGAGTAGAATATAAATCTTTATAATCTTTTACGGTCCACTGTCGAAAAATATTATTTGTCCTGCTTTCATGATGATTTTTCACAAATTATGTTCGACACACCCATATTATGTGTTCAATTGTTTGACTCGGCTATTTTGTGAGAAGTTTACTTAATTTTGACTCAAAGTGAAATGTCCAATTGTTCGTCTTGGCTATCCTTATTCATTATATCGGAAAGATAAATATCATATCGGAAAGATAAATGTCCAACATGGGTACTTGAGTTTAATTGAAGAGTTTGTAACATAATTTCGGATCATTTGTATTACCTTTGTTACAGGTTATGTGCAACGATTTGACATAAAGCAGAGAGGGAAAATGTCTAATCGTTGCACATAACCTGTAACGGAGGCAGTATAAGACTACAAATTACAGAGTAAGGCTTAACAATTTATTCAGTTGAAGGCCAAGTTTGTCAGTTCATCAGGTGCTAGATAGCAGTGATTATTGAGCATATTGAGTGTAACTAACTTAGTTTGTTGTATGAGAACAAAATCGACGACTGACTTCTTTTCGATGGAATGGAGTATTTATGAATGTAATTCTGTTCTTCTTTCTGTAATGCATATCATAATCCATAGTATAAAATATACTTGTATATGATATGATTTGGTTTTTTGACAGAGTATTCCTGATGCATTTGCAAAGAAATTTGGCTCTCGGCTTCCAACAGATGCCACACTTACAATCCGAACTGGTCTTTCGTGGGAGATTGCACTCGAAAAGGTTGATAACAAGCTTTGCTTTACTAAAGGACGGGCAAATTTCATGGAACAGAATGCTATAAAATATGGGTACTTTCTGGAGTTCGAGTATCAAGGTAAAAAACATTTCAAAGTTTACATATTCGATTTATCTTGTAGTGAGATTGACTATCCTACAAAATATCATCAATATACCAAGCATAAGTTTCCTCATAATCAAGGTCATGGTGCCAATGTTAAGAAAAAGGTTGTAGAGGACGACGAAGATGAAGCAGAAAAGAATATGCACAGGAATGGCAAAGTATTGGAGCGTAACAGCAACAGCAAGAGCCCCTCATTCACCATTACAGTGCGAAATTCTCATATCTCGGACCAGTGCGGCTATTTGGTGAGCCCTCAAGCTTATGTTATACTTAGCTTCATATTGAATACTAAATTGTATGCTATCATGAATTAACACTACCTTATATAGTTGTCATGTTGATGCATTAGCCTGCGTAACGTACTAGCTAGTCCAATTTACTCTTATATGTTGTATCAACGTTTGTCACGTTGATGCATTAGCATGCATAATAGTTCAATTTACACTTATACTATCTCCGTTTCTTATTATTTGCAACAAAGGGGTATTATTCTCATCTGTTTTTTCTCAGCAATTTCCCCTGGGGTTTAGTGACAAACACATGGAGAGGTCGTACGAATCTGTCACGTTACTAACAGAGGGTGGAAGGGAGTGGCATTTAGAATGCCATGTTTATGAGAAACTTCTGCGTTTGAGGGGGCGAGATTGGAAGAAATTCATGCAAGAAAACCATTGGAAGGAACATAAAGGACAGGAGTACACATTCATGTTGGTGGACAAGACAAGTAGCAGTGTTACGTTTCAAGTGATTAAAGAATAGATTACTTTGTCTAATCTTATGCTAACTTATACATTTTGATCGTAGTTAGATGTTTGTAATAATTTATGAAGAAGCTAGCATTATTACTATACCGGTATACCCTTGCTATTGGCTCGCGTGACATGTGTGATAAAGTTATAAGAAAAAGAATGTTGGAAAGTGTGGAGAGAATGAAAGAAATTAGAAAACTTGATTATATATTATAAAAGAATAATTCTAATACAATTTCTATGATTCACATAAGGATTTACAAAAATCAAATAACATACTCCGTAATTAGTGATTACAAAAGATAATAGAATGAAAGAAAACTTGATTATATTACTAAAGAATAATATCCTATACAATTCTATGATTCACCTAAGGATTTACAAAAATGAAATAACATAATTAGTGATTACAAAAGATAATAGAATGAGAAAAAGCTTGATTATATAATTATATGACTAAGGAATAATCAATACAATATTTATAACCTTATTATTTTTGCTAAATTAAAAATATTTTACTGATTTTGTATTACATTTAAAGTGAATAGAGCCTTGTAATTACAAAAGATAATAGAGAGAGAAAGCTTGATTATATTACTAAAGAATAATTAAGAACATGTTATGAAATATTTGTGGATATCCATTATCCTCCTTTGTATCATTCCAGAACAATCTAGATCTAGGGTTTATATTCTTATCTATTCAAACCCTAATGTATTGTATTTATATATACCCCATTATATGGAATAGAAATACACATATTTATTCTCTTTCTATCTCTCATCTTTCCCCTTATTTTACAACACGTTATCAGCACCAAACCTCTAATTATTATCTTCTTATGTCGCATCTTGGGAAGAAATTAGAAGGAGATTAATTTTGATCATGGATTTTGATATTTTAATAATGAAATCACACGTTTCAAGAATGTCATATCATTCCCAATCCTCCTTAATTAATTTAGGTCTAGTACAAGGAGTCTCATGGTATTAATAATTTGGAATGTTAATGGTAGTGCCGCTTTATTTAATTACAAAGAACTGCTCATATTATTTTTCGGTTGCATTGGTTTGTTTATCTTGAATTATTGCTATACTTTATTTTCTTTTCATTGACGTTTTCATGAGTTTCAGGCTTAGCAGATGACGTTGACAACATGAATTTGACGATAAGGCTGGTTTTTATAGTGGGAAAGATTTTGATATCAGGAAAGTTCATTCTTAACTATCCTGTTATTGTTAATTTTAAGCCTTTACATAATATGTTTATATTGTTTCCCAAATTTCCGTATCTTTATTATTCCTAGAGTTCAATGAGCAATTTGAGAATAGTTGGATTTGATGCAGAAAATAACTAATTAGTAGTTTTGTTTTGACTATATAAAAGAGTATTTAGAATTATTATTGGTGTTAATTTTATGAACGTATGGTTTTCATGAACTTGTATTACATATATTTGCTAGATTTTGGTATTATTTTTCCTATCCGTAAATGAGTTTGGTTACTTCTCTACACTTCATAGCAAATATGAATGGTTTGATTTAGCAATTATTTACCCATATAATTTGTTTGTGAAATCCTATGTCTAATGTCTTGAATGTTTGTAAATTGTACGAAGTAAGCCTAAGGTACATGTGAAACTATTTATAATTTATGTATTGAATTATGTTTTTATATTTCAAGTATGATATGAACCATGTGGTTTCCACTAACGTGAACGTGTTAATTTTAGTTGCTTATGTGCTTGTTTCTATTTTCTAATTAAGCTTTATCAGGCAATATATTGATATAATTGACCCGACAATATAGTTGATTCAATCGATTCAGGTATGTTTTTATTAAAGCGTGAAGTAGTAGGTTTTCATATTTTTACCTTTTCATTCAATTATAGTATTATGTACTTACTTAAAGTTTGATTATTGGAATAAATGTAAATTGAATACGGTGTGCGGACCTGAAGTTCCTTATATTTATAAAGAGTATTCACACTAGCTTGAATATATAAATGGCTCAAAACCCTTAAGGATAATGCAAAGAAATGAGCATGATCTACAAAGCTAAAGCATATTGCTTAGATTTCCACTACATACTAACGTGATTCTATAAACACAATGTCAGATGGATTGGTATATATTCTCGTACATATGGACTTGAAGTTTCTTAATTAATTAAATATATAGCAAAAAGTGTGTTATGAGTTCAAGTAATTAAACATGACATTGTGAGAAACTATACATAATCAACGTTTTATTATGCCCATAAATATAAGAGGTTTTGTTTTTTTAAAATGAATGTAATTGGGCATGAGGAACATGATAAGTGTTCTATAAGTATAATTTTATATAAGCATATTTTTGCTAAAAGGAACACGTTACTTGATACATGACATTGCCAAAAGAATTGGCAAAAGAATTTATGGCTTAAAAGTTGCAAGGATTTTAAAGGTTGTTGGATTGATTCATTCCATACCCCCATATGCAAGGATTAGGGGGAGATTGTATGTAACCCTTGCATATAAATAAAATAAAATAGATTGATAGTCAGTTTGATACATACAATAACTTAAATATCAACGATTTATTTAATAGAAGTGACCACATGTTCATTAAATATTTTGAAATGATATCATCCTGAAGATGGATATAAACAAATGACATTTATCATATACTAGTTGTAAATGCTCTAATTTAAAATTGATGTCCTAAGAGTACAACATCAATTGTTGAAGAACCTATAGCATGCCTGAAGCGTGATAAATCAATAGGTTCTAAAGATAATTAAGTATCTTTGAAAAGGAAAGGAGTCACTATTGACAATGACAAATTTGAGGAAGTGGTAAATATCATTATATTTCTAGAAGAAATCACTTTTAGTAAATTAAAGTTCATATGTTTCATGATTATATAAAAGACTCCAGAAGAGTATGAAATATCCAACAAGATTAACATGTATCAAGTTTATAGTTTAAACTCCAGTAGAGTATGAGTAATTATTGGATAAAATATTAATTGATTGTCTTGCCAATTGTATAAAGAAACACATGTTGGTGTTCTAAAATCACATGACATTCATGGCCATGCATATAGTAAGTTTAATAAAGTGATCACTAGTGTTGAAAACTGACCAGAATTCAAATTTAGAGAAGTGATTGGATGTGATAATTAAATTAGGCCATCCGGGTTTAATAATAATTACCCGTAATGGAAACCTGAAGTTTCATTTGATAATGTGCTGACGCTTTCTCAATGTTAAATATATAAAATAAATTGAATGGCAAGACGTAACATTGAGATTGGGTTATATTTGGATTGTGAGTTATAATAATTTGTATTGATGAAAATTTCTAGATTTAATATGTTTTGATTTTTTTTTTTTATATAAAGGAGTATTAATGGCTGACCAGAAGTTCACCAAAATAACTTATATATTATTGTCAACTATCAAGTGATTAGAAGCTCACCAAATATACTATTTAAATCTTTAAAGATCCAGAAGATCATCACCAACTAGAATTACGAGCAAGTGATTTATGCTTGTATAACAATTCTTTTGATTGGGGCTATTATATGTCAGCACATATGAAATAGGAGAAGAAAAAAAAACGTACAACTGCACAACATATATCTCCCCATTGACATTGATCTCCAGAAGAGAAAATATTATTGAAAATTTAATAATAAATACACATGAAATATAAAGTTATGAATAAATAATTCTTCATTGAAATTGTTCTCCAGAAGAGATAAATTTTGATTGTGATCCTCCTAATGAAGTGAATTTTATTAATGCAAATTTGTCTACTAAGTTGGTATATAATAAGATGCCCCTATAGATGAGATATTTTACCAACTTAGGGGGAGAAGAAAGAATTAGCAAAAGTTGGAAAAATTAATTAAAAATAAATAAATAATAAATATGATCCCTATAATGGTAGTTTGAAAAGTTATATATATGCCAACTTTTGTATATACATTATCAAGATATGTTGCACATTTATGATTTGATTTGTATTCTGTTATGACTCATGTTGCATAGCGTTGAAGATACATTTTGGTCATATTAATTATGTGTATACATTGAGATAAAATCTTGCCAATTGTACTTGAATCACTACACCTGAAATGTAGGTTGTATATGATCGGTTCCAAAATAAAAATATGTTTAATAGATATGATATTTGGCAAGATAGTGCAGTTGACACTAATAGTGTAATAGTATATAAATACCATAGTGTATGAAATACCCTAAAAGTGGTATAGATATCTGAATTATTATAATAGATGGTCTATGATGTAAGAAAAATTATGATGGTACCAATGAGAATTGTATTCTGATATCATAGTAAAATAGCATGCGGAATGTAAGTTAAAGGAATTTTATGATACCGGTAGATAATGGAACCGATGAATAATATGCATATGCATAATGGAATGGACTAATAAGTAATGGATCTGAAATATATGTACATTTTGATGTCGACATAATGATAATGATCATAAGTTTATCATGGACCCGAAGTCCAATGAAATATGGATTTTTAAATCCACACTGTACAGTGTCTTGAATCATTTTGAGTCTTATATTCATGTGCATGTGAGTCATATGTTAATGGTTTATTGCATATGTAGGAAGTTAGATGCTATACTCATTGTATAATTTGTTTAATATGTATGTTATCATGTTTTATATATCTCATATTGCATGGATTAATTTCTTACAATAATTGTGGTATATGTGAATGTCTGTTCAAAATATATATATTTGTAACTTTGAAGGAAAATTACAAAGAAATATTTATATTCCAATGGGCTTATAGTTGTGATGAAATTATTGAAAACGTCGATTTAATAACATGTTATGAATCATGTAAAAGGTGTTCCCGAAGAACTTATATACGACGTATTAAATGCCCAACCCTACAAATTTTTATGTCTTGAATATTGCAATTATTATCAAACTCTTGAAAAGTCTATGTGACTACATTATTGACATCTCTACCTGAAGTTTGAGCATATGAGAGTTAGTAAGATTTACTATTTGTATTTACAAGAGAGATATCCTGTCAATCATGAAACATCTAAATAATATCAATGGAATACTTATGCGCGAGAATGTTTTCTCGTGGTCCAGAAGAACCATGATTAGCATACATAATTACATATGTTATATTATAATTCATATGATATTGAAGAATGACATTAATGATATCAAATTTTGTCATCAAATTATTATTAATGAATGTTAAATCAAATAATGATCACCAATATTTATTATTAACGACTTCCAGAAGAAGTCATAACCGCATGAGTTTAACCTTTTTAATCAACTATTAAATAGAGATTTGGAATGATGATATTAGAGATAAACACATATATGGTGAAATGAAGACACTTCACATGTTCACATGAAGACTTGAAGAATTGAAGATGCAACTTCGGCTTAGGAGAGTCGAAGATCAACAAGTGATATTTTACCAACTTATTAGAAGATATCCAACATATTGGATTCATTGATGCGACACTAGAAGATCTCAAGTTATGTATTCATCAGGGGGAGAAAATACGCGCTGCACTCTTTTTCCCTTGACCATGGTTTTGTCCCAAATTGGGTTTTCCTGGTAAGGTTTTTAATGAGGCAGCATCTTGAGCGTATTACAAATAATGATGTACTCTTTTTCCTTCATTAGGTTTTTATCCCACAGGGTTTTTCCTAATAAGGTTTTCACGAGGCACAATCTTCGATAATGGACATCCAAGGGGGAGTGTTATGAAATATTTGTGGATATCCATTATCCTCCTTTGTATCATTCCAGAACAATCTAGATCCAGGGTTTATATTCTTATCCATTCAAACCCTAATGTATTGTATTTATATATACCCCATTATATGGAATAGAAATACACAGATTTATTCTCTTTCTATCTCTCATCTTTCCTCTTATTTTACAACAGAACACAATTTCTATGATTCATACAAGGATTTACAAGAATCAAATAATATAATTAGTGATTACAAAAGATAATAACTAAGATGTTTACATAACATAATATCCAAATATGCCAAAGATGATAGATACGACCTCTAGGAGTCTCTAGGATCATATTATGATGTCCATCGATGTTGCACAAGTTGCTACATGCATTTGATTTTTGGTGATTTTTTTTTTGGTTGTTGATTAGAGAGCCACAAGGGTGGGGGTGAGCATCGATCCCATGATCTCCTGGAAGTGAGAGGGAAGCTCTAACCACTTAAGCTATCCCTCACTCTCATTTT
The DNA here is from genome assembly GCF_948465745.1 of Chenopodium album. Taxonomy (NCBI): domain Eukaryota; kingdom Viridiplantae; phylum Streptophyta; class Magnoliopsida; order Caryophyllales; family Amaranthaceae; genus Chenopodium; species Chenopodium album. The sequence goes on along the minus strand of NC_137842.1, from coordinate 65,255,881 downwards.
TTTTGATGATATTCTACATATGCATTCGATAAATGTTAAATACGGGTCTGGGCAGCACCCGTCACGGGAGAGTGCAAGTCCACCACTTTTACAAGACCAAGGAGGTTCCACCTCAAAACCATATGGCAATAAGGGGAGTAGCCCCTTAGCCTTATATAGTGGTGGTAACTCTTGAATTCTTTCAATGTGGGATTTCATTACCACTACTGTAGACACCCATTTGTGTCTCCCCAAAACCAAACCCGGTGATGAGTACCTTTCACGTCGAATCATAATCGAATGAAACGAAAGTGTGGAAAGGTCTAGTGTTGCGGAAAGTTTTATTTCTTTTCTCTTCTCCCTTTTTTGAAAACTTTATTTTAAGAAAACAGCCAATCCAGTTTGGTTGGTCCATGATATGGGTCCAATAGTGGTGTAGTTGGACGGGGCTTGCAAAAACCTTTCCAACGATATATTATAAGCCCAATTCCGATGAATGTTGAGGAAGTTATGGCCAATTTACTAAACTGGGCCCGGTTTGAGCTTTATGTACGGCCCAATGATCTAGGGGAGGGCCTAATATGATTTATCATTCCTAATGCAATTAGGAATGGTTTTAGTCTTCTAGAATCTTCTAGAAGGTTCTTTTCATTCCTAATTCAATTAGCATTGATAAGTTAACTTTGTTGACTTTTCAGAGTTTTAATCAAAATCAAATAGCATTTTTCGAAGGAATTATATTATTTTATCTTCCAGTACGGTAAATTTATCAGATTTTCGAAAAGGTGTTGAAATCTAGTTTGGCGTCCAACCCCAGGCCTTGGCGCCTGAAACCAGGCTTGGCGCTAGGCGCTAGCCACTGGTGCCTGGCACCAGCTAGCCAGGGTTGGCGCCAATCCTGTTTTGCGATCTTCAGACTTTGTTTTGTTAAATTATCTTTTTTGGATGATTTTCTCTATAAATATCGTATCAAAAACTCCGTTTTCATTCACGAATTCTCATCAACAATTAGTTTTAATTAGCTTTCATCAACAATCATTAATTCCTTAGTATTCAATTCTTTCTTGCTTTTTTTTCATACAAAATTCCGCATTCACAAGATCTAGAAACACCTAGCCATATTCGAAGTTGCCTTCGCCCTAGGCGTGAAAGGTTTTAATTTATGAGGGTTTGGTCCCAAATCTCTATTTAAATTATTTAATTTAATTGTTTTGATTATTATTTTTCCTTGAAGTTACTAACGTGTGTATTTTGTTATTAGAAAGAGGTACGAGGCATCCAAGTAAGTGCTTTAATTGATCAATTGATATTATGATGTAGAAATCATGTTTATATTGTTATTATGATTCCTAGTATCATGTCTAGGGTAATAAATATATTAAATATGATTGTTACGATGCTTCCTATGTTCTTCCTAATGTTTATGATTGCTAGTACCATGTTAGGGCTAAAGATTTGATTTTTATTGCTTAGTGACATGCTAGGGTTTGTTATTAATCTTGTTAGTATCATGCCTAGGATCTTGCTATTTTTATTATGCTTTAATATTAACATGAATATGATTATGATTATAATTGTTATAATGATTATGAATATTATTATTTTGATGATTATTTTATTTATGATAATTATTTCAATTATTATTAATATGATGATTATTTTCTTTTATGATTATTATCATGATCATTTCAATTATAATTTATTTTTATGATGATGATATTCATTATTATGTTGCTTGATGCTTATTATTTATTGCTTGATCACACCTTTATTGCATGTTTAAAGGGAATTTGTACTTGTAATAACGCTTAATAAGATAATTAATAATCTTGTTAGGGTTAATTTGATAATAATTCAAGTGATCGCCAATAATATATTTATTTGTGCATTAATATTCAACCAACATAGATTAAACAGGTTTAGGGTTAATCCTATTGATTGCATGTTAATCAGAAAGCACACATGAATACGAGCAGAATAAAGTAGAGGCCTATTATTAGGGCAGGTTCAATCTCTTTTAGGTTGGATTTGTACCATCATCCCCGAACCCTTATTTGGTTCATGACCTTATGGAGTTGACGATCTCTTGGATCGTTAAGGGGTGTAACCTTCACCGTACTTTAGTGTATGATCACAGTGGGGTTCAAGCTAGTGGGATTTTAAAGGTTGAAATTATTCCTTACAACTACACTCCCGTTTTAGTGTTTAGTGTTTTAGTGTGGGACAAGAGAATGCTCACATGTGGGTTGTTCATGGGCTCAACACTCCCCCTCACATGTGAGCTGTCCATAGTGTTTGGCCCAGTATACATTAGTCATTAAGGCCCTGATCGTGGGTCTGGCTCTGATACCATGTTAAATACGGGTCTGGGCCACACCCGTCACGGGAGAGTGCAAGTCCACCACTTTTACAAGACCAAGGAGGTTCCACCTCAAAACCATATGGCAATGAGGGGAGTAGCCCCTTAGCCTTATATAGTGGTGGTAACTCTTGAATTCTTTCAATGTGGGATTTCATTACCACTACACTCCCCTTTTAGTGTTTAGTGTTTTAGTGTGGGACAAGAGAATGCTCACATGTGGGTTATTCATGGGCTCAACAATAAATGTGATATCAAATTATGTGACAAATGTGTGTCTAAAAATTGCATTCAAAGAACAAATAATAACCAACCTAATTTCGAAAAATACAATGTATCTTGACTCTTGTAGAGTCTAATATAACAATGGAATACAAAAAAGATAGAGTAAATATAATATAACATAATATAAATTTCACTTATAAATTGAATATCAAGGCTTCCATTTAGAATGATCCATTACATATGATGAACATTAAAGTATGAAAGCTCCTTATTTTTAATAATTGGATAAGAGAAGTAGGTATAATAATCATTGCGAAACTATAGAATATAGATCAACAATAACAATGACAATAATGATTAGGGGGAGGGTGTGGGAAAACTTTGCAAAAGCCTCCTTTAGCGCAAGGTCTGTTGAGACATAAAGTGTTACAGTTGCTTTCACTTGGAGATCCTGGAATACATTCTCCTATATGGTTGTCTTTACAACATGACACTTGTAAAGTTCCAAGATCATCCGCTGCCAATATCATAATGATTAATAAATAAATAATAATTACATGTAATTTATTATGTTAATGAAAAAGATAAGTAATGTACAAACCTGAACAAACCACAAGGGCAACAAAGAGTAGAACTATCATCATACTGATTTTCTTCATGTCTTCCAAAGTTTATCGAGGTCCTAAAAATAAGCAAACTTAAGTATTCACTCTTATATGATATACTCTAAAAAAAAATATGGATGTAATAAAGTAATGAATTTAATAGAGGGAAAAAATTGATCTAATACCCTAGAATTTTGTTGACAATAAAAATAATTTTTTTTTGTTTTTAGGAAAATATAAAATAAAATTGAGAATATTTATATTTATAAAATTACCTTCAAATCTTCAATAGACAAGTCTAGTGTAGAGACATTAACACCAATGCTATTGATTGTTGACAAGAATTCTTAGAGTAAATATAATCATATATATAGTGTTGAATTTCATCCAGAAGAAAAAAAAGTATAGTTGTAAATAGTATTTTAATATGGTAATTATATTCTTATTATCTTATATAATATTTTAATTTGGTAATTATATTCTTATTATCTTTAATTTGGTAATTATATTCTTATTATCTTATATAGTAATTTTAATTTGGTAATTATATTCTTATTATCTTATATAGAAGATTTCTTACCTCAATATGAGATTTCCTCTCTTTGCATCATTTTTACTAAAACTTATTTTTTAAAAAAAAAAATCTAAATAAAGCAATTTGATAACCATAATTTTTTCTATGCGGCCTGCTGTATCGTGCGGTAGGGGTTACTTGAGTTATCGGTCATGGGTTACTCGAGTTATCGGTCAGGGGTTATTCGAGTTGTAGGGGTTACTTAAGTTACTCGGTCATGGGTTACTTGAGTTACTCATGACCGAGTAACCCCTCAAGTAACCCTTGGTCGAGTAACCCCTCGAGCAATCCATGACCAAACCCCTCGAGTAACCTCGACCGATTAACCCCTTAAGTAACTCTTGACTAAACCCTCAAGTAACTAACCCCTGTCTGAGTAACACCTCAATGAACCCCTGATTGAATAACCTCTCAAGTAACCCCTGACTGAACCCTCAAGTAGTAGCCCATAACCGAACTCCTTAACCCATGACAGAATTACTGACCGGATTACTCGAGTAACCCTGACCGAACTCCTTAAATAACCTCTAACCAAGTAACTTGAGTAACCCCTAACCGAGTAACGAACTCGAGTAACCCTTAAAAAAGTAACTCGAATAACCCCTGCCCAAGTAACCCCTTAAGTAACCCTTGACTAAGCGAACCCCTTTATGAACCCCTCAAGTAACTCCTGACCGAGTAAACCCCCGACTAAATAACTCGGGTAATCCCTAACAAATTAACTCGGGTAATCCCTAACAAATTAACTCGGGTAACCCCTATCACACGGTGTGGCCTGCGTGTTGCACCAAAAAGTTATTGTTTTGATAACTGTTGACACCAAAATTTTGTTAGTTTTTAGGTGTTAGATTTATGTAAATAAAAAATATCAAAAATTATGAGATATTTATCTTTAGAATATATGATTATTATTTTGGTAACTACTCTACTACTCTCTATTTAAAGAGGGTTATTTCTAGGGTTTAATTAGGCTCAGATGGAATAAGTCACAAGACCCCATCTCCTCCCTACAACCAAACATTGTAGGTACAATCAGAATAAGTTGATGGTAAATCAAACTTTTGGAGAGAGGAATCAAGAGATCTACGAGAGTTGTATTCCCATAAAACATCAATGAAATAATTATTCCCGTATATTTTCTACCTCTTTATTTGTATATTGCAGTATTGAAATTTTATGTTTTACAAATTGACACGATCGGTGGGACAATTTTCGATCTTCAACTCCGATAGCTCTTCAAGTTTCAAAACTCGTAGTTTTAATGGGGGCATGCCAAATTTGCTTTTAAATTCTACAGGAAAATTTTCTACATTGTAATATTTTTTCTAAAATTAAAGATTTAGGCAATAATTAGTTTTTCCTAATGATGTGATTGTGTTATATTCTTTCTAAAATTAAACATTTAGGCAATAATTAATTTTCTACAATTATGGTTATTTACATTGTAGTCAGCCTTTTGTTTTACCTCATTAAAACTTTACTTAAAGAAGATTTTTCCAAAATAAGAAAAGAAAAAAAAAAAAATTAAGAACACAACGGGAGATAACACATGTCATTGCTTGTGTGTCTTACATTTTAGCCAACTTTTTTTTTACCGCATGATTAAAAATTTACTACACATGTCATTGCTAGCTGGTGTGTCTAGAATTTTACTCAACTTTTTTTTTTTTTTACCTCATCAAAACTTTACTTAATAAATTTTCCTAAAAAGAAAAAAAAATTAAGATCACAACAAGAAATCTAACATGTATCCTTGCTAGTGTATCTTGTAATTTTAGGAGTTTTCTCCAATTTAGGAGTTGTTGATGATTGATTGATGCCTTAAATCTGTTAACCCTTTCAAACGACCTTTACGGTGGTCTATTCATTAATATGTCTCTCATCATTGGATGTAAAGCATGCCAATGGACATATTGACAAATTAATTCTCTTAATATTTTTTTTTCCTTTTTCCGTCACTACATCAACTAAATAAAAAATTTTCCGCTTTTGTCAAATAATAATATACTACGTATAAAAAGATTCCAACAAGCATGTCAAATTGTTGCAAATAATATGAAACAGAGATAGTAGAAGAGTTACAACACGAATCACACTTGCATATCTTTATGAATCCAAGGGATTACTACAATTCATAGTAGTCGATTGTTTTGTTACATCCTGGTTTGGAAGACATTTTTCCATATGTTATCATACTAAGCTAGTTAAAATTAAAAATTATTGTTACAGTTTTCGTTCAAGCCTCTCTTGACTGATTGTTCAATTCACTAACAACACGTTACACGAATTAGAGCCAGTCTAATAAGAGACAAGCAAATCTTAGAGGTACCATTATACCTTACTACTTCTCAATACTTTAACCAACTAAGATAGTTGACATTCACATGTCAAATTATGACTTAACCAGCGAAGTAGCACAAGATGTGTATGTGCATGGAGCTTAGGATTGCCGGTTAACAGGTATAGTGCTAACTTGCTCTTGATGTACTGCACAAGCTAAGAATGCTGGTGGCTTGATAATCCTTGCACAAGATTATGATGTTGATCGCACTAGTAGAAAAATACAAAAAGGCACCGCTCTATGACCACCGATTTTCAAAAACAGGTGGCTTAAAAAGTGGGCGGGATACGCTATTCACATTGCCACCGGTTCAAACCGAACCGGTGGCATAAATGGTAAAGGCCACCGGTTTGAACCCGTGGCAATAATCAATTAAAAAAAAGCCCCCCTTATAAACCCCAAACCCTACCTCATTTTCCTCTCAGCCGCCCTTTCTCTCTCCTGCTCTCCCCTCTCTTCTTTCTCTTTCAATTCCTCTTCTCCGTTCTCATCTCCTTTTCTTCGATCTTCTCCTTCGATCTCCTCGTTTCCTTCTCTTTCATTTCCACCATCACCAAGAACACCACCGCAAACAATGCACCACGAAGACATGCACCACGAAGACATGCACGAGGTTTGTGTTTAATTAATCGATTTTTCTTGGTTAATTAATCGGATTTTGTTGGGTTTAATTGATTGATTTTCTGGGTTTAATTAATCATTTTTGGAATTGTTTGAGTTTCTTAATCGATTTTAATTTTGTTTTTAATCGATTTTAATCAATTAATTCTGGGTTTTTGTTTTTTGAGTTCGTGAATCAATTTCTTGGTTTTTTTTTCCTCGGTTTTTAAAATTATTTCTGGGATTTTGTCTTTATTTTTGTTTAATTTTTTTTTTCTGGGTTTTCTTCTCTGTTTTTGTTTCATTACTAGTTATTGATTTTCCTGGGTTAATTAGTCGATTTTGGATTTTTTGAGTGTTTTCATCGATTTTAATTCGATTTTTAATTGATTTTAATCGATTCTAAGTCGATCTCCTTCTGGGTTCTATTCGATTTAATTCTGGTTTTTTTTTTTCTTTTTTTTTGAGTTCGTGAAAATCAATTTGTTTTTTTGAGTTCGATTTAATTCTCATTTTGTTTTTCATTCTCGTTTTGAAAATCACTTCGATTTTTTTTAGTTCGATTTAATTCTCGAGTTTTCACTAATTTCTGGGAATTTTGTTTAATTTTTTTTCTGGGTTTTTTTTTCTTTTTTTTTCTGGGTTTTAGTTTTCTGGGTAATTTTTCTGGGTTTTTGTTTAATTTCTGGGTTTTGTTTATATTTTTGTGTGTTTTTTCTGGGTTTATTTAACCGATTTAAATCGATTTATGGGTACCTGTTCTGGTTTTTTTTTTTTTTTTTTCGCAGCTTATTTATTTTATTTAATCGATTTTTTTTTTTTTGATGCAGGTATATTGATTTAGATGTAGATGTTAAATCGAAGAATAAAGATGCAGGATTATTGATTTAGGTGTTATATGAGTTGTTTTTTTTTTTAATTTTAATGTTGTAATTTTTTTTTGGTTTTTTATTGTAAATTTTTTTTTTATTTTAATGTTGGAATTTTAGTTTTGTGTAATTTGATTAATTTAGTTCTTTTAAATTGGAATTGTTGAGTAATTTAGATGTAGTTATTAATTTAGTTTTTTCACTCTTAAAAAGTGTACAATTACTAGATACTGATGAATATATATGTGTTTTTATGTATTTTACATATATATATATATAGTTTCTACTACAATTTAAGTGAAATAAATGCAATTTTTTTTTTGTTTTTTGTTTTTTATGTGCATTATTGCCACCGGTTAACCGGTGGCAATACTTGTTAATACCATTAAAAAAAAAATTGCGGGAAGCATTATTGCCACCGGTTAACCAAAACCGGTAAAACCGGTGGCATTTGGGGGGTGACAATAAATCTTATTAAAAAGCCACCGGTTCAAAACCGGTGGCATAGGGTGATTTTGAACCGGTGGCCAATTCATATTTTCGTCTAGTGTGAAGGGCTCGAAGTGGCCAAATTATAATGGTGAAGGGATCAAAGAGAAACCATCTTTTGTGCTTCTATTGTCAATGTTGGTGATACTATTAAGCAACACATGTTAACTATATAGTATATATCCACTTATATTACAAAGTATTATTAGATTATGAGAAGAAAATTTTAGAATTTCCAATCCCTCTAATTAACCCAAAAATTGGACCGTCCATTTAGCGGAGAGAAAAAAGTGTGAAATAATTTTGCATAAACCTCTTATTATGATAAAATCAATATGAATTCTTTTCAAAGTACTAATTGAACATAGAGCTAGAGTTAGAGACAGAGATGAAATCATCATTCGGGTCTAAATAGTTTTATACTTGGATTTTATTTTATTTTATTTATTTTTTGAAGAAACTTGGAATTTTTTTTACGTTAGGCTTGTTTTCTTAGGGCCTGTGCTCATAGTTGAAATTCAATTCAGTTCAGTTCAGTTCATCTTCTAATTTTCAGCTCCTAATTTCCTTTTGTTATAAAATATTCATTTCATTTCGGTTCAGCTCAGCTGAGTTCAGTCAATGAGAACAGACCCTTAAATCTTATCTTTTATTAATAAAATTCTTTTTCTTCATGTCAAAAAAAATAAAAAAAAATCTTGTATTCATATGAGATGGTTTTACAATAACTTATCTGAAATGAGGTTAACAATTAAATATTTTCAGGGACTAATGACATTTAGTGTCCTATAACAAGTTATTGTGAGATTGTATCATCCAAGACGTGCTCTTTGTTATAAAGTACTACACCATAGGAAGAATTTTTTCATCTAAGACAACTTGATTTATCTTGAATGCGATAAGACATATGTATCTTAATACATCACTGTACTTGGTAAGAAAATATCAACATCAACTAGGTCAAAGAACATGTACATAAACACAAGAGATAATGCATGGTTTTTGAAAGAGAGAATTCAAGATGTTAAACAAACTTCCAATTTAAAGATATATAGATAGATAGCGAGACATTCATTCGAATCTCTCTCTCTCTCTCTCAGACTCTCACTACAAGATAAGCAATCATATTATCGAGGAACATATACCCTGAATTCATGAGTTCAACAAATGGTAGTAAAAATTACAGCTATATTACATTAAGTCATGAATCAATTGAATGGAATAATGTAAAGGAATTTGTCATCCAAATTGGATGATTATTCTTTCTTACATGTGATAAATGTAAATTTATACCATAAGATATAATGTAAATTTATTCCATGGGATAATTTGAACTTTGCATTACATTTTACATAACATAGGAGCTTGTGCGGTGTCAATCAACAAGCCTTCACATCACGAGAAGGTGGAGAAGCATTTTTTACTGTGCAACAAGCTAACACACCACCAAAATACTGACCGGGTAATCCCTGAATAATCCCGGCCACATACATATAAATTTATGCATCACTATCACGTGGATAAAATAAACTCATCACATTAAGTGGATTCAAGAGTTTACTCATGACTCTAAAAGAAATTAAATTTCTCTTTCGAATACCCTTTATTTGGTCAAGAACTGAAAAACCTAAAAAAGTCCATAAATATCGCCAAAATATGCCATAGTGAGTGTAACCTTTCCTAGGAATCTATCATCATTTTGTACCACAACATAGAGCAGCTGGAGAACTAATATTTGTCTTGCAAATTGAAAGCATCAATGCATTACAGCATACTAACATAGTATGTTCGATTAGTATAACTTTATTAATATAGATATTTAGAAGTGCTTTTTTACTATTTAAGTTCATGAATCATAGCTTCATGCCATGAACAAAACAGGAATAGTTTATCCCATGAATGATTCATGAAAACTGGAGCCCGGTTATAAATTTATACTACATCTAACAGTGATTTTTCCCAATAACTTGTAAAATAAGGTTTTATTCTCTTCATGTAAAAATGTCCATACTAGTATTAAGTAAAAATTAGTTAAGTTTAGTAAATATAATCTTAGTTCTTAACAAAATTAACTAGTTATTAGCACGGGCAATGCCTCAGTACATCGCATTTTATAATTGTTTGATCAAAATTAATAAAAACGGTTAATGGATAGATTATGATAAAAGTGAGTGATAAAATTATAACCTTTTATTAATATATATATATTTGAAATATGCATGTCAAATTTAAATATGGAGGTTATACATGTGAATAGTTTTTCATGAAAATTAAATATTATTATAGAAAATTAAAGGTATAGAGTAATTTTAATTAACTACACATCACTACAGAATTCAATGCAGTGAGAAAAAAAAAATGATAATCCCTTTGTGTTTTTTAAAGTGTTACATTTTCTATCTTCGGTCGTGTTTATTTAAGGGTTACACTTCCTTTTTTGGCAAAAAGCTACATTAAAATATTATATCTCTCTCCTCTCACGATCCCCACCCAAACTCAATACTACTTTTTTATTATATCTTTCCTCTCACATTTATTACTTTTCAATAAACTATTAACCCCACTATCTTTCTCCTACATTTAATACTCCAACTATCTCATTTACCTCTTATTTTATTTAAGTCAATTAAATTGCCTAAAACTATGTGCCGTTCAAAGTGTAACACTTAAAAAAAATGGAGGGGGTGCACATATGATGATACATGACACATGTGGCACTAAATAAAAATCAAGGGTGACACATGACATTAGCAATTTAGCAGGTTATTCCTATGAGTTTTAATAATAATATAGATAAGTTGAGTTTAATAAAAAAAAAATGTGTTTGTTTTTTTTTTTTTTTTTTGATTTTTTTTAAGAGAGGGAAAAGTTGAGTTAAAAAAAAAAAAAAAAAAAAACTTTTTCAAATAAAAGCAAACCCTGTGGGCTCCACAATTGATGATAACTAGGGGTAAACAAAAAAAAAAAAAAAAAAAAAAAAAGTACCTTGAACTGGAGCCGGAACTTGTACAAGAGGCTAAGTTCCAGCTCCGAGTAGTAAAATGAAAAATATGTACCAACAGTTTTCGGTTCATTTTTAGAACCGGAACCTATATGGTACCATATTATTAGATACACTTAAGTTTAAATTATACACTAATTCTAACTAAATTTTAAAATGATAAGTATCAAAATAATAATTGAAATTTATAATTATATGTATTACATTTGCTAAACAACTACTATTAATTTGTTTCATTTGCGAGTTGTAATTATTACATAGTAGGGAGTATAAATTTAGTGACCATCCACTTTTTTTACAAAACATAGCAAAAAGTTATTAGTATATTAAAATACATGGTACCCTGAATTAGAACCTGCAGGTTCTGGTTTTTGTTCCCAACTTCCAAAAACCTGTTCAACAGGTTTTGGTTCTGATTTCCATTTTGAGGAACCTGTTGTAACCTCTTTCAATTTCGGTTCCATGAATTTCAACATGGTACCCTGTTATGCTCACCCTTGATAACTAGATAAGATTGTATATTTTATTTACCAAAATGTCAATAAGCCTAAACATCCTTGTAGATTAGCATACTAGAGAATATGGTACATTCCTTAAACCTAATTTTGATAACCTACCAGGCTAACATATATGTTTAGTAGAAGTATTTATTTTCCAAAATATTATTCAGTAAAATTCTATTACTACGGGTCTGTTTTGATTTACTGAGTTGAGCTGAATTGAACTAAATTGAAATGAATATTTTATGAGAAAAGGAAATTAGGAACTGAAATTAAGCCGAAGAGAACATGCTCTACGTATATCATTTTTATTCGCTTACGTGCTACTCGAAAATCGATAGCATTTTCGAAAAAACATAAACTTTCAGCTTTTGCTTTACACATATTAAGCATAAATACCATGTCACTTGACCAACGTTGTAGCCAAATTACCATGGCAATTATCTTCACACATATCCAGGATATAGATGCTTTAAATAGAGAACATCTAACAGTATAAAACTCTATAAAGCATTAACCAACAATTTCATACTCAACCCTCAATTTTATTCAGCTCATCCCATAAAATGTCAGAAATTGATCCAGCATTCATCCAACCCATTGAACATAGGCCTAAACCCTTTACAATTGAAGCTGAAGGAATCCCTATCATTGATCTTTCTCCAATTACCTCAAACAATCACTACGAAAATGATCGTGGTGATATTAACAACATTGGAGTTCTTATAGCTGAGATAGGCAATGCCTGTGAGAAATGGGGATTCTTCCAAGTGATCAACCATGGTGTGCCACTAGAGAAGCTTGAGAGACTTGAGGTCACGGGTAGGAAATTCTTCACCTTACCTCAAGAGGAAAAGAGGAAGGTGGGTCGAGATGAGGCCAACCCAATCGGATACTATGATTCCGAGCATACCAGAAATGTTAAAGACTGGAAACAAGTTTTCGATTTTACTGTTAAGGACCCCTCTTTTATTCCAGTTGATCCTGATGATCTTAAACCCAAGGAGCTGGTTAACTGCTGGCCACAATCTCCTCCTGAGTTCAAGGAGGATGCCCAAGGGTATGCAAGGGAATTGGAAAAACTTGCGTTTAAGCTGCTGGAGCTGATAGCCTTGAGCTTAGGCCTTGCAGCAGATAGGCTGAACGGCTATTTCAAGGATCATGCAAGCTTTGTGCGACTTAATTACTATCCGTCCTGCCCTTCTCCTCAACTGGTTCTTGGCCTTAATCGACACAAAGATGCAGGTGCCTTGACAATTCTGGCACAAGATGATGTTGGTGGTTTACAAGTCCGATGGAAATCAGATGGTGAATGGGTCAGTGTTAGACCCAACCCTGGTGCTTTTATCATTAATGTGGGTGACATTGTCCAGGTAAGCATTACCCCACTTTCGGGATGTATGGGGCATTGGGGCTGTGATATAAACTTGGGCTTCTCTAATTTACAACTAAAATTCAGAAGTTGGTGACAAGTTCTTCTAACATTGTATATAATGGCTAATTAGAGCACTATTTTTCTTAATTTTGTGTGTGTCTGTGTTGCAGGTTTGGAGCAATGATAAATATGAGAGTGTGGAGCATAGGGTGATGGTAAACTCAGAGAAGGAGAGGCTATCTATCCCATTCTTCTTCTACCCAGCACACTACATCATGGTCAAGCCTTTGGAAGAGACAATTGACAACGAAAATCCCCCCAAATATAATGAATATAATTGGGGAGTTTATTTCGCAACCAAAAGGAAAAGTAATTTTAAGAAGCTCCAAGTTGAGAACATCCAGGTCGCTCACTTCAAAATAGTCTCACAGTGATTATGAAATCTGGATGGAAGGAGTATTACAGTTTACAGTAAATCATACCAAAAAAAAAATCTGTAAAATCAGGTAGAATTATCCTCTAGCCTTCGAGATATCTAATACTGTATTAGAGCATAATGTAGTCAGCTAATAGCTGATAAAGTGTTTAAGAATCATTTTGAGTTGTACTTTAGAATATGTATTCTATCTATATGTTAGGGTCAAGTGACCCTTTTAACTATCTCTTTACTTACCTCTCTATTCTGGCTTAGGGCCATGGATGAAAGTACCTATCATATCAAAGACAAAGTTTGATGAAAGACGATCTTACAAGAACATTGCAAGACAAAGTGACTCCTCCTGTTTAAGGGGCAGATCATTACATTTTGGAGGGTTTAAATTAGAAGTTTCATGATAAAAGTCCTCTACTTTCAATTAAAGTTGCTAATACCTCCATCCAAAATCAGTTGTCACGTGCTTGAGTAGACTTTATAATTTAGCAATCATATAGTACTGAATCGGATTCAGTAAAGTAGGTAGAAACATAACCTACATTTTTTTAGACCATAAACATAACCTACATGAGGTAGAGTAGGATGTTCAATAATATTTTTTCAAGAACATGACATTATAAATTTATAATCAGGAGGCTAGCTATCTTGGAAATGAGATTTTCACTGTGCTAAAGGAAACAATGTAAAAGATACATGTTTATCATACTTTGACACAAAAAATAAATTTGGCGTGATCAAGATAGCAAGTTACCATAGAATGTTGCTTTCATTCTGGTAATGACTCTGCCGATGCATCAGTGGCGGAATTTTGTGCTTCCAACAATTGCATTTGGCGCTCTGCATGTTCTCTTTCACAAGCACTAATCCCCATTATAATGTACAACATGGTGCCTATCGTTCCAAAGAATACCAGTGGTGCAAGAGATTTCTTCTTTATTCCAACTGGAATAGCTACCAAAGCACCCAATACCGAAAAAACCCATGTTCCTAAGGCACTGCAAGGAAAACCTAACTAATGAATATTGCATTTGAACAGCTGACTTGCATAATCAAGATGCAAATAGTAGGAACAACAAACACCACAGCTAAATATGTGAGGCAAGTCTTTCCAAACGTCAAAGCCAAAATCAAGGTTGTTTTACTTAAAAGCTATTTATCTAAGAGGTCAGAGTAGCAAAAAGATCCTATGACATTACAAGCTGGAAATAGTTGTTTTACTTAACTAGATTATCCTCCCACAAACACATGAACAAATGTGCACATTGGTATGTGGTATATGGTAGATGCCTAGATGTCACAGAGGTATACTTTTAAATCAGTTTAACAAAACTTAGAAATTGTTTTCCTGTACTCAAGCGTACTAGCTTTCACAATCCTAACAGTTTCATAATTCTATTTTACTGCTATACAATATGAAAGCAGTCTGTACTCAGTATATTACCGGTAAATTACTCATAACCATATCTTTGATACTTCTAGTCTCAACATTACACAGACAGCTATTTCCCCATTAACATCACCCACAAATTGAAATCTTAATTCAAATAGAGTTGGTGCAACCAGGAAGCTACAAGAAAAAGAGATGTTGATCACAAGGAGTTGCACAAAGTACCGTCTATGTTGAGTCAAAAAATCGACATGGGTTTGTGAATCATGAGTTATCCAATATCAAATAATCTGATTCAAGGTAAACTTACCACTGACATAAATTATTATATTGTAGCACTTGTATTAACATAATGCAATTATAAACCATAAATTTCTTCTCTTTCCTTTCATTTTTTGTTTTTCTTTTTGTGGGAGGGGGGAAATAGATGATTACCATAGAAAAATAATATAATTGTCAGTTAATCATGAAAAATTGAATTAATGATCAATAAATTAGCTCACAATTAGCAGAAAAATGCTTAAAAATAAGCAATTAGATCAATTAGGGGAAAAACCCCATGAAATAAAGACAGCAGAACCCCAGAAAAACAATATCAAATTCCAACACATTAAATTGAGTAGAAAATTCAGGGAATTCAAGGAAAGAGACAAACTTTGAAACAGAGCATTCCTCAAGATGCTTAACTTCTTCTTTTCCAGCCATTTTGATCTACTTTGCACCGATATATCAATTGTCTGTTCAATATTAAAAATTAATTGATCAGTGAAATTGGAAATAGGCCCACATTGTAAATGAATAACAGAATTACAAGCATTTAACAGATGAGGAGAGAGAAGAGGGAAGAGGGGAGAACTTACTGATGATGAACCGAAATTAGCAGGGTTAGGGTTCTTTCTGGAAAAGGTAAGAGTAAGAGGGGTTGAGGGAAGACGAGAAAGAAAAGAGAACCCGAGCGAGGGTGACCAATTGTACAAGAATTGAGTCAACTTGTGAGATTGGGTTTGGTTTTGGATCGGGTTCAAGTCAACTCGATTTATGTAAATTGTTGTGAATGAGCCGAATTTAAGTGTATTTTTAATCTTGTAAATCGATATCAACAACCAACCACAATATATACTTGGTTTTGTGGAAATGATTGTCACCTCACAATCATGAAGTTATGGGATTGATTTCCATTAGAGGCAACTTGAGGGTGGAGATTCTCTTACCTTTCCCCCTATTCCTAATACGTAAAGAAGTTTAAAAGTCCAAGTACATAAACTTGTAAATCAATATCATTAACACTATTCAAAAAAAAAAAAAAAATCAATATCATTAACAAGTCACACCAAGATTAACTCCTAATACGTGAAGATTCTGAAGAAGTTCAATGAGACATTAAAAGTCCAAGTACATAATCAGGTAAAATTTGATTTAAACATGTAAAATTGTTCAAGTATATTTTCTATGCATCGTCCAATGTTATCTATATTTATAATTTTATATTAATTATTAGTTAAATTAGTGGTCAATGAGACTAGAACAAACTCCAAATGCTCCCCTTACAAAGAGCCACCTCACTTGCCACATCATAATTCGAAAAAGGCAACCAAGTTAATTATACTTTTAGTAACACATCAATAAAGGATAATACGGAGTAGGATAATTTGTCATCAATCAATCCCAATCAAATAACAAGATGCATCAAGGTTTTAATAGAAAAAATAAAAGAAATTTAATTATTTCAATGTTATTTTCCTTTGCAGATCGACACATTAGTATTTAATTTAAAATTTTCACTTCTAGTCATCTTATCTAATGCTCAGTGACGTCTGTTAAGCTTTTACTTTCAATAATTCCATTTTTTTTCACTTTTCTTTAACACTTCATAATCACATGAAAATGTCGTTAAGGTATTTAACCATCCACTTTCCACTCAATGATGACTCTACCATCTCTGAAAATCAGTGGCGGAGCCAGAAAATCCCTTGACATCTTGAATAATATCACATGAAAAAACCAATTCCGATCATGTACACCAAAATCAATGACAATTAAGAGCAAATTTAATAAATATCTTGAGCCATGGGGGAGGCCAAGGCCCCCGCCAGCCCTCCCTTGGCTCCACCCCTGATCAAAATCTCAATGATGACTCTACCATCTCTCAAAATAAATACGTATCTTGAAAAACGCAAATATCATTCACTCAATTCACTTTCCATCACATACAATATTTCACAATATCACAAATATGTTAAAATCTTTAACCTAAACAAGATAACATAATTGAATATCAAGAGTATCTTTAAAGATATGTATATGACACACCTTACTCAGCAATCTGATCCAATCCAATTCAATTCATCCAATCCAATCCAATTTCTAAACGAACATTATAACACTGAAACATACTCGTATCTTAATGTCTAACACTCTAAGCGAGAGTAGCAATGTACAAGTATATTTTATAACTTCATTCCTAAGCAATCCTATACTTAGCATTAACACTTTGGAACACTTTTCCAATCTTATTAATCACATTGAATTAAAAAAAATTAGCGTTACAATAAAGCTACTCGTATTGGGCTTGAATTAGTTCCATTTATAGTTGGTTACTTGCCCAAAATAACCCAATTTCTCATTTTCCCTTTTTCATTTTCTCTCTCCTCTCAAATTCATACTTTTTCAAAGACAACGGTTTAACCTCAACTTTTTCGAACATTTCAAATTTCAAAAACCCAGAAAATCTCAAATCTCCATTTTCTCTCTCCTCGATCCCACCTTCAATCTCCATCAATGGGGGCAGCCAACAGTCGCGAAGGATTAGAGCTTTCAGATTCCGACGAATACGATGAGCGTGATTCTGAGGGTGAAGAAGAAGAAGATTACGACACTTCTGAAGAACACCAAGATGAAGGAAACCTTAGTCATGGCGGTAAAACTGCTACTACTCCATCTTCGTCTTCTTTAGATGATGTTGAAGCTAGATTAAAGGCTTTGAAGCTTAAATACTCAACTCCTGCTTCTGGGTCTTCTTCGAGGAAGAACGCTGTTAAGCTTTACAAGCATGTTGGTGGTGGGACGGCTGATTCGAAATGGAAGACTGCTGAATCTGCGACGTCGTATTCATTTGTGAAGACTCGTGGGGAAGATGAGGAGGAAGAGGAGGAGGAAGAAGAGGGGGATTTGTATTGGGAATTGCGAGTTGGGTCGAAAATTAGGGCTAGGGTTTCGACGGATTTGCAATTGAAGATGTTTCCGGATCAATTGAGGATTGATTTTGTGTGGAATGGTGTTTGGGCGATGAAATTCTTTGAGAAGAATAATTATTATGATATGTTTGTGTCTGAATTTCAGGATTGTTTGTTTGAGAATGTTCATGGGGTTGAGCCAACTGAGCAGAATAAGGTGAAGGTTTATGGGAAGGATTTCTTGGGGTGGGTTAATCCTGAAGCCGCCGACGATACGATGTGGGATGCGGTTGATGATGAAGGGCCTGGATTGAATACCCCTAAGTCTACTCCGGTGAGGGTGAAGCAGGATTTGCTTGAGGAATTCGAGGAGGCGGCGAGCAGTGGGATTCAGAGCTTGGCATTGGGTGCTCTTGATAATAGTTTTCTTGTTGGGAATGAGGGTATTCAGGTTGTAAAGAATTTCAGGCATGGAATTCATGGAAAGGGGGTTAATGTTAAGTTTGATAGGGGTAATGGTTCTAGCTCTAATGGGAAATCTTCGAGTTATTCAACCCCGAAGAAGGCGATTTTGATGAGGGGGGAGACTAATATGATGCTTATGAGTCCTGTGTTGGAGAATAAACCTCATGCTGGAGGGCTGCATCAATTGGATATTGAGACTGGAAAGATTGTGACTGAATGGAAGTTTGCTAAGGATGGTGCTGATATTTCAATGAGGGATATCACTACTGATAACAAAGGGGCTCAGCTTGATCCTTCAGGGTCTACATTCTTGGGATTGGATGATAATAGGTTGTGTCAATGGGATATGCGTGATCGCCGTGGTAATGTGCAGGACATTGCCTCTGCTAACTCTCCTGTGTTGCATTGGAATCAAGGACATCAGTTTTCTAGGGGCACCAACTTTCAGTGCTTTGCTTCGACAGGGGACGGTTCAATTGTTGTTGGTTCGATTGATGGAAAGATTAGACTGTATTCTAAGACCTCTATGAGACAGGCTAAGACTGCATTCCCTGGCCTCGGTTCGCCAATTACCAATGTGGATGTTACCTATGATGGCAAGTGGGTGTTGGGTACTACTGATACATACTTGATTCTCATTTGCACCTTGTTTTCTGACAAAGATGGAAGGACTAAGACAGGGTTCAGTGGCCGTATGGGTAACAGAGTCTCGGCTCCTAGGCTGCTTAGGTTAACTCCTGTTGATGCTCATATGGCCGGGGCAAACAACAAATTCCATGGCGGTCAATTTTCATGGGTAAGACGGATATTACTTGTGTGCTTATAGCATTTATACTATTTAGTTACCTCATCTGATTGCTCATTCATGATTTCAGAATTATTATTATTGGATAGGAAGATATATTTGCTGATTTCTAGCTATCTGTTAGCTTATGTTTGCTTGTTGTTTGTGTGAAGTGTGAACGGTTTGTCTATAGTGCATATGCTAAGTTACAAAATTCAACAAGGTGCAAATGAAATTATTCTCTTTAGGCAAGGTAGTGAGCATGGGGATAGTGGATTTTAATAGGGAAATTTATAATTTAACTCAATTTTAGAGTAGTTAAGTATGAAACTATTCTCATATTGTTAGAATTCCAAATTAACAACAATATCAGAGCCTTAATCCAAAGGATGGGGTTGACTACATGAACCAAGGTTATATATCCTGTTGATATTCTCTCCCTCCCCACATGCCCTTCTATCTTTGTAAGCCCAATTTCTTCATATCATTCATTATTCCTTCCATCGGTCCATCCTAGTGTTTTTTTTGTTAGAATAGTTTGATTAATAAGGATTATTGGAAGTGTTGTGTCGGTCATATATTAATTTCTTTATACTAATAGATTGCTTCAAATCTGTTGCTGTTTAAAGGAACAGGGATGGCAAACAAAGTTTTATGCTCTTCTTATGTGCCTTTTGTTTGGTTTTGTCTATGTTGACGCGATGTCAATTAATGCCTTGTAGTAGAAAAGAGGGATGGTGTGGAAATAGGTTATTGGCCTTGATTCCTATTCCTCTATTTATTTGTATGATATGGTGTGTATACACACACACACACACACACTTCTGATTTAGATTAGTTTGGGTCACGTTTAATCCTTCTATTCATCAGAAGTTTAGAACCTTAATATCATTGACTTCTATGATGATCCGGAAAGCATGGGAGTTTTGGGCGCAGAAGAAGAAGAGCTAACACGGGCGGGATACCCAGACTTAGTCCTGAATGATATCATCAACTGCACGATTGAGCTGCTCCCCCTCATTCCACTCGTCCAGCCCATCCCCCCGAGGGGGTTTTGGGGGGAAACGTTCCTTTCCTGCCTCCTTCGATAAGGAAGGTTTCTTTAAATTCAAGGTTTTGTAAGCTCGTTTTCAATATCTTTCTATCACGCCTATAGGCAAAAACCACTAAAAAGCAGTCGACTTCAAGGTACCTATACTTGAACCCCTCTGGGCGCAGTCCGGTTCACTTCATTTTGCTAAACCCGAACAACTCGGTTGACTGCTTCTATAGATAAGGCGGAGCGTCCTTGGCTCAGTATTTTCTCACATAGGGCTGGAGTTCGGGAAAGGAGCGGGGGCAGAAACAAGCAATGACTTCCTCTTTCATTACTTCATCCTTTCCATATCCTTCTCCCGAAAATTCTATGGCAAGGACGTCTCGATGCGAGTCTCATATGTATAATGGTTCCGCCGACTCAAAACTAAGAAGGAATGCCGCCTACTACGGTTACTGAAGGTAAGAGGACGGAAGAGCCTATAATCCCGCGGGTACTGAAACCATTAAAAGAACGCCGTTATGTTAGAAGGTGCAAAATCAACGGGTGCCGGAGCTAAGATTAGGAAGGAGATCCTCAGTAGTGGTGACCCTTTCAGACTAGGTTTATCTCAGATGCGGGATTACCAATTCTACCGGGGGATGGTGGCAGAGAAGAGGGGCGAGAAGTCAGAGTTCTATTGGAGACTTCACTGCCCCGGGAAGATGCGGATGCCTTGCAATCTTGCATCAAAATAGGTAGGATTGGATTGATCTTGTTTTCTATGTTTCTGTTTATTTTTGTGATATGGTATTTAATTTGCCTTGGTTGGGGTGATGTTGTTAGACATAGCCCCCCCTTCTCCTTATGTGCTTTGTTGATGGACCCTTGGAGTCTTACGTGACGTATGGATGAGTGTTTGATTAAGTTTATCTAAGCAACTAGGCCACTTTTGATGTGTTGGGTCTTTCTGATTTGAAATTTTTTTGTCGGATGTTTCTGATGTGATGAAGGATTTTATTGTCTTGCTTAATATTCTCGCTTTAAGTAATTGGTGAACTTGGTTAAGGATTTTTATTGTCATGCTTTGTACTTGGGCTGTTTGTCAAGCTTCAACAAGCTATGTAATTGATGTAAGTTATCACTGAAACATATTTAGCTGGCCTGAGTTTCTTTATAGAGATGTATGTGTTGGTAATTTGCTGATTTTTACCCCTTAAAATTTTTGAATGCTGTATTTTTTCAATGCATTGTATTTATTGAAGGTACATCAGATAATTAATAGAGTCAGAAGACAAATGGGAAACAGAGGTTGTCACAAAATATTGACTTAGTTATTTTTTGCATGTTTGCAGGTCACCGAGGAAGGGAAACAAGAACGTCACATAGTTGTTACAGCTGGAAAATTCAGTGTCATTTGGAACTTTGAGCAAGTGAAGAACAGTGCGCACGAATGCTATCGGAATCAACAGGGCTTGAAGAGCTGCTACTGCTATAAGATTGTTTTGAAAGACGAGTCTATAGTGGACAGTCGCTTCATGCATGAGAAGTTTGCTGTTAGTGACTCTCCTGAAGCTCCTCTTGTGGTGGCAACCCCTATGAAAGTGTCCTCATTCAGCATATCAACCAAGCAATGACAGTATAGTACTGCCATTGTATGACATGTATGCCAGCTATCTAATGATTGTGAAGAGCATGCCTGCTGCATCAGTAGAACAATTTTTTTTTCCTATTAGAATTTGTAAGTAGGAGTGCAGCACGTGTTCTCGAGTGCATTTCTAAATTGTGTGCTTGAGAGTGTTCTATAGATTGTATTGCTTTAAGTAGAAACGTTTTATTTCACTAGTGTTGATTAGGATATGGAAGACAGCATTCTGAAATCTGGATGACTAAAAATGCAGGTATTGAAAATTTCCGAATTTGTTTGGAAATGAGTGATGCTGTCCTGAATTGTGGTTCTGTATTTTGTTGAAAACAATTTCATATAATGTTGAATGAAATTGAACAAGCTCTTTCTGTTTTCTTTCTTCTAATCCTATGGTGCTACGTCTTTTTCTAATGATATTAACTCTCCAATAATTCAACTAACAAGGATAGTATTGGCTGCCAAAGTTACTGTATTTTTTTTGCAGGGTAATTTTATTTCTCGGCAGCTAAACACGACGAATTAGCTTAATACAAGTATATCTTACCATTTATAGACAAAGAACTGCACCCAGAAAATTCCAAATTTATAGCACATGATAAAACCCCCCTTAACCCAATAATTGGGAAAAGGGGGAGTTACCAAAGTTCATACTTTGTACTTATAAAACATCCTAAAATACAGAGTTGTTGACAAGAACTAGGTCCGAGGTTTCAGTAGTGATGGGGGATGTAAACCCAGAATTTATTCAACCCACTGAATTCAGACCAAATCCCACCTCAACCATTGAAGCCAAAGGAATCCCAGTTATTGACATATCCTCTGCAAATGATGAGGTGATAGCAGAGATTAAGGAAGCTTGTGAAAAATGGGGATTTTTTCAAGTGATTAATCATGGGGTGCCTGTGGAGAAGAGACAGAAAGCGGAGTTGGCGGCGAGGAAGTTCTTTGGCTTAACCCTGGAGGAGAAGAAGAAAGTAAGAAGAGATGAAGAGAACCCTTTGGGATATTATGATTCAGAGCATACAAAGAATGTTAGGGATTGGAAAGAAATATTTGATTATACTGTTTTGGACCCAACTTTGATTCCTGCTTCACATGAGATTGGAGATGAGGAGATCAGAGAACTCAGGAATCAGTGGCCTGATTATCCTCCTGACTTCAGGTACTTTTAGTTTTTTCATCGTTCATTACAAATTTGGTACGGAGTAACATATTTTTTTCGATATTTGTTCAATCTGGAATGCATATTTTTTGATATTAAAGGTATATCATAGGGTGTTTTGAAATATAAACTAGTGGTTGTTCTGTTGACACACACATATACATGATCAAGTCTTGGAGATTGGTGAAGTGTTCTGGGAACAGCGGCGGTGCTAGAACGGTAAACTTGTATTTGATATTCTGTGATTATAATGAATTATTTACCTTTTGATTATCTTATATAAGGATGAGAACTTAAAGAAAACTAAATTATTATTTCAGATAGTTTATTTGTTATATGCTGACTGCCAAGCACTTTTCGTGGATGATTACTTATGTTAGCTCCCCAAAACATTTTGGGACTAAAGGATTTGTTGTTGTAGTTGTTTGATGGACCAGATTGTTAGATTGATCTGGGAGATAGATGAGGTAATTCTATATATTTGGTAAGAATCATTGCAGAATTGAGATTGAGCAGGACATTAATCGGTGTCACACGTTTCCTTCTTCTCCTGGATGATCAGTTTTTAATCTGATCTTTCTACTTGGAGGATTACAATACTCTCAAATTGTTATTTCTTTCATGCTAGTCATGCTGCATTATAAAATGCCAATACTTCAGAATTGTATTTCTGGCTGTGTTGGTTTCTTGTTTCTTTCTATTGCAGTGGCTTATAAGTTCTTGGTCAGTTTGATTGAATTTTGGTGCATCTCTTTTTGATTGATAACTCGCCCAGGGCCGCTTGTGAAGAATACACTCAAGAAATGGTGAAACTATCTTACAAATTGTTGGAGCTTATTGCATTGAGTTTAGGTGTCCCTGCAGATCGTTTAAGTGGTTTTTTCGAGGATCATGCATCCTTTGTTCGTATTAATTACTATCCACCTTGCCCCTACCCTGACCTGGCTCTTGGAGTTGGTCCTCATAAGGATTCCGGTGCCTTGACTGTCCTTTCCCAAGATGATGTTGGAGGACTAGAAGTTAGACGGAAAATGGATGGGGCTTGGATCCTTGTGAAACCCACCCCAGATGCATATATTATCAATGTCGGAGATGTAATTCAGGTACTCTTCTTATTTTTCACCCCCTCCCCAATAAATAAATCACGCACACAGACACATCAGGGAGCACCAAAAAAATCATTGTATTTTCCATTAGCTAGCACTGGTCCTGTTCTAGTTATATGCACTATATAAATTTTAAATAACTCGTGGTGATTAAATTCTTTCTGTTGAACTTGCTAATTTCTTATATGGTTAATATAAATGTGCCAAAATCTAGGGATTTCTAACTAGAAAAAGTATGCAAATTTAATGATCATTAGTTTTTGGGTACTTTGTATTCATTTTGGAAAGTGTATTTTTAAAGTGCCTCAGTTAAGTACCATACTGTAACTTTTCCTTCCGTTAAAAAGATCAATTTTGATGATTTAATGGAGTGAAGAGGTTTTGAATTTTGAAGTTTGCATAGAATTATATTATTTACGGGCTATTTACAATTTATTTGGGAATTTGATGAGTTAGCCGAACTTATGTGATGATTTTTTACTCAAACCTTGCATAGGTAAGTTTGACAGTAGGATCCCCTTGTCTAGAACATGATGGTGATTTTGCACTGCTTATTATGCCGGTTTGGAGCAATGATAAGTATGAGAGTGTGGAGCACAGAGTAAAAGTGAATACTGAGAAAGGGAGATTATCAATTCCATTTTTCTTTAACCCGTCACACTATGTTACAGTCAAGCCTTTGAACGAGCTGATTGACAAGCAGAACCCTGCTAAGTACCGGGATTACAACTATGGGAAGTTCTACACGACAAGAAGGCTCAGCGACTTTAAAAAGCTCAATGTTGAAAATGTCCAAGTTGCTCATTTCAAAATAGTTGAATAATATAGGATTGGTTGCAACCACAAAATATGTTACTGTGTCTGTGTGAAAGGACATTCAGAAACTTCTGATTGCAAAGTCTGCTGTTTCAGTAAGAAGTATAAAGCTTTTCTCAATAAAAGATGATATACTAGATGTTTGATACCTTTTGTGTTCTCATAACAGATGATATACTTGCGTAAATTTGCCAAAATATGATGATAACCTGCCCATTGTTTTGATATATATACTGATGCAAGTATCACAAACTTCGTGTATATAAGATGCAGATTATGACTATGTTCGTTAACTTGGCTCACTTGTTAAAACATGTCTTTATGAGACTTTTTGAACTATAATATTTCAGTAACATATTCTTAACTTTGTAGCCATTGTCTTCGGCTGATGTTACGAATCTATGATTCTATGCTGGCCTACATTTCTATAGTAATATTAATCTGTCCAGAAATTGGCTTTTCAATCCATATGCTTTCATCAACTAGCATGATTTTTGGAATTTATTGTTTGAATATGAAAAAGACTTTTTAGTTATATTGTGTTTTTGCCATATTCTTGAGGTTGTTGATACTGTCCAAGTATTTTCTATTAAATTTTTGGAAAAAAATATCTGATGCCAGAAATCAACAACTTTCCTGACCACATGTAGAGCACCTTATCATTAAAATCTTGCACATTTATTCTTCCAGATTGATTTCACAAAGAATTTTGCAAAACCAGCCTAAAACAGAACTGTAAAATTTCCATGGAGAAAACTATGAGACGTGTAATATCCGTTGCCCTCATCCTGTTTCTGTTCTTTGCTGCTGCTTCTGCATCCACAGCGAAAAATTCTCAGCTTGAAAAAGATTTTTCCAAACATTTTGTGTTAATTCATGGGTCTTGTTTTGGAGCATGGTCTTGGTACAAAATAGTGCCACTGCTAAAATCTGCAGGACATATGGTCACAGTGATTGATTTAGCTGCCTCTGGGATCAACCTTTTGCACGCTACAGATGTTCGATCCTTCTCTGATTACACTAAGCCATTTATGGATTTCATGGAGTCCATTCCCCCACAGAGTAGAGTGATATTAGTTGGTCATAGTTCGGGTGGGGCTGTCATATCCCAGGCAATGGAACATTTTCCGGAGAAGGTCTCTGTGGGTGTATTTCTGACTGCTGGAATGCCTGGTCCATCCCTCAATTATTCAGTTATTGCTAAAAAGGTGACATTCATGTATGTGGTTTAATTTGAGTATGCTCATTGATATGAATTCAACATTGCTAAATTCTCTTTAACTGTAATGCAGGCATCGAGTATAGTGGCTCATGCACTGGACAACAAATTTACATATGATAATGGTCCTAACAATCCTCCAACGACGTTTGTATTTGGCCCTAAGTTTCTATCACAAGTAGTATTACAATATAGTCCATCTGAGGTATGCAGCAGTATTTTTCAAAATTCCAGTTTCTTTTGCCATAAACGCGATTTCATGTGAATATATGATGTACTTGATAGTAGATATGTAATTAGCCATTTGTGAATTTATTGACAGGATGTGGCTCTTGCAACAATATTGGTGAGACCTAGACCGGTGGTCAGTATAGAAGGTTTGATCTTTACGAAAGAAAAATATGGGTCAGTGAGTAGAGTTCTCATTATTTCGGAGGAAGACAAGATTGTGACAAAAGACGCTGTGAAGTTGATGATTGAGAAAAACCCTCCAAACAAGATTTTTAAAGTAAAAAGTTCAGATCACATGGTTATGCTATCTCAACCCACACAAGTTTTTGCTCATTTACTTAGTATTGCGCACGAATTTTCCTGATTGTTTGCTTCTTCAGAATCAGCAAAGTTACAAGGTTGCAGATAAAAGTATTCACAGTTATACTGTTATACCTTATATACTCTGTCAGAAAATATGTCAAAGTTCTTTTGCAATAATCAACTATCTGTACAATTAAATTCATCACTCATTCATGAATTTTCTATATGTAAAGATGACCTGTTTTGTTTATAATTGTATTCAATATATGAACCAATGATGTTCCATTTTCCAATTTCAATCAAAATACATTATTCTTTTTGTGTGATTTTTCGATAGTTATATATTTATACCATTACTTGCAAAGGACGGAGTAATATAGATCATGTTAGCACAAAGCTTTAGATATTTCCACTGTTTGTGGATTACAGGCATGCTTGTGTCATTTATTTAACTATTTACATTTTAACCGCGAAGTTTCCTTTTACTAGGAGAAAGCAAACTTAAGTTTTGGTACACTAATCAAGATCATTATGAGGAGATCTTCAACATCCCTCAATAATTATAATTACATAGCCATAATCCAATTTATTTTTTATTTTGCTTAGCTGAATTCAGCAGCTTAGCTTGTTGCAGAAAAGTCAATGTCTTGAGTTCTTTGTTACTGTATTTTTAATTTTTTTTCATTGAAGTTTGAACTTTCTTGTTTTTAAGTTTAGCAAAGTAGCAAACTTTATAATCTGGTATTGCTAACCATTTCTAAGCTTCTGCAAAGGGTTACCATAGTCAAAACGCGAAAAATGCTGAAAAGAAATCTGCATCAGGGACTGATTTCTCTGAAAATCCTTCTGATTTTATTTGTTGTGATTGAGGCATCCTATGAGCAGCTTGATCATCAACATGATCATAAACCTTTGAGCAAGCACTTTGTACTGGTTCATGGATCTTGTTTAGGAGCATGGTCCTGGTACAAGCTGCTTCCCCTCCTTAAATCATCTGGTCACACAGTCACTGCAATTGATTTAGCTGCTTCCGGGATCAACCCTTTGCAGCCAAATGATCTTCAATCAATATCCGAGTACTTTCAGCCGTTGACAGACTTGATGGTTTCTCTTCCCTCTTAATGAAAGGGTAATCCTTGTAGGTCATAGTTTAGGCGGGTTGGCTATATCTCATGCTATGCAGCATTTTCCTGATAAAATCTCGGTGGGTGTTTTTGTCACTGCTCAGATGCCAGGACCATCTCTTAATGTCTCCATTCTTAGCCAAGAGGTAACCTTATGTTTAACTTGTTTGTAAACCTCTGACAAATTTACTAACAGTATATTTTCCTCATCTGAATATCTGTTATTTTGTATGAACTACGAGTATAACAAGTTAAGAATCGATAACATTATGGCTTCTGACATTGTTTGCAGTTATTGAGCAGAAGTGGACCTGGATTAGATAATAAATTTATGTATGACAATGGTCCAAATTATACTCCGACTACCTTCTTATTTGGTCCGAATTACATGTCAAAAAAGGTGTATGACCTTAGCCCTCCCGAGGTAAGTTAATAAAGGAGCAGCAAAATCCACACATAGTGCATAATTTTACATTCTTAACTGGATCAGTATATAACTCTGTGCCTGCAGGATATTGCGCTTGCAACAACATTAATGAGACCATTGCGCTTATTCAGTATGCAAGACATGTCCGAGGTGATTGTCTTAACAGATCAGAAATATGGATCAGTTCCTCGCGTATATATCATCTCTGAAGAAGACAGGATAATGGACAAAGAAGTTGAGAGATGGATGCTTAAGAAAAACCCTCCCAACAGAGTGGAAAAGATAAGAGGGTCTGATCACATGGTCATGGTCTCCCAACCCCTGCAGCTTTGGGCTCATCTGCAGAGCATTGCAGCAGATTTTGGTTAACTGTTATTCTGCTAGCTCTTTTTCTGCAGTTTGCACTGATATAAGTTGAGGGGTGGAATTCGGGAACACGGGTAGCTAAGCTAGCCATGGACCCATGGTTGTGCTCCCTAAGAATTACAATACTTGGTTTTCGGGGGATCAAATTCAATTCTTTGCAGATTATAGTATAGGTTATAATGTGTTTACTGTTATTCACTGAAATTAAAAAAATAAAATAAAATGATTCTGTCTGTATCTATTGAAAACATGAGCAAAAACCACACTGTACTTATCAACCTGTTGCTAGCCCATTGACGGTCCATTTGGTAGCCGGTTATAAATGATGATAATTGAAATCTATTTAGTTGCACTTTGGCTAACAAAATAACATCCTAATGACCTAATGTTCACAGTAATGCATGTAATCTTCTCCTTAAATTTGTGTTTTCCTTCATCAATTTCCGTTTTACCACCCAATCTTGGCCTACTCCCAAAAGGTAAAGATTGAGAATGATAATTCGGGGTTATCATACGGTTAATATGGGAATGATCTTTGAATTCACATACATATTTATATCTAAATTCATTCTCATTACCACTATTGAATACAGGGTACCAATTACCAAACAAGGAATTAATATAGTGGGCAGAGGGAGTAAAATGTTTTCATGGATAAAACATGCATATGTATAAATCTTGATGTCAATGTGATAAAATTAATAAATTATAGGTCTTAAGTACGGTACAAGTTTGTTTAGTGTGAAAGTG
The DNA here is from genome assembly GCF_948465745.1 of Chenopodium album. Taxonomy (NCBI): domain Eukaryota; kingdom Viridiplantae; phylum Streptophyta; class Magnoliopsida; order Caryophyllales; family Amaranthaceae; genus Chenopodium; species Chenopodium album. The sequence continues at coordinate 65,226,555 of NC_137842.1, read as the reverse complement.
GATTGTCAAACGAACTTCCACACTCATTGGCACATTGCCATTTGCTAATTACTTCCTTTATTTAGATCAAAATCATCAAAACCCTATTCAACCCTTAACTTGTGAGAAATTAAAGTTATTACTCCGTGAATCTACATCAAACAAAACATTATTTGAAACCAATAGCTAATCATCATATGTTAATACAAAAATCATTATCCTAAGCTTTTTAAAGAAGAAAATAACATTTGAGTGATGAATGAGTTCCTAAAAGGATATTTAAAAGATTCCTCAAAAAATTATAAAACTTGGTAGTATATTGATGTAAGAAGCGAAATGATTGATTACATATGGATAAAAATATTGTCGACTTTGATCATATTTTATCCAATTTATCAATTTGACTTAAAAATTGTTATATGCTTTCGTGTCACTCTCTCATACAGAAGGATGACATTTGGCCGTTTGTAAATGGTTGCTAACTTTTAGGAAACAATCTAAATTATTTTTTTTTTAGAAATAAAGGCGATAAATGTTTTTTTTTATTTTTATTTTTAGTATTTTAATTACAATAATTGTTTGGTGGTCCTAGATCCATCTAGATAAGCTAAGGTATGATACGCATTGATTTCATTTTATTTTAATATAGAACTGTACTTTAATCAACCTACATAATACAAGTAAAATATTGAAATTTTCTCTTTTGAAGGGAATATAATGGTAAGACCACAATTAAAAGACTTTCAACAAAATATAAATTTAGACCATGATTAAGGGTGTCATTGTCAAACGTAGAATTCTATTCAATGGAAGATGCATGGGGTTGCTATGTCCCAAACCTCCCAACCACCCCAAAAAGAAAACGTTATTTATTTGCTTAATTTGCCACAAGTGGGTCCCCCCTCACTCCGCCTTTGCCAACCGTCCCAACAACCACCCCGAACCACCACGACTCTACTCGTGTCCGGCCTAAACTTGCATTGTCAAATTCATATTGAACCATTGACTAGTTGGTGAACCCGTTTTCAAAAAAATAGCTATGTTGCCTATTCTCGATATACATTAGGAAGGGAATTTACGAATACTCAAAGTCATACAAAAAATTACGAGTTTTAGCAAAAGATTCTCTTTATAACCGTACACATTGAAATATACACTAAAGCATAAATAAAAGTACGAGTAATAATAACGATAAAACAAAAATGTAACAATTTAACAAACAAGTTGCCGTGAAAATCAATTACTACTAATCAAAACTGTGATAATAAAATCACAAAGAGTAACTAATCAATCAACAACATCCACTGTATCACTAAACTTCTCCTAACCATCAACTAAAAACATAAAACGAAAATATAAAAAACAAAGAACAACATAGATCTCATTTGTTCTTATGTTTTTGTACAAATTCGATAACACTTAAACATATTTACATATGATACGTACATACATAGTTCGACAACAACGAACTACGTATGTAACAAAATTAAGGAAGAAGGCCGGGGTAAGGAAAAGGTACTTGGTAATTATAATTAAGAGTTCGACGATTACGATCTGTAAGAGCTTCATCATCAGCATCTAAACTTCGATGAACAACTGTTTTAACTGCATGAGCAAACACAACTACAAACTCTACTCCTAATCTTAGTAAACTTAAACACATCTCAACTTCTTTTATCACCATTCCTCCCATTTTTTGTGCTTTTTTTTTTTAATTTCTTTCGAAATATGCAACTTCTAGACGCCGCGTATTTTTTTTTTTTGTGTGAGATTTTCGAATGTTTGATGTTAATAAAAATGGAAGAAAAAGTGGGGTTTATATATAGTTTGAAGAGTGGGTAAGAAAACAATGCATGATTTTTGTGGCAAAGGAAATAAGGGTGAAGTTTTGGTTTAATTTGGCTCTTGTTGTATTCCAAAGGCCGTTTTTAAAAATGAATTTTCTCTCTCTTGTATGATTAAATTGATTAATGTAGTGTGATTTCTTTTGGGACCAATCCAAGTCATCACAAATATCCAAACACGGGTTTTTGAATTCATTCGTCAATATGGTCTGTTAAGGGTATTTTGGTAATTTTACGTCGTGGGATTAATTGTCTTTTATCTACTTTTCTCATCCTATGTAGTTCATTTAGGGTGTATCGTGTACGTGTAAGCATATTGATGTCTTACATATGTAGCTCTATATGGATCGAAGGGATGGACTTTTTTTTCTTATTTGGCATGTCTAAAGATAACGATATATACAAACCGTACCCTACTAGCTACTGTTGAAGGTGTGGTTTTTGTGTAGCTAACTTAAAATTCGATAGATAATCGATTTCATTAGCGATACGGAAAGTACTCTCTTTAGAAAAGGCAATTGGTCAAATTAATTCAATACGCGATACAATACTTTCTTACATAATGTAATTTGATTCGATTCTTAATTTATTCTGCGATGTCAAAATATTAAAAATAAGCATTCTAAGTAATTCGAATTTTTCAATCTAAGGACTAGCTTAATTTTGTTTCCTTAAAGTATGTATCACTGTCGAAATTATTAAGCTTAGAAATTTCCTTTAATTGAATAAATGTTTGATTTCCTAATATTAGAGCATGTTCACATTTACTGATTGGAGCTGAATTGAACTCAACTCAACTGATTGGAGCTAAACTGAACTGAACTCAATTGAATAGAGCTGAAATGAATATTTTATTAGCGAAGAAAATTAGGAGTTGAACTAAACTGAACTGAATTGAACTAATTAGACCTGAACTGAATTGAACTGAAATAAAATTTAAGCTGAAATGAACAGGCCCTTAGATTTTGCGATTAGGAGAGAGTTCAAATCTCTAGCCTTTTTACTATCGATTTAAAACCAAATATAAAAGCTAATTATCTACTCGATAATACATTAAAATCAAATTTTAGTATGCTTTTATCAACCAAACAACTCCGAATTTCACCTCAATATGCTTCACTCTTTTTACACCCAACAAAAGAGCACTATACATTATTAATGTAAATTGTATAGTTGTTCAATTTTAAACATTAATAAAACTATACACTAGGCCATTTTCCAAGGTGGATATGATGATAACATGTGAGATTCGCAAAAGTCTATGAAAATTTCACTTTTCATAATGAAGTAAAATAAAAGAAGTAGACGAATAGTTCATATCATATGTACGTGGTGTTGCAACAACTGAACCTATGATTTGCTAAAACATCCTTGGTGTACATCATGGCCTTATCCAAAGTTCTTAAACACGACAACCTTGGGACATACTTTACTCACTTTTCAACTACTTTCCTCACTTTTGCTCTTTATTACTGACTAATTGGTACACTTAAGAGGTGATTAATGAATTTGTTATCAATTCTAGTATAGCAAATTGCAAGTAGCTCCATATATTTAAACAAATGAGTAAATTAGGAAAAATAACATAATAATAAAGTCTTGTTTGATTCTCTTCAATGAATATTACAAAGCTCCATATAAAACTCTTAAGCAATCCAAATTAAAATCTTGTCTAATTTCTCCACATTTTGTACCGACTATTTGATGATGCATGTTCTGTCCATATTATTACATTTGACTCCCTTATTTAAAGAAAAATATGCTCAAATAATTTAAGAATTCATCATATATTAGTTAAGATATTTGTCTTAAAAAAAAAAGGTTAAGATATTTAAAATTCTAATAAACTTCAATAAAAGTTATTCAAGTTTAATTTACAACCAAATTTAATTCAAATTGTAAGGTCTTATAAGCTTAAATAAATAAGTTTAGAATAAGTTCAAATTAGATAAGTGAGAATTAAGTGATGACATACTCTTAATCTTTCAAATAAACCTCATTGAGTCGTTGGGTTCATTTATATATATTCAAAAGTATCCCTCTTAATTACGTTTAATCAATTAACCTTATTTTCATCCACAAAATTGTATCAACTTCTTAAAAACGTGTGCAAAATACAAAAGTAAGACTTTTAATTAGAGACAAAGGAATTAATAACAACATTATAAGCATCATCACTTAATAGTTAATACTTGTAGTATATACAAGTATATGCATTAAAAAAAATGAAGTAAAATATCCAATTAGGCAGTCTGTTAAGACCAAAAGAAGTATCTATATTAATTAAATCAAAGTAAGTTTTTTGAGACAAAATTAAATTAAAGTAATACTTGTTGTTACAAGAAAAAGTCTGTGATTGAATTCAGCTTGACACCGTGTTCACTATTCATTGATTTTGAATGGAAATTACGGGTCATCCTGTCTCCATTAGGTCACATAAACTATGATTACTTTTATACAAGACTTAGAATAGAATATTATGAAATTATAAAAATTGTTCATATTATTTAAGATAAGTGCATGTTTATTGGTACGTAAATTAATATATGAAATTATTTAGCAATAAAATATACAGCTTGTAACGTTAATCATATGCCAGTTGTTCACTAAATCTACGCAATTTAGGTGGAGTATAATTAAAGGATTTGGTGGGTTTATCGAATCTTATTTGTGACATCTTCACATTGTGTTCTTTTAATTTTCTTCTTATCTTGATCAAACGTGTGAAGCTTTACTGTTATGTCCCGTTCATTTCACCTTATTTTTGCTGAGTTGAAATTATTTTTACTAAACTAAAATTAGTTTTACTGAATGAACTTAAATTATTTTTATTGAAATGATAATAATTTTACTGAACTGAAATTATTTTTGCTGAATTGAAATTATTTTTACTGATTTTCTATTATAATTCTTCTTTAAGTTTACTGATTTTTACTGAAATAAAATTATTTTTGCTAAACTAAACTTATTTTTACTAAACTGAAATTACTTTTACTAAATTGAAATCATTTTTACTTAATATTATTTTTTTAAGGTGAAGTGAACAGGGTCTTACGCCCATGTAAAATGATAGCGTCAAAAGATTGTTACTTGATACGGGACGTGATATGTACATTTCATTTCTAGCTACCATATCCGTATAATTTGCATCTTATTTCGTATGGGAATGAAATGTAGAGTAAGATCAAGAAGGTGTGATTAAAGCGAATGTTGGATGGATAGTGAGATTTTACTATGTATCAAGTAATAATCAATATAAGATTTTAGTGACTTTGGCTTTGGTCTGGTTCTTTTGAGCTTCTGGAGAGAGTAGGGGTAGAGCAGATTTCAACATAGCAGAGCAGGGCATGGCTTCTACACACTGCAGAGGAGAGTGGTTTATAGCAGAGTAGAGCAGATTTCAACAAAGCAGAGTGATTTAAAAGAACGGGGCCTTAGTGGTAATAAGTTGAACTAGTAATTGAATTAGCCAAAGCCTTTACCTTGATCTAGTGGTAAGAAGTCCGTCATTTATTTTTATTTTTATTTTATTATTGAAGGTGAAGTCTGGAAATCACATGATCAACATGGTCTTTTCATGTTGATGAAATGGTCTTGGAATGACCCTTTGCAATACATCAAGGATTCGCTGGTGTTTATTTGTCAATTTTTGCTGTGTACTTTGACTTTTTTCAAATATTGAATATGATTGATCTTAGAGGATACAAGATCAAAATTTAATTTTGCTAAAATTCATTTCAATTTTCAATTAATCGAGGGCATAGTCTTAAAGTAATAATGATAGATATTAGAGTTCCTTCAATTATTAAGAAAAGAAAGTACTTTATATACAACATAGTTTCAAGACTTTAACATGTAACCTTTATGTTTTAACTTTTAGTATATAGAGGTTTTTCCGTGCGGCGGGCCACATGGTGTGGCAAGGGTTAGTTGTAGGGTGTCACTGGTTTTATCAGGGGTTACTTGTAAGTGTTACTTGTATTTTGGGTTACTTGTACTTTGGGTTACTTGTATGAGATACTTATAGGTATTATTACTTGTATTTTGGGGTTACTTGTATGAGTTACTTGTATTCTGAGTAACCCCTACAAGTAACCTCAGACCAAACCCCCATACCAAATAAGTAACACCCGATCAAAATCAGTAACATCCTACAAGTAACCCCAGAATACAAGTAACACCCTACAAGTAACCCCAGAATACAAGTAACACCCTAGCCACATACAAAAAATTGTATTTAACATATGCACTAACTAGACACTTTTGTAGTATTGATGCTTAAAATCTAAGGGGTAACAAGAAAATACACGCTGTTGTCAAAAAAAAAAAAAAAAAACAAAAAAACATAGAGCTAGTGCACTAGCTAGTCTCAATTAAGGATATATGCTAATTAAAAAACTAGACTAGATCAGAAAAATGGATCGGACTACTTAAACTGATAGACTAAACGAAGAAAACTGTTCCTAACTCCGGATTAAACAATATAATTCTCAGGTCTAATGTCCAAAATCCTATTAGGTTTTGGACTAGACTTGTTTTTATTAGTTAAAAATTATGCATTAAATAACTAAAATGAATCCTTTTTCCTTTACAATGTTGGGATATTTTTACAGGGTTCTTGCTAATAAGCACCTTAATAAGGCATTAGATAATGATTTACATACCAAAATCATTCGTAGATCGGTGTAATTATTTTCTTATTCTAATTTAATATAGTAGTATTCTCGTTTAGTTGTGTTATCAAATGCCCCCAGTTAGGGGCTAATCGGGCAAGTTGAGTTCGAAATATGGTAAGCTCAACCTGTGTTCATTTAAGTTTATTCGAACGCGAGCCAAGCTTGAAACTTTGCGAGTCAAGCTTTGACCGAGCTGAACTCGAATTGTTCACGAAAAACTAGGGGTGAGCAAACCGGGTACCCAGTCAAAATTTTAGGACCCGGACTTGGAATTGGTTGGAACCGGGTCCTAAAATTCGGATCCGGAATTGGAATTGGTTCAACCGGGTCCTTAAATTTAGGAATTGGTATTGGAACCACCGGGTACCCACTTATGTATGTAATTGTTAAAATATAATACAAATTATAATTCTTATTTTAGTTAGGTTCATTTTTAGCGTTTAATACTTATATTTATATATGCATTAAGCTATTTGTACATATGTTAGGTATTAATAATACTTTTTTAATTTACAAATTAGATACATTCAACATATTTTTATTATTTAAAATTTATTTAGTTTAGCATATATTAGGAAACCGGGTACCCAACCGGTTCTGGTTCCAAAAAGTTGAGAATGAGAATTGGAATTGGTTAGCAGGTTCTTAATTTATTACCCATAATTGGAACCACCGTGTCCAATTTCGGTTCCGGACCCGCCGGTTCCTAACCGGTTCCGGTTCCAATTCCGGGTACCCGGAATTTTTGCTCATCCCTACGAATAACCCTATAATTATTCATATTTCGACTCGCATAGACACAATTATTTAGTACTTAGTATGACTCAAGTTTAAAATCAGACTTACCTAACTACATCGAACCCGACTCGAACATCCGAATTGACACCTCATAACAACCCCAGCTAAATTATGAATAAGGCCACTCTAATTCTCTAAAAAAATCGATCCAATCTAGCCCAATATATTGGGCTGAATAGCCCTAAGGATAACCCAACCAACCAAGATTTATTAAGGTCAAACCTCAAAAGTCAAAGGAAGGTCCCAATCCAAAGAAACTCATCAATAATTACAAAAATTCAAATTCCATAGCCGTTGTTACATATCTTGAAACCAACTTATTACGATCTTACGGAACTCAACAAACTATATTTTCCCACTTTTTAGTTTTTTTATTTCTTTTTGTCCTTTTTCTAAAAGGGTAATTAAGGCAAATTTAAATTATTTGAACCGCGAACCCAATCCTCACCGTCCAATCTACAACCTATTTTCAAATCCAAAAAATCTCAACCCTCAATTTTCAAATCCAAAATTCAATTTTCACTCTCTTCATTGTCTTCAAGTTCAAACTTCAGAGTGAACTAAAAATGTCGGAGTGAGGAAGAGAGAGAAACTCAGTGAGTAAGTGAGGAGAGAGAAATTAGATTAACAATTTCAAAATCATGTTTGATTGATTAATTCAAATTTTAGGGAAAATACCCTTTAATTTTTTCAAAATTTTCATCGATTTTTTTTAAGGATTTTATTCAAAATTTGGGGAAATAAGCAGCTGAATTTGAGCCACATTTTAGAAAACAATTTCAGGGTTTCGTCCGTTGCATATTTTGTTTCTTAATTCGTCAGTCAGGTAATTATTTTTTGTTTTCTTTTTTTTTTGATGAATTATAGTTGTGAGAGTTTGATTTTGTTGATGATTTGATGTAATTTGTGTGAAATTGATGAATGTTAATGCTGAATTGAAATAGGATGATGCGGGATTTCAAGTTATCGCGTCGTAATCCCAAAAAGAATGAAGAAATTGAGAATGTACCTATAAACCCTAATGACCCATCTGTTAATTTAAGCAATTTAGATGCTAGTAGAGCTCCACTAGTTAATTTAGACCAAGAAGTGAGTGTTGTTAAGAGTAAATTTGAGAGAACACCTGTGAAATCAAAGGTTAAAACCTCAGAACCTCTTCGGACCCCGGAGAGGCAAGGGTTTGGGACTTTAGGAAGGAAGAGGTTCGGGTTTTCGGGTGTGGTTGATGATGGTAGGTCTGAGATGAGTAGTTATTTGGGATTGGGACAATCTGGTAGAAATGGAGGTTCATTGAATTTGACACCTAGGGTTAATGGAGCTAATGCTAATGGGAGGAATTATAGTGGATGTTCTGATAGTACTTCTACTACTACTCAGACTACACCAACTAAGAGTGTGAGTAAGCCTCCGAACCCTGGGTATGCTGCACCAATGAGTAGCCAACGGCATCCTGGAAATAGCAGTGTTCGTGTTGGGAATTATCCCGCGTTGTCTAGGAGGTTTTCGGTGTCTGGTGCTCAGCAATGTGTTGTTGATAGTGCTGATGTTCCACATTTTGATCTCAAAGAGGATCCGTCGTTTTGGATGGATCACAATGTACAGGTACATTTAGTTGTTATATCCGATGTTTGGTTAGTTAACTCCAATAACTCGTACTTGGAAACAATTTTAGCATACTTCAGTGGTTGTTAAAAGTTGAATTCTGGAGTTCTTTTTTTGTAATATGGTGCAATGTTTAGGTTATATTAAGGGTTCGACCCCTCAACAGTGTTGAGAAAAATACACAAGGATACAATAGATGCGTGAGACAGGAGAGTGCACAGAGCATTACTTGGATTGGGCAGCCAGAAACTCGATTTACATTTGATCATGTAGCATGTGAAACAGTAGATCAGGTATAGTCAAAATCTGATTATCTTTCGCAACCTTATGTTTTTAAGTCTGAAAATGTTTCTGATATTATATGCTGATTGCAGGAGATGCTTTTTAGGATGGCTGGCTTGCCAATGGTAGAGAATTGTTTGTCTGGATATAACAGCTGCATGTTTGCCTACGGACAGGTAATTCATCTTTTGTTTGTTTTGTTCTGCATGTTAATTAAAATGTGAAAAGACTAATCTTAGTATATGTGATTTTCTGATTTTGGTGTTGAAAAGCACTTCACTATTTTGATTAGCTGGTATACAGTTTTGCATATACGACATCCATATGATAAATTTGAGGAAAAAGGCATCAATATAATTTTGAAATTTATACATATTGTGGTCTTTTATGTGTAAAATAGTATAATTTTTCTTGTATCCTATGTTGATAAGTTATATGTGGCTATTGATCCCACCGTCATGTAAGAATGTACTTCATTATTGTTTTTGCAAATGTTTATTCACATAAGGGATAGCTAAGATGGTCATAATATCCCTTACTATACTGATCTAATCAATGGCCATCTCTCCTGTGTTAGACTGGAAGTGGAAAAACTTACACAATGCTTGGGGAAATGGATGGTGTTGAATTCACACCTAGTCCACATCGTGGAATGACACCAAGAATATTTGAATTCTTGTTTGCTAGAATCAGAGCAGTAAGTATTATTTTTCTTCAACAATGTTGGCTGATCAACAAATTATTGGACCTCATGTGAGCTAAGAATATCTTCCATATGTTCTGATATCTCAGGAAGAGGAAAGCCGAAGTGATGAGAAATTGAAGTACAGCTGCAGGTGCTCTTTCTTAGAGATTTATAATGAGCAGATTACAGATCTCCTTGATCCATCATCAACAAATTTGCTTGTAAGCTTCACAACTTAATAACATCCAGTCCTTAATATTCATGAATGGCAATAACTCTACTAATGGTCTGTTACATAATCGAAACAGCTTCGTGAAGATGTTAACAATGGTGTGTATGTAGAAAATCTTTCGGAATTTGAGGTTCACACTGTAGGCGATATCCTGAGACTCCTGATCCAGGTTTCATTCTTATTGCTTGTTGACTTACTAAGCTTTTATCACTAGCAAACTTACTATGCGATCAGTTCTGCCCCTGTTGGCTTCTTGTTCTATACGTTTACTTGTGTCTGAATCCTGGAATGCTTGGCAATAGGGTTCCTCAAATAGGAAAGTTGCTGCAACTAATATGAATAGAGAGAGCAGCAGGTCTCACAGTGTATTCACATGTGTAATCGAGAGTAAGTGGGAGAGGGATTCAACAACTAACCTACGATTTGCTAGACTTAATCTTGTCGATCTGGCTGGTTCAGAAAGGTAACACCTGAACTTTAAGAGATTTCATTCCTGGCATATTTGCTTTTCCCAGTACTTCCTTTGGATTGGTGATGTCATGTTGATACCATGACTTCCCTTTGCAGGCAAAAATCATCTGGCGCTGAAGGTGAACGACTGAAAGAAGCTGCAAATATTAACAAATCCTTGTCAACATTGGGGTAATCTACTAGATGCTGAATTTTCTTTGCAACTGTTCGCTAACTTTTCATTATCCTTTTATTAACGATTGATGTTGTGCATGAAAAATATTTCTGCAGTCATGTAATAATGCTTCTAGTGGATATAGCTCATGGGAAGCCAAGGCATGTTCCTTACAGAGATTCAAGGCTGACCTTTCTTCTTCAGGTTACAGTTCATCTTTAAAACTAGCTGTTTTCATGCTTGCCTGTATCAGACCTCACCTTTTAGAGGTTGTGTTATGTAGGATTCACTTGGTGGTAATTCAAAAACCATGATAATTGCCAACATAAGCCCTTCTATCTGGTACGGATCTTGGAAGTTATGTGACTTATATTAACAAGTTTTAACACTACTCTTCTACATCTTAACCTCAATTGATGTGGTCTTATCCAGCTGCGCTTCTGAAACACTTAACACACTAAAATTTGCTCAAAGAGCAAAATTGATTCAAAACAATGTAAGTTATCTTTCCCTCACAAGCGTTACATACACTTACACATATCAGCTATCAAATTTTCTGTTGATTTGACATGTTTATATTGTTTTAGGCTGTGGTGAATGAAGATTCTTCCGGGGATGTTGCTATGCTACATCACCAAATATGGCTTTTAAAAGTATGCTTAGTAAATTATGTTGCTTATAAAGATTGTGAAATTGGTTTTGAGTCTTTCAACAGCTAATTGACGTTGCAATGTCCTAAAACAGGAGGAGCTTTCTGCTTTGAAACGTCAACATCTTTCTCGAGCTTTGACATTCGATCCCTGTATGGTGAGAGTCCAGGAAAACACTGACATTGGAAGTAGAAAAGAAGACGAACAGCCTGGAGAGTCGCCCGGGTGTGAATCCAAGGGGAACCTACAATTGTCTTCCAAACAGGTATTCTGGATAACTCTAAAAACTATTAAGCTTCGAGAAAATAATTTTTTTTTTTTTTTTTAACTTTATTTTTAAATCATCAAAATGAGCTAAATCATGGCATATTTTGTCTCAATAAATTTGTTGTGAATTTGGCTTATGTTTTTAGTTACTAGAACAAGGATTTCATATCATGTTTTCAGTTTTGAAGTATGTACTCCATGTTATACTGTGCAAATCTTAAAACACAGCAGTGTCTCATAATATTTTCATGTTTTTGATAGTTAAAATCCATGGAGTTGATGCTTGCTGGAGCCTTGAGAAGGGAGCAGATGTCAGAAAGTTCCATCAAGAAGCTTGAAGCTGAAATTGAGCAGTTGAATCGTTTGGTACTTGCTGTGTTTTCATGTGTGTAAAATTGTAAATAATACAGTTCAAGGTAGTGGACTCATTTAATATACTATGTTTCAGGTTCGTCAAAGAGAAGAGGACGCTAGATGCAGTAAAATGATGCTTAAGTTCCGTGAAGACAAGATTCAAAGAATGGAGTCCCTTGTGGGTGATTTGAAACCAGTGGATGCTTATCTGCTTGAAGAAAATGCTGCGCTCTCAGAAGAGATTCAACTGTTGCGAGCTAAAGTTGATCGGAACCCAGAAGTGACCCGGTTTGCTGTGGAGAATATTCGGCTTCTAGAGCAGCTTAGAAGGTTTAGCCTCCCCTAGAAAAAATAGAAACCTTATTCATTGTTTCAGAATTAACTGGTGTAATTTGATGCATTTTCAGATTTCAAGACTTTTATGAGGAAGGTGAAAGAGATATGTTACTGCAAGAGATATCTGAGCTGCGGGCCCAGGTTTGTGCATTGATATGAAAATTGATATTTTTCCTTACTGTTCAGTTTCTTTTCCACAGTCAAGTAATTCTTATCATGTTTCTATTACAGCTTATCCGCTCTCTTGATAACATTAACCAGCAGCATAACCATGGAGACCTGGTTCAAGTATGTTATGCCTATTTCCTTTAATTTCTAATAGTTTTTCTGCTAAGTCGGATTGCTGGTAACATAGAAGCATGTTTGATTGGAATAGTGAATTACTGTCAGAGTAATATAGCCTGATTGAGATATTTTCCTCAAAATACAATTAGAATATGGGAACTTCAGTTTGCGGCTGAGGAGTTTGCAAGAACTATTTTACAATGTCTTACAAATGTCCATATTGCAGGTGGTGCAGGAAGTTCCAAATAACAGCAAAGAAGCTGAAAGTGTCCATTCCGAGGTAGCAACTTCATATCCCAGCTATATTAATGGCTTGTAATTTTGGTAGTACTTTCAAGTCTTAATTTTCATTTTTTATTCTTTTTTCAAATTCAATCCTTTTTTTTTTCCAGTTAACTTGTACAAAGAAAGAGTTAGAAGAGTGCCAAAGCAAGCTTAAGTCTTGCCAAGAAACTAATGCAAAACTAACCAGGTAACTGCTTCTCTGGGTATTTACTAGGATGATTGGTTTTCCAGAGCTTTTGTATTTTAGTTAACTAAACTGTTTCAATTGACTTGTATCTAATTTGCTGCAGAGAAATCAAGGACTTACAAGCTTATTTTAAGAATAAAGAAGCAGAAATACATGATAAAATTCTAATTCCTGGTACAATGAAGGTATTATAAACATATTACCGGGTCAAATATACATGAATGGCTATGTCTATATAGAAAGAAAAGCTTGCACAAGTTGAAGCTTGGCCAATAAAATTTGTTGCTTATTATGCTGTTCTTTCGTCGAATCATTGGTTCCTTAGTGATAAAAATATTTATTAGATCTTGTTCATATCACAGAAAATGCAAGTTCCATGTCTTGGAGTTCAAGCAATTGATGCAGTTGATGAAAAGAGTACCAATAAGGATAGAGATCAGGCAAGATATGCTGAAGAATTAGTGAATCTGGAACTAGAGCTGGATATACTGAAAATAATTCTGAAAGAAGAGAGGAATTTGCGTGGAAAAGTGGAGGAGACAGTGTCTTCATTAACTAGAGATGTCGAATTGGCAGAAGAGGGAGCGATATTAATAAGGAAGCAGTGGGAAGATGCCAAAGGGGATCTAACCGAAGCTAAGTCAGTAATTGAAGCACTTGAGTCTCAACAACTTTTATCTATCAGTGAGATTGAGGATCTTAAAGTCCGTAACAGCCATTATTTGGAGCTGTTGAACCAGAAGGAACTTCAAATTGCTGGACTAAGTGAACGAAGACTTGACCAAGAGTCTACCTTCTCATGTTTAAAGCAGTCTGAATCTGAAGATTCTCCCTTGCAGTTACAACTGAAGAGGATGCAAGCTTCTCTAGACAAGGCCAAACGTTTAAATACGTGGTACCAAAGTGACCATGCTTCTCAGAGATCTAACGAAGAAGAAATGGATGAAGTACGGCGGCAAGCTGAGGCAGAAACTGCTGAAGTGATTGTCTGCTTGCAGGAAGAACTTTCTGTACTTCAGCACCGTGTGCAGGAGAGTGACTTGAAAGAAAAAGAGGCAGAAAGCAAGCTGCATACATTTGAGACCAATCTGAAGGAACTGCAGGAATCTTCAGACATGATGTCACGTGAGAATGAAGCTTTACGTCAAAGTCTTGCAGAGAAAAACATAGAGATGGAATCACTGGTGAAAGACTGGGAGACATTAAGCTGTGAGATTGAAAAATCTCTTATTGAGGGGCATGATGCTCTTACAAGTGCCTCTGATCAACTTGCTTCTGTTTCCCTTTCAAATAAAAGGGGCTGGATTTCTGAACAATTTGGTAAAATGATCAGGCAGGTTTCTGACAAAGAATCAATAATTGAACAGCTTAACCGATGTTTAAAGGATGCAAATAGTAGAGCCAGTGACATGGAACGTATGTTGATGTCTCTTAGAGGTGCAGCAATGGCCATGACTGAGTCTCACCAACAAGAGTGTTATGAGAAGGAGATTGAAATACAGCAGCTGAGAGCAGAGTTATTGGCTCACCTCTCTGCTAAAGAAGAAGAGATATACATGTCTGAGAAGAAGGGTTGTGAAAGCAAAGAAGTTGTGGAAGCCGGAGTGCTTAGCCTGCAAGCAGCTTTCACTGACTTTGAAAATAAATGCGAAAGTAAAATCTTGGCTCTGGATCATAAATTGCACAAGGTTGAAGGATGTGCTCAAGAAGCTAAAAGCTCTTGGCACCAAAGAAAAGAAGTAAGTATTTTTTTTCGATTTATTTCTCTGATGAATGTGATAATATGTTGGTGACAAATGCATTTTACATCTGGAATAACTTATACCAAGCCGTCGCCATTTATCTTTTGTCACATGAGCCAATTAGGCAAGCACGTCACTTTACTACGTTCTGTTTGTTCATTTTCCATTTCCTATTACTCCTAAATCTTGGACATGTCTTAATTACTGTTATCATAGTGCAAAATGTACAAAGTTATAAGATTGAGGACAGTTTTTTTATTTTTTTTTTAATTTTTATTTGGTTAGAATTTTTTTAAAAAATAATAATAATTTGTCTTCATTCTTTCTTATGCTATTCTCTTTTCCTGCTTCAGGTTGATTTTTTTCCTTTGTTTTTTTATTTATTTTCTTATTTTGTTTCGATGTTTGCATATTAAATTTAACTCTTTGAAAATAAAATAGCATGTGATCAAACTCCATGTTCATAACAAAACAATCTCTATCATATAGCACAACTCTTGAGGTGTTTAGTGTGCACTTAAATTACTCGAACTGCCCCTACTTTTATGTGTACACTTTTACAATTTATTGTTTTCAATATAATATGAGTTGTTATACTTGTTAAATAATATATGAAGCTCATATCACGTGCATTTAGATCTAGTAATAATAAAAAAAAAAAAATTATTTTAAAAAAAACTGCTATGAACAATGCGGGAATTCTTTTTCTTTTGTTATATTCTTTTTGCATAATCTGTTATGCTTTTGTGCTTTTGATCATCACGATTTCTGTTTTTGATCATCCTGATTTTTGCTTCTTAATTCCCTTATACTCTTTTTTGTAGTTACTTGAGCTGCAATTGGTAGATGCCAAATCAATTACTGCTCAAAATACTGTAGAGACTTCTTGCCTTCTTGCTAAGTTTGAAGAAGCTCAGGACACAATGGAAGAGGCTGATATAATGATCAATGAACTGCTTTTAGCAAATGAAACAGTGAAAATTCAAGTAGAAGACCTCAGAAATATGAACAACATGCTAACTACTGAAAGAGACAGTCTAATTAGTGAAGTAAAGCGACTAAAATCTGCCAATGAATTGAATGATCAGACATGTAGAGATCTTGAGAAACAACTTGAGACGGATGTTTCACAAAATTTGAGTCTTATTGAGGACTTGCAGGGTATCATTTCTCAAATGCAGAATACATCTGAGGAGGCGTTTATGTCTTTAACCCATGATTTTAACTGTATAAAGTCCCAGCTTCACGATACTGTCCAAGTGATGCATTCATCACTTGAGGACATTTGGTCACAGATTTTCATGAAGGATTGTGCTCTTTCAGTGTTACATCTTTGCCATATGGGGGTACTGTTAGAGGCAGTGACATCATTGAACGCAGAAAATGGACTTCTTCACCACAGAATATGTGAATCTGATGCTGTGGTATATGATTTGAGGGAGCACGACTTGAAATCAAAAGAGGAGCTTGAAATCTGCCAAATGCTCAAGCAGAAGCTGTTGGCTGACTTTAAGAGCAGCTTTGATCGCATCGTAAGGAAAGAAGGTGAAACCAGAGAGCTTAACTTGAAGCTGGACCATTTTCAAGAAAAGCTATCAATTCTTCAGCATCAGGAAGAGTTAATGTTGGAAAGGTCGAACTTCATGAGTTCAGAGCTTTCTAGTTTGATGATGGAGTTGGGTCAGAGCAATTCACAAATGATGGCATCCCTAGCCGAACAAGAGGAGCTTTACACTGTTGAACGGCATTCAAAAGACGTTGAGCAGCTTATATTGACTTCCAAGCTTCAGGACTTGGCGGTCAATTGTGCTTCTATGCAAAAGGAACAAACAAACTTCCAGTCTGCTTTTGATTTCTTGATGTCAGAGGTTGTTATCCTCCAGATAACAGCAGATCTGAGAGAAGAACTCATGTCTGAAAGGGAAAAAGATGCCATTAGAATGCAGAAAAGAGCTGATGAAGCTGTGTATGGTGAGGCACAAGTGTTGAGCCAGATACAAACACTCAATGCAGAGAACAAGTCTTTAAGAAAGCAGCTGACCTTGAGGGAGAATGATTTCGAGAATATGCAGAATGGGATGTTTTTACTGCAATCTTCGTCTCAAGATCTTCAAAACAACCTATTGATGTTGGAAAGAGAAAATGAATCAATGCAAAACCAATTACTTGATCTGAAGAGTGAAAATTGCATCCTGGGTAAGGATATCCAGGAGAAAGACACTAATATAAAGTCATCTACGGGATTTATTGATACACTCAAGATGGAGAACTCGAGATTACTAGAGAGCATTTCTAATTTGGAGTCTAAAATTGCCTTCCTTGAAAATGATTTGGATCTGAAAAAGGCAGAGCTTAATGACTTCCAGTGTGTCCAATCTTCTACAGTTGAGGCACTGTGCAACAAGAGCCAGGATTTGGAAAGCTACACCACTAAAGTGAATGCACTACAGGAAGAGAACCTCATCTTGAGAAACGAAGTTCGGTCTCTTGAGCAAAGAAACACTGAAGAGCTTAGCTGTTCCAGTTCTAAGGTAGCCAAGTGTGCCAGTTCATTTGAAACTGCAGAGCTACAGAGTTGCAGGATGCTTAAACAGCTTGAAGAAAAAATCATGATGATTCTGAATCAAATGTCTGAAGATGGTTGTCAAAACCTGGATTTGGTGTCAAGGTTTTTAAAGGAGTTGGAGTTCATAGACTCTATGGCCAATAACCTAGTATCTGAGAACTTGTCCATGCAAGAAGAATTGCTGAGGAAAGACGAGGTTCTGAATGGATTGCTGTTTGACCTGCGTCTTTTGCAAGAGTCTGCAGCCAACAGTAAAGATCAAAAGGATGAGATTGAAGAACTAGCTGCTGCTTTGGAATCTACAGAAAGTGAATTAGCTACCAGATCACATGAGCTTGATGGGGCAGTCACCTATGGACAAATGCTTGAAGCTAAAGTGAAGAGACAAGGAGATACTGTATCTGCATTAGAAATGGACTTGGATAAGGTTAACCAGTCTGTAAACCTGCTCTCTGATGAGAATTTGTTGTTGAGGTCTCAAGTTGAGGATATGCAGGCAGCAAGAAGCTCTCTTGAGAGAGAATTGAGCGAGAAAAAGAGCATAATTGACAGCTTAGAGAATGAACTACTTGAAATGGGAAACACTCTAGGCCATGTGAATGATTTAGTTGAATCTTTAAAGAGCAACTTGAATGAAGTAAACAATGAAAAGGATCAACTCCAAGAGGAGCAACAGAATCTGGAAGGAAAGGTGGAAACTGCTAATGCTCTTGCTGAGGAGAATGAAGCCATTGCTGCAGAAGCTCAACAGGTACCTGTTGATATAAGCATGTGTTGTACATATAATTTTTCTTTTAATCTAGAAGCAGAGAATATTCATCCATTTCCAAATGCAGATAGCTGAATCTAGGAGAATTTATGCTGAAGAGAAAGAAGAAGAGGTTCAGCTTTTAGAGAATTCTGTTCAAGAGTTGGATTCGACAATCAGTGTATTGGAAAACAAGGTGCTTTTCTTTCTTTTCACATTTTTTTTACTTTTCAGTTAACTCTCACTTTATTGTGATCTCATATATTATTTTTGTCTATGCAGCTTGATGTACTAAAAGGAGAAGCTGAAAGGCAAAGGTTGCAGAGGGAGGAGCTAGAATTGGAGCTTCAGTCTCTAAAAACCCAGATGTTGAATGTTGAAAATGCTGATGCTGACATTAAAAGGTTTTTGAATGTCATTTAAATGTTGTGTATTTGATTGGATTAAATTATTGCTACAACATGTTACTGATACTGTGGTGATGATCTTTTTTTCTTTGCAGGCATTTTGATGATAAATCAAGAAATCTCCAAGAAGCCTTAATGCGTATACAAGTTCTTGAGAAAGAGTTGAATAATAAAGACACAGAGGTTTTTTCCGATAACTTATCTTACTTCTCTTGTTTGAAGATTTCAACTGTGACCTAATCCAAATATGATTTTGGTTCTTTTATCTGTTTGTAGATTGCTAAGTGCAAAGCACATATTACTGAGTTGGCACTGCATGCAGAAGCACAGGCTAGTGAGTACAAACACAAGGTTAGAATTTTTTATTTTTTATTTATTTATTTATTTATTTATTTATTTTTATCCCTCAAGGTTTTGAAGTTCATGCTGTCTTCTCTGGGACCCTGATGGCACAATTTGTTGATTTGCATTTCTTATATTATATTAATAAACTGACGTGCAGTTCAAGGAGTTGGAAGCAATGGTTGAACAACTTAAATCTGAAGAGGTTTCCAACCATAAGTTGGAGAAAAATACCAGCAAAGGGAGGGGATCTGCCTCCCCTTTCAAGGCTAAGGGTTCAGGTTCTCCTTTCAAACCAAAGGGTTCTGGTTCCCCTTTCAAGTGCATTGGTCTAGGATATCAACTTAGATCAGAGAAGGATGAGGACTTTAGTGCTGAAAGGCAACGCATAGAGGAGCTTGAAGCCTTAGCTTTAAGTAGACAGAAAGAAGTAGGTTATTCTGACACTAGGACTTTTGCTTTCCTTTCTCTGAATACTATGTCATCTATTATATTATGCGCAGTTCCTCTCTAATTTAATTACTTTCCTTCCAGATATTTACGTTAAATGCAAGATTAGCCACTGCAGAAAGTATGACACATGATGTAATCCGAGATTTACTAGGAGTAAAAATGGATATGAGCAATTATGTGGTAAGTGTGTGGAGGTCGTGATTGGCCTGGAACATATTCGAGTCACTTAGAATGTATCTTAGATGTTAATTAGTTTGTGTGTATTTGCACAATTTTATAAATCTGATTGTGATTGCTCCCCCGTTTACTGATTGCAGACACTGCTAGATAAACAAGCTGTTAAAAAGATTGCAGAGAAGGCTCAACTTGATAATATACAGCCGCAGGTGAAGTATAAGTTTTAACGAGTTAATACAGATCTGTTTGGTAGGGATACCTTAGTCCTAAAAAGCATTGGCTTCTTTTTTTGTTTGGCTCAGGACCAGGAGGTGGTGAACAAGTTGAAAAAGCAACTCAATGAGTTTATTGAAGAAAGGCAAAGGTAAAATCTGTTAATGGAATTTAGACTCATCAATGATTTTACTCATCCTCACTGACATGCTTTGAATTAAATTTTAGATGGCTCGAAGAAATTGACAGTAAACGGGCTGAGTTGGTTGCTGCACAGAACGCATTAGAAAAACTCCGCCAGCAAGAGCAGTTCCTTGCCTCGGAAAATGAAGTTTTAAAGGTTAGGATACCTCCTCTTACAGATTTCTCTTTTGAAGTTGTTGAAAAATATACACCGTACTTACTTTTCCTGTGTAAGTTGCAGGTGGAGATACGTAATAATATGGAGAGAGTAACGGAGCTTGAAGGGGAGGTGAAGAAATTATCAGGTCAGCAAAACATCCAACAGCGTATACACCATCACGCCAAAATCAAGGTAGTATCTAATCTTATCTCTAATTTGGATGATCACTTATATCTTTTGCTCCCCAAATCATAGTTACCTACAAAAGCACTGGCGTTTTGTCAAATTTTATACAATTTCTCAGATATTATTTTCTATAATTGTATCAGGAAGAAAACTATGAGCTGAAAAGCCAAAATGAAGACCTTTGTCGTAGATTGCGGAGAGCTGAGTCATATCTCACACGTATAAAGGAAGAACTGGCTCATTATCGTTCTTGCAATGGAAGAAGTCCTTACATTTCTTTTGACGAGGAACAAAGACTAAAGAGAAAAATAAAGGTTAGTTTAGGCAAAATTGTTTGATTCTGGCTAGAGTGAGCACTGGTAGTTTTAAGTGGTTCTTCAACTGACAAAATGTGTGTTTTTTACAGGAGATCGAACAGGAAAAGCTACACCTGGCACAGACATTATTTGAGCTATATACAAGCATTCTAAAGGTAGACACTTAAATTCAGCCTGTGCTGTATAATAATACTAGCCTTATATTTGGCTTGATCGTGTTGCTAATGTCTGAGTTTTCTATCCATAGGCTGCAGGAGTTAGGAAACCAGCATCTGAAGTCAACCATTCTGCAGTTGAAGAAGCTCTCCAGGAGCTCGCAACTCGAGTGATTTCATTGGAGAGAGAAGTTGATGATTTAAAATTAAAGGTCCATATACTTACCTAGCCATTTACATCTATTCTATATCTTGATAACATGATAAGTGATAAAATATTACTAGTATATCAATAGGATCGCGACTTACTGTATTTATTAGCTTCTGCTGCTGTGATTTCAGTACTGATATGTATAATGCTGGTCTTTACAGAATAGGGTCACCAACGAACGAATCCGATTATCAGAGCTTAGGCAAGATCCTTCACCATTTAGGTCGAGGTCAGGGGATAATCGCCAAACTCCTAGAAGAGGTTCCCAATCACCATTTTTTTCGGCACTTGATCGATAGGTGAAGCCACAGAGTACTAATTAGGCCATGTATAGCAGTAAGTTAATAACTTTCTGCAAAATTGTAAATATGTGTATTCTTTATTTACCAGTAAATGTAAGCTTAGTTTGCTGGCTTGTATAGGTTTATTCATTTGTTGTATGTAACTTATACGTATGATTTTGTTAAAATCAGTGTTTATAGCAATTCATGCGTTGTGAATTGTTGTCACTTAAGTTAATATGATGTTGGGAAGAAATTGCGATTGTGCAAGAAATACTCTAGGAAATAATTACTTCGTATATGAAATATTCTTAATTTACCTACTTACTAATAAACTTGATTAAAAAGAAGTATTACATAGTTACATTATAATGATTGCATAAAGTTACTATAAGCACGAAAAATTTATATAAGTGTCACATTGGATATTATATGGGTCAAAAGTCAATTTATTGACTTGATGCTAATTTGACTATTAATTAAAATTAATTACATTGGATGAATAAATTTAATTGGCCCATTTCAGTTAGTTTAATTAAATTATTTTTATAATAGTTAAAACCCTATAAAAATGGGTTATGATAATCAAGCAGGCCCACCTCCATTGTACATCAAACTCTAACCCTAAGAGTCACTCACTGTATAAATAGAGCTCTCTCTATTTTATTTAGAGAGGGGAGGAAAAACCTAAAAGGGAGAGAAAAACCTAGAGAGGAAAATAAGTAGATACAAAATTCAAAGAAAGCCTCTCAAATATTTAAAACCTTTTCAAAGAAACCTCTCAAGAACACCAGTTTTACCTCTACATCAAAGCCTCGTCGGCCCTCAATCAAGAACTCAAGTCAAAAGTCTACATCAACAACATGTCAAAGGTCTACATCAACATAAGTCAAAGTTCTACATCAAAACCTTTGATCGAGAACAAGCCTCGACGGCCCTCGTTCAAGAATCAAGTCAATCTTTGAATTACGTCAAAATCAAAGTGAAGATCGAATTGGAGGAGCAAGTTAGAGATTGTACCCATAAATCATCAAATTAATAAAATTAACTTGTTGTTGCATTAGTTTTGAATCTATAATTTTTCAGATTTAATATTTGTGTTTACAGTTACCAAGGGCATCGTTGGGGAAATCAAGTTTACAATTTTATTTTTTTTTTACAACGGTTTAAATAAATGTAACAGTATTATGAACTATGAGCCTTACTAGCTCTTTTGTTATAACGAGTATATATATTAAATTAAAGGACATCTTATGTGCTTGATCTTGCCGGTTTGAGAAACCTACCAATTGCCTTTGAACATGCAATGGCCAATGAGGAATATAACATTCTATTATTGGATCTCTCTTTCCATTGAACTTGGAGAATATATAAGAAGACGAGAAACAAACAAATTAACGAGTTGAAAAGGACATCATCAAAACATTGATTAGTATAGTTGTGGTTTACTTTTTTGAGTTATGAGATGTTTCTTATATCAATAATATGTAGTCCGATTTGATTAGTGTAATTGATGAGCGAAACATTGGTATGATATGATATGAGAGAACCATTAGTGAGGAGAAAAATAGTAAAATTGTTAAAAGGTTCCAAAAACAGAAATGAAGCTTTTATTTGAATACAGTCGTAAAATTAAAGGAAATTTAATCTTTAATTTAAATACAGAGTGTATTAAATTATAAGTACATAATTTAAATAATAATGAAATACAAAAAAGAGGTACATTTAGTCATGGATACATTGGGAAAGCTACATGTGTTGCACATACTTAATACACTTCATTGATCAACACAATCATGCATTTACCTATTACTTATCTTGACTGAAAATATTAGAGAGATCGGGATTTGAATTTCTAAACTTTCACTCTAAATTTAAGTTATTTAAGTAAAATAAGGTTATTTAAGTTAAATACGGAGTAACTTATAAATTTAATAAGGATCCAAACTAGGCTTAATAGAAGGTGGCATAATGTACCTTTTGTACTAGTGTTTAAATTGGGATGTAAGTATGACATATTTTGTAAGTTTAAATGTAAGTATGACATAATAATAGTTAGGGAAGCTCAATATTAATCCTTTAATAACTTGTTTGTTTAGAGAGATGAAAGAGGTCTGGGTGTCAGCATAAGAGAAGAGATGTGAGAATTCTTTTATTTGTTTAGAGAGAGATAGATTCTTATGTACACCAAATGATCGAGGAAAAAGTATTGTAATAATTGCTTTTTTTTCTCCATTTTTTTTTTTGACCTACAATTATTGCTTATTTAATTATCAAATGATCAAGCAAAAAATATATCCTTTGATGCACCTTCGAAAGTGTATATATATTAACACCCCATAAAAAAAATTGATTTTAACACCCCATAAAAAAAATTGTTTTTAACACCCCATAAAAAAAAATTGATTTTAACATCAGATAAAGTTACAAAAAAAGTGTATTACCACCACTTAACGGATTCCGTTTAGGAATTCCGTTAAGTGTGATCACGGTGACACATGTCACCTTTTTATTTGTTTTAAAAAAAATCTTAAAAAAAAAAAAAAAACCTCTCAGCCACAACCTCAGCGCCACCACCGCCCCTCCCCCAACCCACCACTGACCTCCCAGAACCTACCACCGGAGACGCTGTCGCACCCCTAAGCCACCTGAACCCTCCCCCTCCCTTTCCCGCAACCGCTTCGCCCCCAAAAACCACAAAATCCAAAACCTTCCTTCCCCAAAACGACCACAGATCCGGCCACATATGGCCGAAATCGATCGGTTTTAGGGCTGAGTGGCCTTAACCGGCCGATTTTTAGCCATTTGTGGCCGGAATCGTGTTTGTTTTGGGGGATTCGTAGTCGTTTGCGGTTGCGGGTTTGGTGGTTTTTGGGTCGATTGCGGTTGCGGGGGAGGGAAGGGGGCGTTCTGGTGGGTTGAGTGAGGGAGGGGGAGGAGACGCGTTGCCGATGGTGGCTTTGGGGAGGGCAGTGGTGGGTTAGGGGGGAGGGCGGTGGTGGGGCTTGGGTAGATTTAGGTTTTTTATTTATTTATTATTTTTTAATTTTCTTTTTTTTTTTAATTTTTTTTTTGGCCAATAATAAAACGACACAGGGCTTTATGGGCTCACTCAACGGATTCCTAAACGGAATCAGTTAAGTGGTGGTAATACCCATTTTTTGGAAATTTGTGTGGTGTTAAAATTTTTTTTTATTTTTTTATTGAGGTGTTAAAAACCATTTTCGGGTTTTTGTGAGGTGTTAAAATCTAATATATATATATATATATATATATATATATATATATATATATATATATATATATATATATATATATATATATATGTATAGGAATGAGGATAATAAGGGGGATGTGGATAAGGATTTAAAAAAAAAAATAGTTATTTCTCCAAAATAATAACTAGGGGGGTGGTATAAGGGATCGAGATAAAGACAAAGGATCAAAGACTTTATGACCTTTAATGGAAGGGAAAGAGGAGGATTGGTGGATAGAGGAGAAAATTAATAAAGGTAACAAATAGTTCTCTTATTTCTCAATTCACTTCTCAATTATTACCAAGCAAAAGACAACATAATTTTTTATCCTTATCTTACCTACTAATTTCATACTACGTATCATTCATCTCACCTTCCTATCCTCCTCATCCCTATCTCTCTTACCAAACAGCATGTGATATTATTTGAAGCTCAAGATTCAATATGAGCCATATGAATTATTAAAAGCCCAAATTAATTAGTGTAATGACTGTTTGAAACATAACCACTTATCATCTAGTATTTGAACTGAAAGTCAATTGTGTGTCAATACTGTCAATTGAACAAATGGGAATAAAAGATACAATTATAGCTACTCCATTGTGACAGTTTTTATTATATACCGTCGGTTGTACCTTACAACGTCCCAACAATTTATCATATTTTTTTATCTACACAAAATGGCAAAAGAAAACTTGTCTCGCTCATTTCATTTCAACTTTTTTATATTACTTACACAAACAGAACAAAGTTGTCATGTATTACACAATAAAATAAAATTAATCTACTCATTTATGCAAATT
Source organism: Chenopodium album (assembly GCF_948465745.1). Taxonomy (NCBI): domain Eukaryota; kingdom Viridiplantae; phylum Streptophyta; class Magnoliopsida; order Caryophyllales; family Amaranthaceae; genus Chenopodium; species Chenopodium album. The sequence continues at coordinate 65,201,267 of NC_137842.1, read as the reverse complement.
GGCAAAATCGACTTGCTAATTCATGCAAAGAAGACATCTATCTTTAATTTACAAGGTACAACCGGTTGTATGGTAAAGAAATACGAGTAACTAATAAATGATACACATAGGCATACAAACGTTCCAAAACGCATATCCCATACATTTTTAACATAATACTTCATTCACACACCAATGCAAGTCTACTATAAACACACCACCATTAAAATCAATAAATCATTTCTATGGGTATCTAAAATGAAGTAGAAGTTCGAATCATAACTTGTACCTCAGTCGAGCGTATACACATTCAAGTGACACATTTCACACGTACTTAACCTATATCACACACCAAAACAAACTCACACCACCATCAAAATCAATGCATCTTGTTTTTTTTTTTTATTAAGACACCCAAGTATATAATAGAATTTACAAGTTCGTCCGTCGCCGAAACTCGAAGACAAAAAAAAAAAATCGAGCGAGCGTGGGATTGAGGAGAGTCAAAGTAGATACGCCGTAACCTCAGAGAAGATTACAGTAGCACTCACTACTACACCACTCTCATTCCCTCCCTCCTCTCTCTCTCTTCTTCCCCCCAAATTTCCTCACTTTCTCTCTCCTCTCCTCCCCTTCACCTGGGTTTCGGATCCACCCACCATTTTCCCAAATCAATCAATCCAAACCCCCAAAACAATAAGATTCAACCCTTAATTTTCGTGGGGTTTTTCTGAATTCAATTGATTCGAAGTGGGGTGGCAGCCATTGAAGGACCTTCAATAGGAGAGAGAAAATGGAGTCTCTTGGGAATAACAATGGCGGAAGCGGAGGTGGGGTTGGAGGAAAGAGAAAGATTGAAGACCAAGTTGAACTTGCGAAGCAAAAAGCTCAAGCTATCGCTGCTCGCCTTCTCAGCGACGCCGATTCTAAGCGCCCTCGTACTCTTCCAGATTCTTCTTTGACTCCTCCTGACTATTCTTCTCCTTCTTTCACCTCCTCTCATTCTTCGTTTCCTGGTATACTTTCAATTTTCCGCAATTTTTTAGGGTTTCCCCCCATTTTCAGATTCATCGCTATTCAATTTTTAATTTTCTGATATTGTGTTTTTAGGTTTGAATTTTGTATTGTACTTGCTTTGCCTGTGAAATTTATTGAGAGATTTTTGCTAATTTTTTCTGTAAATTATGGTGGATTGATTTAATTAAGTTGCAATTGAAGTTTTAGAATGCAGATTTCAATGGAATTCCTCTCTATTTGATTTTGTTATATGTTCATTGAATTTGTGTTTGATTATGTTCAAAGTATGACCTGGGAATTTGTATGCCATGCAATGAGAATTGCTCCATAACCTTATTTGTATTGGTAATTGATGATTTTTTGTCGGTTTTTCGCCATGTTTAAAGTTGTGTTTTTGATTGCTCAACTAGCAACTATTGTGAGGGGTGTTCCTCGGAAATTTAGTTATATTTCTTCCACAATTTTTGGTGTAGTTAATGGTTTTGAAAGAAATGAAATTATTAATTTCGAACTGCCAGTGTCAGTGTTGTTTGAAGTTTTTGTAGATGCCTGTTCTATTCTTGGCAATTGGGTTATTGCTTGTCAGCTTTAGGTGTAGAGCTTTGAAATTATTTATTTAGTTTGTGTAGTTGATAAGTAATTTGATTATAGTCGTGTTATACCTGCCTTTGAATTGAGCTAATGCCTATAATCCCACATTTTCCGTAGCAGTCCAATAACGAATGTTTTTGCTCTTTGTGCATGATACCAGTGCCGTATACAACTCAAACAAATCAGTACAGTAATGTACCAAGCAGCAAGAAAATCGTTATTCCAAATGGCAAGGTTGGTTTTGTCTAGAAATTGTCTCAAAACGATGTATGCCATTACCTGACCTTACCCTTCTCATGTGTATGCTACTTGCTTTGCTTCTGGTTGCAGGTTGGAGTTATTATTGGAAGAGGAGGAGAAATGATTAAAACTCTTCAACTAGAATCAGGTGCTAGGATCCAGATAACTCGGGATTCAGAATCTGATCCTTCTTCTTTGACAAGGGATGTTGAGTTGATGGGTACCCAGGAGCAGATTAGCAGAGCAGAACAACGAATTAATGAAGTCATTGCTGAGGTGAGAATGATGCCTTAATATGATTATTTTTAATTATGTTTTGTTAAATTCTATTATAATCAATACTTTATTGTGGCTAAGCAGACAGATGCAACAAGTTCTGCTCCATCTGGAAACAGAGGTCCTCCTCCCCCACAAGCTGGAGGTGAACAGTTTGTGATGAAAGTTCCCAATGACAAGGTATTTTAAGTTTTTAACTGTCTTTTCAATTTTTATGACTTTCTGCTTTGATTAATATGTGAACATCTCTATATTAGGTGGCTTTGGTAATTGGAAAAGGGGGTGAAACCATAAAAACGATGCAAAGCAAGTCTGGAGCTCGTATTCAGGTTTGTACATTGTTTATATACAAGAATGCTATTTCTTACACTAAACTCGCTTTTGATGTTTTATTAACTGGCAAGTTAGTTTTTGCCTTTTCTTTTTCATTTGATGGTTGGAAATTGTCAGGTCACACAGTTTGGTGATGTCATGTTTGTTCTGGGTAGAGCCAGTCGGTTCAGTTTCTTTGCAATGCATTGTACATTTGTGACACATTTAGTCTCCTATTGTTTTGGGGGAGGGAGTTTTCTCAGATTTTGCAGTTTATTATTGTTTTTGCTCTGACTTGAGGCAGTTGGTTCATTTTTTTTGCATCTTATTACATGTTTGTGACACATTCTCACTTCAGTTTTAGATTTTTCTGGTTATTATAATTGCTCTCATTTTCGTGATGTTCTTGGTTTACAGGTTGTCCCGCTTCATCTTCCTCCTGGTGATGCCTCAACAGAAAGAAATATATTTATAAATGGAACACCAGAGCAAATTGAGTCTGCCAAAGAGCTGGTTAATGAAGTTATTAGCGGGGTAAGCTGTTATTAACTCTCGTTCCCTAAGCCGTGTATCAATTTGCAAAATTTTCTGTTATTGTTGACTATTGTATCTTTGTGGTGCTATTTTTACTGGTTGACATGATCACACATTGTGATCAATTGATAACTTGGGAAATAGAAATGGCTGATTGACTTGTTCGGTTGTTCCAGCCTTCTTGCTTCAATTTACTTGTCATAAATCCTTCATGTATTCTGTATAGCTGTTAGCATTCTTGTACAACTTTTTAATGTTCTTGTGTCAATTCCAGAATCGTTCGAAGGTTTTGTCTGGGACTAATACATACCAACAGTCTGGATATCCTCCTAGTGCTGGTTGGGCTGCCCAGGGTCAACCTTCTGCACAGCAGGCTCCTGCATATGGCTACTCACAGCCTGGAGCTTATGCCCCGCCTCCTTATTATGGTGGCTATGCTCCGCAGCCCAATGCTTGGGACCAAAATCAAACAGCTGCGCCAACTCAGCAGCAGGGTACTGCCTATAGTGCGTATGGACAAGCTCAACCACCATCTTCGACTCCTCCACATGCTAACTACAACTACAGCCAGATGCCACCAGCTGCGGGATACAGTTATCCAGGGTATCCCCAGCAGCCACCAAGTTACGGAGATGTCTCAGCTCAGACTACATCATCCCAGCCAGATGGGACTGCTACCGTTCAAACTTCTCAACCAGGTTATGGAGCCCCTGATGGTACGACCCAAACTCAACCCCAATCTGCATATGCAACAGGCTACAGTCAGCCCCCAGCTGCCCCTGCGAATGGTTATAGTGCTTATCCAAGTTATTCTGGTGCAGCACCTACTCAGCCAGCTTATTATCAGGCAGGTTATCCACAGACAGGTTATGGACAGCAGCAAGAAGGTCAAGTTGCAAGCCAGGCATCATACTCGTATTACGGACAAAGTGGGTACCCTCCATCCCAAGCCCCTGCTCAAGCGGGTTATTATCAGAGTGGTTATCCTCCAGCCGCTGCCCCACCACAAGGGCCACCTCAATCCCAGCCGCAAGCAACTAATGGTGCATCCCAAACATCTTATGCAGACGGTGGAGACTCAACTACTGGCTCTGGTGCTGCTGCTACTGAGGAAAGTGAAAATCCCCAAAGCTGACAATTCAGTTGACGGGGGCATGTTGTGTTTGCACCCTTCTATTGTAGTATTTCTGTCTCTTAACGTTCCTTCTCAGTGAAAGTTTCCTTTTATTGTTACCATTTGCCCGAAAACTGTAGGGGCTCATGATTGACTTGAAGGTGCTCGAATATTTTTTGAGTTAACTTGTTTAAATTTTGTTTATGTTGGCTATGTGATCTTAGATTTTCACATATCCTGTGCCTTATTAATGAACAAGAATTGATATTACAGGCTAAGAATTTCTTTTGGATTATAAAATAGGAAAAATTAGAAATAATAATCCCAACTTTGTCTAATTTATGTATAATAATCCCAACTTTCGTTAATACTGGAATAATCCGAATTTTGGGGGGATTTTCTTTTTCTTCAATCCCAAATACCGGTTACCGGTTGAATGGGTTAATTTTTTTTTTTGGATTTAAGTGACACATGTCACAAATTAATTGGTTAAAAAAAATATTTAAAAAAAAACCCAGCAATCACCCAACCTCCACCCCTGCTTCACCGGAGCCCCCAACCCCACCTACTGCCCTCTCCCTCTTTCACTGGAAAACCTACGTTCAGACCGCGAAACCTGACCCCAACCCTCCCCTACCTCGGAAAACACCATCTCCACCCCCTATCTAACATCCCTCATCCCGAAACCCCTAACCCCAGCCCCACTTGTTTTTGCAACCTAGTCGTTTTCCCTCAATTCGTGATTAAGCGGCGCGTCGGGAGGGGAATAACCGGCAGAGGGGGAGGGGAATTAGCGGTGCATAGGGGACGGTGTATTAGCGGCATAGGGGGAAGGGAAAAAGTGGCGTAGGGCGGTGATGTTTGAGGTGGAATTGGGAGGGTTTTTATTGGTGGGTGGTTGCGTGGGGGTTTCGGGGAGGGGGGGTGGTGCCCATGGTGGTTTAAATGGTGGCGGTTGGAGCGGCGAATAGGGTGGTGGTTGCGTGGGGTCCGACGAGGTTGGTTGATGGGTTGGCGGCGACCAAGGTGGTGGTTCCGTGGGGTCCGACGAGGCTGGGTGGGTGGTTTTTTTTATTTTTAAATTTTAGTTTTTTTATTTTTAATATATTTTTTGGACCAATCAAAAATTGACACGTGTCAAGTAACCTGATATAATAGGTCAATGACTTTTGTTGACCGGTTAGGGATTGAAGAAAAAGAAGACCCCCCAAAGTTCGGATTATTCCAGTATTAACGAAAGTTGGGATTATTCTACATAAATTAGACAAAGTTGGGATTATTATTTCTAATTTTTTCTATAAAATATTAATAGGCGAAGACTCTTTAGTCTGGTGTTTTCTTCTGTGGAACTTGATACAATAAGGTGGAGAATTACTTGGGTTTTGCAACTTTCTATCTATATTTTGCACAAGAAAACCAATTAGCAATAGTATTTAGTACACAAAAAAGTCTTAAATGTTTCAAATTATCATGAGTACTATACAATCAACATTATTTTGTGTTATTAGTGCTTTCATTTCATGTTCGCACCAGTGGTCTAGTGGTAGAATAGTACCCTGCCACGGTACAGACCCGGGTTCGATTCCCGGCTGGTGCATTAGTTTTAATTTTTTTAAAAAATATGTGAAGTACAAAATCAAAATCGGTTTTTCACCATATGGTTTTTTTCGATTTATAATAAAAAATTGGTTTTTTTTAATCCCCGGAGTTGAAATCTATTTGTCACTTGAACATTTGGCAACATTTTTGTTAAATTTAGGGGACCTACGGTGAATAAACAAATTATCAGGATATGTAAAAAAAACTCCAATAAAATCTATACACTTAAAAGATTAATTAATCTAAAAAAATAAATAAAATTACATTAGAGGGTTTTTTTTTTTTTTTTTTCTCCTCACGTGTGGCATACTTTATCACTTAGTACTTGATTTGGTAGGTATTTATTCTGACTTTTAGAAGATTCCGAGTAATTGTATTTAAATAATTAAAAGCCTCTTAACATTACAACAAGGGATCCGTGGCGCAATGGTAGCGCGCCTGACTCCAGATCAGAAGGTTGCGTGTTCGATTCACGTCGGGTTCAAACCCCCGATCCCATCACGGAATTTTTTTTTTTTTTTTTCAAAAATGCCAATTATGTACACCATAATCTTTAAACAATTATGTACACCATAATCTTTAAATAAACTCTCAAGAGTAAAAAAAAAAAAAAAATTGTAGTGTGGGTTTTTGTTAAATTCATTTCACTATATATTGTTAGGATAAAAACTTTTTATGGTTTTTCTACATATAAATTTGATGTTTTAAAGGGAAAAAGGATGAACTCGTTCAGAAAATTTGTCGATGAAGAAATAGGAGATCGATTAATCACTCTTTAATTATAGCACCAGACTTTGTTTGATTTACAAAGGGAAAACACAAGCGTCAAATAATGTTACAACAACCTTCCATACATTGTTGTGAAGAGTTACAAAGTTTGCATACCATAGGCGTAGCAAAACAAATTTTATATAAACATCATGACATGAATAGGAGAGAACCAAAGCTTTCTTTTCGTTCTCCCCCTTCGAAAATCCATCACTTGTTCACAGTCGAGTGTCTTTGGGACTGATTCCAACCCATTTTCTAGCACTTATACTTCATCAAACAGCATATATAATCTCTCCACTACTATCAAGGTCAAGCTCTGGATCCGATTCTAGATCATCTTCCATATCATCATCAATGTCCAAGCTGCCAGTTAAATACTTGTTTAGACTCTGGGATCCAGCTGCAGGAATAGTTGCCTCTGAAATAATCTGCATGATCTCATCAATACTTTGCATAGGCTGATCTGGCTCTTCATACTGATTATTTGCGGCGTTCTCATCCATGAGATCTGCTGGTAGGTTCTTCAGAAACCATTCGTGCTGCTTTATTTCCGGAATGCTAATTCTCTGACAAATAAATGACTCACAAGTTCAGTTATCAGGTAAAGCAGATTCATCTCACATTGGATGGGTAGGTTGGTAATGTAACACAAAACGTAATAGATTAAACAGCAAAAAGCTACTCCTTCAAGGCAAAAAGTTCTTGATATAAGTCACTAAATCATCACACAAGCTCCTATTGAAATAAATTATACTCCCTCTGTTCAGAATTAATAATTACAACTATTTTAAAATGTCCAAATAAAGGCGTCATATTTTCTAACGTGGATTGTAAGGTTTAATATAAATTACCAATATGCCACATTGCCAGTTTGCCACTACTTTAAATTAAGTAATGGGCTTTATCATGTCATACATTTAATCAGAAACTGCTAGAAAATGTGACAACAAACTTGAAAGATGGAGTAATAGTAATACACAAGCTAGACTGAACTTGGTGGGGGCACTATCATCAAAAGTTCAAAACAACAGATACAAAGATATCAACCAAGCAATGCAACAAAAATACATGGTAATGAACACAAACAAAAATGAGAAGAATCGAACTAAATTTCATGAACTCATAAGAGATTTACCTTTGCCGGATCAGCAACAAATATCCTTGAAAGCAGATGTTGACATTCTGGAGATATATGTACATAGTCAGGAATAGAGTATTGGACATTTAAAATTCGCTGCACCAGCAGAAATCACTAAGGGTCAGACAGGCAACCAAAGAAGCCACCACCTTGGTATATAAAATAGTAAATGACTTACATGTATTGTTTTGCGAAAATTTTTGGGTTCCTCAGGGTCCTCAAATGGGTAAGCCCCAACCAACATTACATACAAAGTTACCCCACAAGACCACACATCTGCAATCTGAAATGGCATGGAAGCAAAGATGAATAAGAGTATTCAAGTGTAGCCAACTAGCCACCACTTAATAGTCTTAACATCAAAGAGTGCAGCATGTTTAAATTTCCCACTTCTTCAAGAACTGGTAATATGTGATACTCGTAACATAAATGGCAATTTATATTAGCTTCCGAATGACAAGCTTTATCCAAAACATTAGTAGTCATTTATAGTTCAATATGACCCAGATTTCTCATGTACACCCTGAAGATGATATAAGAAAATGGAAGAGAAATATACAGATGCACACAAGAGTCAGTGTGATGAGCATATAACCTTGCCATCATATTCTTTCTTGAGTAAGACCTCAGGTGCAATATAAGCTGGAGTTCCAACAGTTGATTTGGGTTGAGAATGCAGAACGGAGGACTGAAAGTGAGCAACACATACAAATAAATGTGAGAATCAATTGTAGGAGCAGCTAACATTAACTGAGGCAGGATAACAGGAATGAGGGGCAGAGGGGAAATTAACAGCATGTGAAGCACAAGTATGCAGAGCAACGGTAACAAAATTGCTTTAGAAAAAGCATGTACCTTAGAGTACCCAAAATCACATATCTTCAAGCGAGGAACAGGACTTCCATCCAGTAACGTATTCTCCAACTTTAAGTCTCGATGGCAAACTTGCTTCAAGAAGCAAAAGCACGAAAAAAATTGGCCTTAATGAGAAAATGTATACAAAAAGAAGAAAACCATGAATAGACAGATAATTAATGATAGAAGTACCATTGAATGACAGTAGCTGACCCCGGATATCAATTGTTGAAAGAAGAAACGTGCCTACGATAAGAGGAAAATCATTGTCAAATAACAAGTTACTAGCAAAAAGCACAAAAAATCACAAGCCAGTAAATAATCGATCACCTCATCCTCACTGAACCGTCCAGCAGTACAAATACGTTCAAACAGCTCTCCACCCGAAGCATACTCCATAACAATAGCCAAATGTGTAGGAGTCAATATAACCTAATAAAAAAAACAATCAACAGTCAAGACACTTTGCTACAACCAAACACTTCAAGAGAAACAAGCAAGAGGAGTATACACTAGACAAATACAAACCTCCTTGAATCTGACAATGTTGGGATGTCTCAATGACCTATGATTAATAATTTCTCTCTGCACATTCTCATCTATCTGTACACATAACATAATCAACTTATTAACACAATGCAAAATCTCAGTAACCTTTATATATTTCAAATCATCAATATATAACTATCACTAAAAACAAAAGCCGCTAACATCATCATTGTGCACATGACATGTTCTTCTTAATTCTTCTTTCTCATTATAAATTATACTTTAATCTTCCAAAATACACATGATTTTACATTTTTCCACGCATGTTTATTGCAACACTTTTCCAAATTCTTTCATTTGTATTTAGTATTGCCTATAAAATTGTATGTGCTTAAAATCGTGCTTTGCATGAGTACTAATCTAATTAACACAAACAAAATGATACAAATAGCACAAATCTTCAATTTTGTGTAACAGAAAAAGTGAATGTAAACAAAGAATTGTGCATTTGATCACATAATGTCGAGCAGAATGATCACATAATATCGAGCAGAATGATCACATTTACTGCAGAATACAATCTCTAATCATATAGTGGTAATTATATAATCACTAAAACAAACATTATTAAATTATAGAAGTAATATTAAATTACAACTAATCACAAAACCCAAAACAATAACTAACCACAACATCAAACCCGTAATCCAAATCATGGGGTCGGCTACATAAACCAACAACATCAAACCCGTAATCCCAATAAGGGTCGGCTACATAAACCAACATTAATAAACGAAATAATATAAAATAAAATAAAAATGGACTGACCTTCTCACCTCGCTCGATATATTTAACAGCAACAAGTTCATTAGTAGTTTTATCTCTCATCAACCTAGCAACCCCAAAATTACCAGACCCAATATCTTTCACCAATTCATAACGATCACTGTTGTGCATTATCGGCAAATCTGCACTCAAATTCACTCCTCCTCCACCTCCGCCGCCGCCGCCGCCACCCGCCGCCGTCCGATCCATTTTCACTTTCTCTCTCTTCCCAAATTCAATCACCAAAAACTTCCAACTAATTGATAAAATACACCAATTTCATCATCTTCTTCATCATAATAATAACTCCCAAAAGGAAAATTAAAAAAAAGGGGAAATTTTGTTGGAAAAAATGGGGTACGTGTCGAAGATATGAAATCACGTGAAATTTGAAAAGGGTAATTGAAGATTAAAGTAAGAATCCTGTGAATTGCAATTATAAATCCCAAAATTTTCCCCTTTTTAGAAAAAAAAAATGATCACAGTTCAGAAATTAGGGTTTTGCAGAGTTAGTTGGGTGTTTCACTCGTGATATTTTTTTTTTTTTTTTTTTTTTTTTTTTGGGAAATTTAACAGAAGATGGAAGACATGAATGGTTGAAGATGATGTAGCCAACCGTTTTTTATTTTTTTAAATAAAAATAATAAAAATTTGATTTTAAGGATGTGAATAGCGGGAAATGATGAAGAAGGTGTTTATTGTAGGAATTGAATTAGCGGCTGAATATTAAAGTAGGCAACTACTACATGTAATAAAAAGCAAGTTGTGGGAGATATTTATGACTGATTTGCCCATGCTTAGATAAGGTTCACAAGTCACCAATTAAAGCTTCTACGGGGTACTTCCTCTGTCTCATAAAGGTTTGTATGGCGTATTGGCACGTAGTTCTAGAAGAAAGAAATGTGGGGTAGTGTACCGTTCATATGGTCAATTTCTCGCATTGATTTAATTTGATTTGGTATGATTTGAGTGTATATTCGCTTTATATATACACCAACCATTTAGAAAATTACCCGATTTTTGGATATAATGATGTAATATTAATAATATATTGATCAAAAAGAAAAGAAAACAAATATAAACATGATATATTTTTCAAATAAAAAATGTATAAATTAAATGATACAATCCAAAATTGAAACTTATAGATAAACATTGGTGGTTATAGCCTCATAGGATCAATGATATCATCAATCATTAGTTAATAGTTATGGTGCAATCATCAATCACTTGTTATGATGAGCTAACTCGCTTGAAGATGGGAAAAAAGACTTTCATAAATAAAAGAGAGTTATTGAAACAATAATCAAAAAACTAATGAATCTAATTAAAGAGCAACTAAACTAACAAAATTTGGTGGTGTTGTACCAATGAATGAATGGAATCCTCATCCTTAGATCTCTTAAAATCATTGTCTTGTATTTTGTAGATTGGTTTAGTCGGTAGAGGGGACAACTTTGTCTACAATAGTTGAAACATTAGAATTGAGATAAAAGAAGTGGGTGATCATATTATATTCACACCCTCATTGATTGACTCTTAAAACTCCATTAGGTTGGGTATTAGCCAATATAATCGTTATTGAACATAATTATTGTTGATTATTTAGACATTTTATAGATTGAAATGCTTAAATTTTCTAACACTTTGATGTAAGTGTAAAGTGTTATTCAAATTTAGAAGTATTGATAATATTAATTTGAAAAAGACTATATATAACTCTTAATGTAGATGACTCGTTATGAGAGAGACACACACACACACCAAAAAAAAAAAAGAGTGAGGGATAGCTCAAGTGGTTAGAGCTTTCCTCCCGGTTCCAGGAGATCTTGGGATCGAATCTCACCTCGCCCCTGTGGCTCTCTAAACACCAAAAAATAAAAATAAAAATAATAAAAAAAATACATACTCTACAAAAGTCGTCCTAATCTTCATGATGAGAGAAGGAAATTAGGAATCGAACTGAAGCTTGAAGTGAACAGACCCTTAGACATACGAGTGCATTATTTTGAGTGTTGAAATGAGTTGAGAACTTTAAGAAAACCAGGATAAGAACTGGGAAACTACTAGGCTGAAGCACAAATCAAAACTCAGAAATGCTGTTAGTTAACCTGAGCAAACCACAACAACAACTCTATCCACTCTCTCTCCTCAACTCTCTTCCTCCTCCTTCAATCCCCAAACTCTCTTCTTTCTCTCTCCCCTTCTTCTTCCTCAATCCACCATCTTCACCCCTCCACAAAAACCCCCTTTCTCTCTCCTCCACGTCATCACCACCATGCCTGAAAACCACCCCACTTACACCCCGCGCTACTTCACCTGGAACTTCTATCAAACACTTGGTGGGCGAACTCGAAACCGAAACCGAAACAGATAATGATGTGGGTGTTGATTCAAATGAGATAGAATTGCATAATTTTGACATTGAATGGGATAAAAATGGTGGTGAAATGAGGAAGATTGATATGCAGTTCGATTCGCCGGTGGTGGAGGTGACGGAATTGGAGGAATTGCCGGAAAATTGGCGGCGGTCGAAGATTGCTTGGCTTTGTAAGGAGTTACCTAGTCAAAAACGTCCTACCCAAATTCGACTTCTTACTGCCCAGAAAAAATGGATGCAGCAACAGGATGCTACTTATATTGCGCACCATTTTCTTCGTATTCGTCTAAATGATGCTGCGTTTTCGGTATGATTTCGTGTTTTTATCTATCTTTTTAGTTTGAATTCGATGTTGGATTTGTTGTTTATGATTATGAACTTTATGTGTTATTGCTATGTTTGGATTAGTAGACAGAAATTAAGTTATACCTTGGAGTATGGTTTTGGATGATAGAAGCAAAGTTTTGTGATTGAAAGAGAAGAAATCGGTTTTTCGATTGATTTGTTGTTTGTAATGGAGATTGGATTGATTATGGTGGGAGTTACACAAAATTAGTTTGATGTTTAGAAATCATGGGGCTTTGTTTAGCATAGAATTTTATACCCAAAAGTTAAACTCCTAAATAGGGCTATGGAAATTAGATTATGGACTCGGGTGTCAATGAGCACTTGTGTTCTTTTAGTGTACAAATAGCGTTGTGCATTCGGGTGATGAAAGCAAAGTTTACATTGATGTTATCCTGCAAAATAAGTAGGGAGAACATTGATTGATGCCCAAAGTTCGTGGCTTTGCTTTGTTGGGATCTTTTAAGCAATGGTTGAAATTGAAGTATCCATTTTTTGCTAGATTGATCTTTGTATAGGAGATTGTATTGATTGTGGTGAGAGGTGACTCAAAACTAGTTTTATATTTAGAAATTATGGGGCTTTGGCTAGAATAGAATTTCATACCCAAAAGTTAACTTGGTAAGGCCAAGCAAATTAGATCTGGACATGGATGTCAATGAGCATTTGTTTTAGTGAATTAGTGTATAAGGAGCATTGTGCATTTAGATGATGAAAGCAAATTTTACATGTATGATATCCAGCACAATAGTAAGGAAGAACATTGTCACCTAAATTTCGCTGCTTTGCTTTGTTCCCCTCCACTAAGTAGTGGTTGAAACCAAAGTAATCCATTTTTCACTAGATTAATCTTTGTAACAGAGATTGGATTGATTATGATGAGAGTGACCCAAAACTATTTTGGTGTTTAGAAATTAAAGAGTTTTGCCTAGAATAGAGCTTCATACCTATAGTTTAACTTCTAGATAAGGTCATACAAACTAGATCATGGACATGGTTGCCAATGACCACATTTGTTCTTTTAGTGCGCTAGGAATGATGCGCTTTCAGATGATGAAGGCAAAGTTTACATTGATGATATCCAACAAAGTAGTGAGGGAGAACATTGATGCCTAAAAGTCGCTGCTTTGTTTTGTTGGCCTCCCTTAAGCAGTGGTTTAAACTGAAGTACTCCGCAAACAATTTTTGCTAGATTGATCGTTGTATGGAAGATTGGATTGATTATGGTGAGAGGTGAATCAAAGCTAGTTTGATGTTTAGAGATTATAGGGCTTGGCTAGTATAGAATTTCACCCCCAAAAGTTAACTTGACAAGGCGGATCTACAGTAGTGCCATTTAGCACTCATGCTCTTTTAGTGTACAAGGGACCATTGTGCGTTTGGATGACGAAAGCAAAGTTACAATTTTGATATCCAACAAGATAGTGAAGGAGAACATTGATTCCTAAAGTTCACTGCCTTACTTTGTTGGGCTCCCTTACGCTGTGGTAGAAATCAAAGTAATCCATTTTTGCCAGTTAAATCTTTGTGTTGGAGATTGGATTGATTATGGTGAGAGGTGACTCAAAACTAGTTTGATATTCAGAGATTATAAAGCCTTTCCTAGAATAGAATTGTATACCCCTTAGTACACTTGCTAATGCCCTTTTCTAGAGAATTTTGTTTCTATCCCTCCTAAAAGTGAAGCAATGGTAATTTCTTATGGCATTGTCCTATTGTCAAGAACTATTGACATTCGATATGATTCCTTTTGAATGCAATTGTGATCACTGCATAGGCAACTGCTCCAGCTTTTCATCTGCTGCTCCCTGGCATGCCTGTAGACATTTTTTAGGATTGCTTCCAAAAATAAAATGAATAATCACTTATAGACAATTGCTTTACAGTATGTTTGATTTGAGAAAGGGGAAGGAAAAGAAGGGGAGGGAGGGGAAGAGAGAGGGGGGGTGGGGGGGAAGGGAAGGGAAGGGAAAAATGATGAGTTTCCTTCCAAATCTCTCTATTGTTGGAGAGATTAATTTCCTACAATTTAATCCCTCCATTTCTCCCCCCTCCAATTCCCTTCCTTAATAATCCATCCTTCCATTTCCCTTCCCTACCCTTCTTTCTTTCTCTCCATTCTGTCAATCCAAACAAAGTGTTAGTTCCTTGTTTGTGGAATGCATTTTAGGTTTTCTAGTTATTTATAGGTATATTAAGATGACTAATATACGCTTATGAGTTATGACTAGTGACTACAAACTTGTGTTCCTCAGACTTTATTCTGTATGATGTACTTTATATGTACCTTTTTCTTATATTATATATCCATTAAACATGATAGGTGTACAAGTGGATGATCCAGCAACACTGGTTTCGATTCGATTTTGCTCTGGCTACCAAGCTTGCTGATTGCATTGGTAGAGAGAGGAAGTTTGCAAAATGTCGAGAGATTTATGATGACATCATCAATCAGGGACGGGTACCTAGTGAATCAACATTTCATATCTTGATTGTTGCATATCTCAGTGCCCCTGGTGAGGACTGCCTTAAGGAAGCATGTGAAATTTACTATCGTATGATACATTTAGGAGCATACCGTCCTCGGCTTAGTTTGCATAATGCTCTCTTCAGAGCTCTAATAAGCAAACCTGCTATTTCTGCGAAACCGTATCTTAAACAGGCTGAGTTCATTTTTCATAATCTTGCAACCTGTGGATTAGAGATACGTGAGGAAATTTATAGTGGTCTCCTTTGGCTTCATAGTCATCAGGATACCATTGACAAAGAGCGAATATTTTATCTGTTGAAGGAGATGAATCTGAGGAAAATTCCAGAGACCAAAGATACTCTCTTATCCATTCTGAGGGCTTGTTCGAAAGTAGGTGAAGTGGATGAAGCGGAAAAGACCTGGCTTAAGCTTCTAAATTGTGATGGTGGTATTTCTCCTCAAGCTTATATGTATAAAATGGGTGTCTATACTGAGGTTGGGGATCCTCTGAAGTCTTTGGAAATATTTAGAGAAATGCAGGAGCAGTGTGGACAGATAAACAATGTGGCATACCAGAAGATCATAGAGATTATGTGTAATAGTCAAGAGGTACAGCTTGCTGAGTCTCTTATGAAAGAGTTCGTCGGGAGTGGTCTAAAGTCTCTTACCACATCTTATGTGGATCTCCTAAATATGTATTACAAATTAAGCTTACATGATAAAGTTGAGTCCACCTTCTTGGAATGCCTTGACAAATGCCGCCCAAATCGGGCTATCTATGGTATCTACTTAGACTCATTGGTGAAAACTAGCAATATTGAGAAGGCAGAGAGCATCTTCAAGCAGATGTTAGAGAATGAGGCTATTGGTGTCAGCAGCAGGTCATGTAATAGCCTTTTAAGCGGGTACTTAGCTTGTGGGGATAACGCGAAGGCTGAAAAACTCTATAGGTTCATGCGCCAGAAGAAATATGAGGTCGAGTCCTCTTTGATGGAGAAGCTGGAGTACCTTTTTACCTCCGCCAAAAAATTTATTGAGAAATATGTGACCTTGAAACTGACTCCAGAACAAAGAGAGATTTTGGTGGGTTTGCTGCTTGGTGGCTTGCAAATAGAGTATGCAGGGGAAAAAAAACTACATTTTGTTCATTTTAAGTTCAAGGATGATTCTGGTATACATACAATCTTGAAAAGACATATATATAATGAGTTCCACGAATGGCTACAACATTCCAATGGCTCTACAGATGACAGTGATGATATCCCTTCAGAATTTTTGACAGTCCCGCATACTTGTTTTGGGTTTTATGCTCATCAGTTCTGGGCAGAAGGAAAACAGAGCATTCCCAAATTAATTCATCGGTGGTTAACACCTCGTGTTCTTGCTTACTGGTTTATGTATGGTGGATACACTACACCAAATGGGGATATTTTTTTGAAGGTAAAAGGAAGCAAGGATGATGTGGAGAGGGTGTTTAAAGCATTAAAATTGAAGTCATTGGAGTTCAGGATAAAGCAAAAGGGCAAGGTATTTTGGTTGGGCTTTATGGGAAGCCATTCTACTAGCTTTTGGAGACTTATAGAATCTTACCTTCTAAATGACTTATTAGACTTCCTAAAAGCGGATGATCAGCCCTCGGAGAATATAACTGCAGAAAAGTCAAGTGTCTGATCTTGTAGCGAGTTTAATTCTGAAAATGGCAGTAATGCTCATTCTGGTTGGTGTGACAGTGATGATCCTTGAAGACTTGTGTAGATTTTGCTTGGTTGCCCCTGAACCTCAATATCTTTACAAGATGAGTTTGAGGAGAACTCCGAAGTGATGACCATGTCATTGCATCGGCTTCATTTTGCTGTAATCGAGTACTTCAGAGGCTCTCTGTTTTTTGATACTTGTGTGAGCAAAGGGCTGTACATAGTCAAAGGATGTAGAAACTTCAGCTTGTAATTTAGATAGGAACCAATTGAGTTAACCTATGGTGCTGATTTGCTGAACTCATGTTTTATAGATGTGCATTTCTTGTACTTTCTTATTCTTTCGTCCTGTGGGAGAAATGTAAGGTTGATGTTAAGAGACTATAGATTATAGAAAATGTCATGGAGACCCTATCTTAGAGATGGGCTCAATTCAATCTTGAAGGGTCTTTTCGCCTATGTACAATGGCAACGATGCATGTAATAACGCATTAAAAATGCCCAAAGATTGTACAGTTTCAGCTCATCTTTAAGAGGGAGTTATCTTCCCTCATCAAAGACACTGGTAAAAACGAGACTTCACGACCTTCCACTCTTCCTCTAGGCTTTATCCAAAAGTAAGATCATTCTTGCTTTCTGACAATGTCAACCAGAGGGATTCTAGATTTGTCGGTGTCACAACGATGAGGACAAGTTACAGCTAGGTAGTCATTATCATGCTGATTGCTGATTGCTGATTGCTGATTGCAGAGCCAAGAGAAGAGAAGATGGTCATTCAGATGTTTGGATATGAGCTTTACATGTCCTTAATCCTTATCCACAACAGCATCAAGGAAAACCTCTTAGAGTTTCTCTTATATAAATATCTTACTCTATGACAACAGCAAGTTTGGTATATCAGAGAAATAGAGAGACTATCCCTTTCTGAATTTCTTATGAACATGTAGTTTGGACCACATTCCATCATAAAGATGCTTGAAATATATAAATTGGTGGTTTAAAAGGTTAATTTTAACCTTTAATTGTTATTTGTCATATTATATCAACTTAATTTTGTGACTTTTGTATACCATGGAATATTTTGGATTGCTAAGAAAAGAAGTTAGGAATCATTTTACCGTTTTCACCATTGAGTAATTAGTTACATGACTTGCAAATCAAAAGCTAACAAGTTTCTCTAGTCTTGTCATATTACAATGAAATTGAACCTTGTTAGAATCATGGATTAGATTTAATTGTGTCTTCAAGGAGTGTTATTCATGCTCTCCCAAGTCCCAACATGCATTGTGTGTTCATTAGATATGTGGAAACATGTAAATAAGGAGCACAATACACCACTCACAAGAGTAAAAAATAGTGTAAGAAAAAAAATTGAATGAGGAGAGAACATTTAAAAGGTCAAAAGTGTGAGGTAGAAATTAAGTCAATTTAGGATGCCATACAATCTTATTGAATTGTTGTATTGAAAAGAAAATATGTCATTTTACCTATTTTGTTATTGTGTAATTTGTTACGAAATACATAGAGTTAAAGTTTGACAAAATACTCTAACCTTGCAAGATTGGTGTAAATGTATTGTACATGTGAGAGTTTTATGTTGAACAAAAATTATGTGAGACTGAACGCTACAATCGCTGTTACGCAACTTAAGCCTGAAATTCCGCAATAAAAACGAAAAGAAAAACAATAATGTCATTATGTTGACAAATTACTCTAACCTTGTAAGATTGGTGTAAATAAATGTGTTATAGAATTCATGTGAAAATGAATGTTATAACAGCTGTGACACAACTTACGCCTAAATCTTGCCGTGAAAAGTGGAAGAGTACAAAAACTTTTAAAAAGAAACATATCAATAATATCATGATGTCAAGTGCATTACAACATCTCACGCTTATCCAACCTGCATAATACATGCTGACGTCTGTTACAACTGGCAAGTGTATCAATTTCTACACATTGCAACATTCACACTTATAAAACATGTTGACGTCTGATACAGCTTACAAGTGTATCCATCATAATATTGCACATTATAGCATCCACACTTATCCATCCTACATAATAGATGCTGACGTCTAATACATCTGTCAAGTGTATTCATTCTACGGATTACAACATCTCACACTTATCTAACCTGTATAATACATGATGATTACTCATACATCTGTATCAATTATGATTCTACACATTACAACATCTAACATTTATTCAGTCTACATACATGCTTGATACAGATATCAAATATATCCATTATAATTCTACATGGTAAGATACATGAATCTTTTAAACACAATCCTCCTGATTTATAAACCTTAAAATTGTTATGATTTGCTTCCTGAAAGGAGAGATATGGATGAAACAATCACACTTGTGGCTCAAATTGACTACTCTATATAAGACTATGTTCTTCTAAATGAAAACTCCAAGACCTAGCTTTTAGTGAAACATGTGAGTTTACAACACCTTTCGGACCTCCAAATTCCCTCAAACGGGTCAAACTCCATGTCCTAACTTCCATTCTTCCAAACCCAAATCCGACTCCGCCTCCGCCTCCGAACCCAAACCCGAACCCAAACCCGAATGTTAGTTGCTTTGTTGGTAACTTTGTCATCCAAATTACGCCACCCCACCACAAATTTTTCACTTTTTATAAATCCAAGTGTCAAAGCAAACTCTTCCTCTCTTTTATTTTCTCTCTCTTACAATTTACAAACTTCCTTTCTTCCCTTCTTCTCAAGTTTTGTTAAACGGATCCGGGTCAAATAACCCGAAATGGTATCGGACTCGGAGCTAGTCGACCGACTCCGCGAAATCTTACGGACGTCGGACCTTAACACCACCACTCCCGCCGCCGTCCGCCGCCAGCTTCAAACCGACTTCGGCGAAGATTTGACTGATCGCAAAAAGTTCATTTCTCAACAAATTGATCAAATTCTTCATGAAGGTCACGTCAATGGCGCCGACGAAGACGAAAATGTGAGTCCGCCGCCGGAAGACGGCGGTGATGACGGCGGCGGCGGTGAAGAAGACGGCGAAGAAGCGGCGGAGGAAGACGGAGCGGAAGCGGAAGAAGCCGAAGCCGAAGACGAGGAAGAGGAGGAGGAAGATGATGAAGAGGAAGAAAAGAGGTTTGTTATTTACTTATTTATTTAGTTTATATTAATTTTATTTGTTTTTCTTGGTTTTGTAATTTCGGCTAATTAAAAAGAAAGATGATTTTTTTTTTTTTTTCTTTATTGTTTGAATTTTATCATGAATTTTTCTATTTAAAGAATGAAATGATAGCTATTAATAAATAGATTGAATTAGTAGTTGTTTTTTAGGTGAGTGTTTGCTATTGACTGGTTTTGCATGTATGTTCTTACAGTTGATTAGTTATTGTATTGAAGAATTTGTAGTTAATCTTTAAGAGATTGGTGTGTTTGGTAATACTTAGAATATGCTTTCGAGAGTATGATGCGCATCATGCTCAACGACGTGTTCTTTTCGTGCATTTGATTGAATGATACAGTAGTACATTTTGAATTGGATTTTATAATTTGATTGGAATGTGTATTTCAATGGGAATTTATGAAATGTTTGATTTGTTGGTCAAAAAGTTAACAAGAGAGGGAAATGGTAAGGAAGGAATGGAAGAGAGGAGAAGTGGAGGTGAGGGAGGGATGGAGAAGGAATTGTTGAAATCCTTGGCTTCGGAAAATACATTATTTTTTCCGCATTTAGGAAAATTATTTGCGACTTAGGCTCTATTGGTTTGACGGAAAGCATTTTCAATGTAAAATGCTTTTAATTTCGGGTTTGCAAGAAAAGATGGAGAGGAAATGAAAAGGGAATATGGAAGGGTTGGATAGATGGGAAGGGAGAAAGAGGAAGGTACATGTAGCTTTTTTGTCTAACAAAAGGAAAATGTTTTACCCCCTTGGGAAGAAGTATTCCACTATTGGGAAAAATTGTTTTCGATTCCAAATAAACCAAATAAAGAACAATAGGATAAACATCTTCCTGACCTAAATTCTCTCGACAAAAATATTTTCTTGCTAAGCATACCAAATCCAGGAAAATGGGATATCAGCTTTCCTAGAAAATGATTTTTCACCCAATTAAAAACAGAATAAGGGTTTTTGGCCTTTTTGATATCTCTAAAAAAGTACCTCACTGGGACACCATAGGTAATTGGCTGCAATTCTTAATGCATTGAAGCATTTTGAGGTTGATATAAAGTTTTTTCATATGCAACATCTCTTTGATGTGTTGTCGGTGTTGATGTGGCAACAATGAAGTCATTAAGAACTCTTTGCCTTTGATTCTTAAATGCATCTTGCTTTCTGCCATGACAATTTGCCTTTTTCTTTCAAAAACTAGGTCCAAGGATGAGGAGGCAAAGAAGAAAAGAAAAGGAACCGGGTTTACCAGATTATGTAGTCTTTCCCCCCAACTTCAAGAGTTTGTTGGTGAACCTGAGATGGCTCGAACTGAGGTGATATTCTACTGCTTCTATCATCTCATTTCGTTTTAATCAGGGTTGCTAGACTTCCAATGTTTAAACCGTGGATTCTGTATTGCCAAATTCTGTTTGGCTTCAGGTAGTTAAGAAACTCTGGGCATATATTAAAGAGAAGGACTTGCAAGATCCTAGTAACAGGCGTAACATAAAATGTGACAAGATGTTGCATTCGATTTTTCGTGTAGATACCATCAATATGTTCCAGATGAATAAAGCTCTCTCCAAGCATATATGGCCGCTTGAGTCAGAGGAAGGTATGTATTGCTTGTTTTGTGATCATCTTTTATTTCCATTACTTTTGCTGTCATATCCTTCTGACATGAATGGAGCTAATCTTAAAGCTGAATGAACAAGAATCGACTTGTATACATCTAAAGTAAATAAAAAATACCTATACAGCCTAAGGCTGGATCCTCTGTAGAGGCATTGGTGGTAATTGATGTTGATAAAAAAAAAATATTTTTAAAAACAAAATAAAATGAAATAAAAAATTTTGAGATGCAATAGTAGTTCCTGTTCCAAGAATAATTCTGACTGCATTAGCTCAATCCAGGGACATTATACTTCAAAGTAAATTGCTCTATACTGGAACATGGTGGATTAGGAGTTTAGATTACAATTTCTTCCTTCTTTCTTTTGTTAACTGTATAAATTTTTGATGGAGCTGTCCGGTTGCTGTTTCTTAGGGGTCCATAAGTTGATTAAAAAAAAAGCATATGCTGTTTTGGATGTCTAGTCTTTGCTATGTTCTCTTTGACGCGGTTTTATTTCTGGTGCCATCACAATGTTGTTTCTCCTGTATGTTGGAAGATTCGCCCTGGAAAAAATGTCTTCTTATTTACTTTAATGTCAACCTGAATTACTATCTTTAAATGCTAAAGAAGAAAGCACATAAAAGACAGGTTCATGAGTTCTTTCTACTACTACAGTTTATGGTGTTTTCTACTGTGCGCATGTACACTGTCTGTGTTCCTGCATAAAATGGCTGCGAATTTATGCTTCAGAATGTGCATTTTGTAAAAAAGATAGTTCGTCAAACTTGCTTGTATAACTTTTTTTCTTGAACTTTCTATTATAGATCATCCAATTGATAGGCGGCCTCCAGTAAAGAAGCAAAGACGTCAGAAAGACGAAGGTGATACTTTTGAACTATTAAAGATAGGCTGCTAATTTGTTTGGTGATATCCTGTATTAGGTCAAAATTAATTGCTTGCATATGAGGATGAACGATTGCTGTCTTTTAAAAAAAAAAAAAATTTAATTTTATTTTATATGGATAAACTATTGCTGTCTTGTTGCCTTTTGTATTTACATATTCTCCTTCTTTTTCCCCCTTTTTTTTTATAACTTCAATTAGATACGGAAAAATCAAAGCCAAAAGCTAAACAAAAAAAGGGAGGTACTACTGGTTTTCTTATACCCCTACAACTTTCTGAGGCTTTTGTGAAGTTCCTTGGTACCGGTGAAACTACTCTAAGTAGGTCAGACGCTGTCAAGAGGATTTGGAACTATATAAAGCAGAATCAGCTCCAGGTATGGTATTGCTTGCCTAAACTATTCAATGAAACTTTTACATTCCTTTCGTTTTCTCCTGTGTTTTCCTTTTTTAGGATGAGGGGTTGGTGTTGGTGGCCTCTAATGTGAATATGTATAACTTGAAGATTTTTTGCTTACATAATGGAAACAATTGCGAAAATACCTTCCATTCATGCTGCAACATGCTTTCAACTTCAACCCCTGAGCAACTGGGAAGCTTAGTTGTATTTGCAATTTGCAGCTCTTACACATGAGACTTTATCCAGTACTCGTATAATGTACCCCTTGGTTCTTATAATAGATGTCAAAATCTCCTTTTTTGGATTTCTCTATAAGTAGTCAAATTAAAGCATTGAATGTGCACAAAATTTGATGGTTGGTCAGAAGTAATAAAAAGGGTAGGAAACTTTAGCGTGATGATAGAAACTTTTCTTTTCCTAATTTCAAAATTATATAGGACGAAGCAAGATGCAATTCATTTTAGCCTGGTTGCTTGTGTATCCTCTTATATTTCAATTGTTGATTTGCTTCTTCATGCTTTATGATTCTATCATCCGTATCACTAATATTAAGGTAATGTGCAACTGTTGAAAAGAGAATTTTTACCTCTAAACATGTTGACATGTTGTACTTGTTCTTTAGAATATAGCTATTGATTAAAATGATTTTGGGCCTTCTTGAAAAGCATTGGCAATCTCTGCTAGTCTTAATTGGTCAAGGGTAAAGCTGTATACTTTTTTACTCTATCCACATTGCCACATTTGTGGTCTTTTATTCTTATTCTCAAATCTCCATTTCCATTAAGACATACTCTGACAACTGCAACTAATTTGCTGTCACTAAAGTTGAAGAAGCCACCAAAACATATGCTTAGGAATATCAAAGGCAAATCAAACTACTTGAACCTTCTTAGGCCTGTTGTCTTCACCTTATATCCTCTTATTGCAGGAAAGTTAAGTTTAGATGAGGAGGTCAATAAGTTCAGATAGTTCGGAAAGGGTAAATAAGGGTTACCCAAGCTCAATTTACAACTAAAATAAGCTTTACTAAGGTTCAATAAGCTCGTTTAAGTTCAAGTTAGTTAAATTAAGTTCAAATAAGTTCATAAAAGTGGATATCTGGTGAATAGAACAAACCCTTACTTTGTGTGAAGTACAGTCACCAAGAACTCTCCCACATTTGTAGGCGATTTTTTCAACTCCACTGTCCTCTCTTACTATAACTATCTACTACAGTTTTTCAAACTATAAGTTATATGAAGTAGAATAGTGGGTCAGTTGTAGTTGCACCTATCCAAACAAAAATTGCATGTAGAGTGCTGTTTCTTCTTTGATCCTTTTTTGGAAACTTTTTTGCTTTTGTGAAACTTGCATCGAGATATTAAAAGCCTTCACTTAGTCATTTTTTTAAGTCTATATATATAACTTCTTCTCACATGGTCTCTAGCTTCTGTAAAAGTTCTCACATCTATACTCTTCTTTACATTCTTGTCTCAGCTATTTAACAAAATTAAGTGCTAATGTACAGTCCAAGCAAGGTGTCTTATTTGCTTTTCTATGATCTTTATTATATAAGCTAAAGATTATTTCTGTAAATTTTAAATATTAGCATCACTAGGTATAGAATCTATTCTCAAATTTTCTGCTGGGGAAGACCACCTCTAAATCTATCTAACTGTTGCGGGAACTTAGCATTGTAGCAGATTCTTCATAATATGCTTCCAATAATCTTGCTCAATAGTATTTCTTTTTTACCATCCTTATTAGAAGATTTGTAGCTCACTTCAAAAGTTGTTGGGGTTTGGGGAATTTCTTGGTCTTTCATCATCTTTCTGATTTCCTAGGCTTATCTAACAGGATACCATCATACCTCTGGAATATTCTGAGTTACTTGTTTGTCCATGTCTTTAGTTGTAATTTTTAAGTTTTGAGTTTTGACCCGCAGCATGCCTGACCAACACTACTGCTCTTATGTTTTGAAGGACCCTTCTGATAAGAGGAGAATTTTGTGTGATGAAAAGCTAAAGGAACTATTTGACGTGGATTTTTTCAACGGATTTTCAGTCTCAAAGTATCTAACTGCTCATTTGACCAAAGTAGAGCAATGAGCAGAGTGCTAGTGTTGGAACTTGGAAGTAGTTCACCCTGCAATATAGGTGAGCAATTTTTGTGGAAGTGCAGCATACCGTGTATACAATTTGAAAAGCAGTAGTGGGATGCAGGTTCGGTAGGATAGTTAACAGTTTGTATTTTTCCTTTTCTGACCCGCTTGACCTTCATGGATGTAATTAGCCTTTTTTTTAGTTTAATACAAGTGCCTTTGTACCTGTTAGCTTCTTTGTAATGAAGCTGAACTGTGACTCCCTTTTGCATTTTCATGTATCAATTACCATCAGTAGGATATGTTAACAAAGCTAAGGTTTTACTCTGCTCAAGTGCCTACTCCTCATTAGCCACTACCCCCAAAGCCAAGTGCCTCAAGATACTCTTCAGTTTTGTCCAAGTTGTAGTTTGAAATGTCAGCTGGTTGTCGATCCTAGCTCATGTGCCCTACCTTTGTATTGGGGCTTTGGCCATTGCGTGGTCTAAATGGCTTTGTGTCGTGTTGCCCATTCAACCTGCTGCAAACTGTCTGTAGTCCTAAGCAAATTATCACCCGAGACACTGCCCATCCCTCCAGCTTGTGTCTTTGGGTTACTTCAATTATTTTGACCCTGCAGTTTTTATAGGAGAGCCTAAGTTTAGCCCTAAATAGACAAAACACTTTGTTACATGAAGGGAACCAACAACTTAGATTATTCTGAGTTTTATTGACTGAAATCTGTGCTTCGAATTTTATTTTTTTTTTATTTTTTTTTTTATTCTTTTGTAATATTCTTTGTATTTTAAACTCTGTAAATATATATTGTGTATTATACTTAAATAATCAAAATTAATGATTGTCTACGGACCGAGCCAAAATCGTGTTAGGACATGCCTTGCCATGTTGTATGTTGGCTTAGCCTAGACGCCTAGTAATCTTTTACCATCATAGGAAGTGCTTTAGCTAAACAATGGCAAAGCCATGACTTAAGGCCTTCTGTAAGATCCAAATGTGAGTAGATTGTTGACATTGTCCTTTCTTTGGGCCAAAATAGAAATGGATCTGTGAATGTGGTACAATCGGGTCTGGCCTAAACAAGCCTGTGTTTCCTGTGGCCAGGCCCGTGTTCCGCTAAGCGTGTTTTTAATTTACACTAATATTTTATTCAATAGTTAGTTATTTATTTATTTATTTATTATTTTTAAAGTAAAAAATTACAGAAGTTAGGATAGTCTTTTATCGAGAGTAAGAGCCAACTTAGAATTTTCAACTAATTTGATATTTGTTTTAATTTCGTTTAGTTGGACCTTGATTGATTTTCTAAGATAGGGAGCAAGTAGAAAGTATTACTTGATTATAAGAGCTAATAAACATGATTATCTAATTACCAGTTTTAATATATTATCCATGACTTTGTCTAAGGTTGGCACCATGAGCTTGCTAGGATTAAAGAGTGTGAACTTGCTGGTTTTTGCTTTCTGTCTCTTCATAATTATTATTAATTACCTATAACTCCAACTACTACCAAATCTATCTTTGTTCAACACTTTTTTTAACCTACTGTTTTACGGAGTAAAATTTTGATCTAGTCAAATTATATAATCTATAGATTCTTTAAAAAGTCAGTGGCACATTTAGCTTATTCTCTACACTTGATTTTCGCTAAACTTAATTTTCTACTAAATAAAATATATTGTATATTTGATTCATGTTAAATGTTTCTTTAAAGTGATGGGTAAAAACGGAGGTAACTAAGGGTCTGTTCTCTTACGTTGAAATTCAGTTCAGCTCAGTTGAGTTCAGCTCAGTTCAGTTGAGTTCAGCTCCTAATTTCCTTCTCTTATAAAATATTCATTTTAGTTCAGTTCAGCTCAGTTCAGTTCAGTTCAGTCAATGAGAACAGGCCCTAATTAACAATTACTTTGTTGTTTAAAACAAATTTTTACTGATTAAAACTTATTTGAAATCAATTTTATGTTGATTTGAATCTCGGATTAAAGTTAGATCATATCCCATAATATTTTTATATTGTTGAAGAAGGGTATATAAGATGAGGAATCTTGAAGAAGGGTATAAGATGAAGCGATTCTACAATCTACAATTGCTGGCATGTTCATATGAAATAGAATCAGCCGACACCTCCACATTTACCTGAAAATTGCCTTTATTTCTCTCTCCTCTTTTTCTTAGTCAAACTGTCACAATTTCATATTCTCCTTTGTCCACC
Organism: Chenopodium album; assembly: GCF_948465745.1. Classification (NCBI taxonomy): domain Eukaryota; kingdom Viridiplantae; phylum Streptophyta; class Magnoliopsida; order Caryophyllales; family Amaranthaceae; genus Chenopodium; species Chenopodium album. The sequence goes on along the minus strand of NC_137842.1, from coordinate 65,174,286 downwards.
AATTTTTAGATTGTCCTTCCCTTAATTAATTTATTTATTTATTATTGCATAATTTGGAGTATATTTCAACCCTTTCTTCCACAGTCCACACTTTAACCCTTTGTAATAAAATAACTATTCAATGTAGCCTAAGGCTAAATACTCAAAGCTTTAAGTCCTTAAGTACTCGTATAATTTATTTGGTTTGGATCATACTCGGACGGCGTGTTATGTTATTCGATTTGAAGTTGGATTATGTTTGAATCTTGTAATTTTTTTATACGAGTACTTTGCACTTTAAAAATAAAAAAAAATATGCCGAGTATTAGTACTTTTTTTATTAGGTTAATCCTTGTAAAAAATAAGAGGTTTTGGTTGGTCAATATGGTGTAAAACTGTAAATCAATTAGTAATAGATGGAGTAGCTCATCAGACTTGTGTAACATGACTCGGCGAGAAGGTTCATTTGAGAGGACCGAGACTTTATGTTTTTTATCAAAATAATATATTTTTTTTCCTAATTAATTGTGGAAAAGTGAAAAATAAAGACATTAATAATTAGGTTAGGAGTAGTAGTTAGTACAACTCGATGATTTTAGAAAGATTCCATTTAAACAAGAAAGAAATAGATAGAAGGACAAAAGGTACCATGAAGAGGGGCCCAATTCATGAAAATTCCATGAATATATCAACTTATCGTCACGTGTAAGATGCTTTCTCTCATTTGCTTACGACGCCTTTTTCTGTCCTTTTCTATTTCGTAATCCAAACTATAGGTTTTTTTTTGCGTCACTATTTATTCTCTTCCCCTTTTATTTTGTTTTTTAGAATCCTAAAATATTTTTTTTGATTTGCTTAAGATTTTCTTACTACATCAAGTAAGAAAAAACTTGCCTTGTTCATTGAATCTTTGCTAAGATATTTCCAACAATTTCATAATTCATATCATCAATTATAAAGAGATAATTTCAATTGTTTGATTTTATTTGCCAATTATACATAGTTAAATCTTAAAATGATGAGACGAATAATAGCACATATGTCGTTTAATTTAAAGACAAACTAGTGGCATAAATAAATATTTGTATGTTTACGTATTGCCTTTCATTCTAATGGGATTGCTTCGTATTCCTTTTTAGGCCGGATATCTTATTGAGTTTGTCTAGTAGCATACATATTTTACTTGATTTCACCAATTTTCTCTTGTGATAGCATTAACCATTAAAAAGTCTCCAACAATTTTCCCACAGGAGAAAGCCATTTAGGAAGATATAAAAATTGAATATATGATTAATCTAGAATTTCCCATTTTATAAACAATGTCGTCTTGTAAGATTAGCCTAAAATTTATTAGGTTGTTGGTTTTTTTTTATTTATTTTATTTTTTTATTATTATTATTTTATTGTGCTTGATTATTTGCTTATATATATTATACTCCATTATCATAAGGAATAATACTACTACTCTATGTCCGAAATGTAATTATCACCAATGAACCAATTTTGAAATATTCATAATGTCAATATTTTTAGTTGTAATAAAGAAACAATAAATATTTTTATATAGAGCTAAAAAAAATGTGTAGGAGGTAGTAAAATTACATATATGAATAGGTATCGTAAATTACATTACTAATTGCAAAGATTGTGAAAACACAAATGTAAATAAAAGTCATTACTACATTCAATATGGTTTGTAGAAGACACTTGTTCCTTGTCTATGGAGTAACGTACTTAGATTGATATTTATTACCAGTAATTTATTTTTGACATAATGCATTGATTGTTGATGATGGACAAAAATTCAATTCAAACAAAATAGGCATAACACTAATCACTAGACAGTAGACAATTAACTGTTTTTTAGAATATAACTTTGCAAGCCAAAAGGAGCATCAAACTAGGCTACCTAATTACATTTTTTTTTTCCACTTTCATTTATGATTAGATAAAAGTGATGATGTTAGTGATCGGACTATAGTATTAAACTATTAACTCAACTTGTACACGAGTCTATTCATTTAAATATTACTTATTAAACACAAACTCTTATAAAATTACACGTAAACACAAGCGTTATACCTTTATACCGTTATACGTTCATAAACACCGTACCGTAGTACAAGTATACAAGGAGTAAAATTGTTGCCGACTTGCCGGTTGCCAACTTGCCACATTGTTTAGCGTTGCACCTTTTTATCCTCCCATCCAACAAGTAGTAAATGTAAAATAAATAGAAATATAGAATTACCCCAAGAATCCAATAATAGAGATTCTCTGTGACAAACGAATTCAACAGCTTTTGGATGATTCTTCAAACTGTACTTTTTTTCTATTAATTAATTTAATTTATGGGTCACAAATAAAAATTGTTTTGAAAATTGTAGGAAAGCGAGGTGGTAATAATGCTTCATACTAGAAAACATTTCATGGTGGTACACTTCTGAGAACAACACAACACTACACGTCTACACAACACAAAGATACCTTTTTTTTTTTTTTTTTTTTTTTTTGGGTAATTGTTCTTGGATTCCTATATGCTGTATGCCAAAAGATGCTCATCTAATAATGACTTCTCAATATACGTCCAATTTGAGTAAATTGTACACTTTGCACTCTTTTTTTTATCAATCAATTTACCTATTCTTTCAATTATAAATTATGTACAATCAATTTAATTAATATAGTTATGGTCATGCCATACTATGGCCCATAAAAGAGCCATTAATCATAAGCTACAATATGATCATATGTAAACAGCAAAGGGTTATATGGGAGTAAAAGAGATTGCTACTTTTTTAACGATTGTCACAAGTATTACTTTAAGGGATGACATGCTTGTCTTAAAAGCTCAAATACGATATACCAAGTATCATATACTTCCATTTCATATTGCGTTGTAAGTGTTTTATATATATATATATATATATATATATATATATATATATATATATATATATATATATATATATATATATATATATATATATATATATATTCATTCTATAAATGTTTCAATGTACAAGATTGTTTCTCATAGAAAATGCTCAAAGGTGATTACATTTCTAAATAAATTACACCCCTTTTTACAATAATTCCCCTTTTACTTAACCTCCGACTTTAGCAAATTTCTTGTACATTTAAATTTAAATTATTTTTAATTGATCCATTACAAAACAACTAATTAATTGAGTTCAATAATTAGCGGTTTTATCATTGATATATGACATATATCACTAATTATAAAACTTTCTTGTGACTAAGGGAGTATTAATTTAAGAGTAGTAAAAACCATCCACCCGAGTATATATAGTGTCTGATATTTTGTTATCTTCTTTGTAGTTATCATTATTTCAGTCTCCCTTTCAGTTATTTCATGAGGCCAAACAACAAGAAATTTTCATTTGACCTAAAAGCTAATAATCGATAAACTATTACCCAATACTTTGTTACTAATTTATATGTAACTAATTAACAATCAACAATTTCCCGTTTGTTCTAAAAAATAATAATCAACAATATTTTGTTTATACAAACTACTCATAGTAAAAACAAACCGGAATGAATCAGATGGTACTAATAAGCTAGATGATCTTAATAATATACGAAAGACAATAATACAAGTAATAACTTTGATCTTCATAATTATATGATTTATATAGTACACAAATTAATTAAATATAACAAAAGGCGGTTGATCAAAGATAACTTTGCGGCTAGATTATATTCTGTCAAAATTAGTAAATGTTAATCCATATTTTATTTCTTTTGACCAAAATTCGCCAGATGTATGGAGTAGGAGCAGCCAACCAAGAACGTACAAATACAAAATATTAATAAAATGAATTTGGAAAAAAATAAAAATAATAATTGTACTATAATAAATTGATTGGTTAGTCTTTAAGCAAGAAAAAAAAAGAGGTGAGGAGATTCTTATGAAGAAGTGGGGAATCAGATGGCTGGAAAAAGGGTTGTCGGGTTATGAAAATTGGGTGTATTTGATTGAAAGGGAAGCATCTTCATTTATTCATTCATTCATTGTCTTTTTTCCTCTTCTCTCTTATTGAATGAATTTGTAGAATTTTGGAAAATTTAATTAATTAAGAAACCCCACACTATCTTAGATTCCTTATCTCTAACTCTCTTATCTATTCACTCCATCCATATTTATTTACCTCATCATTTTAACTTTTAACTTATCTCAAAACGCGTATTAAAACGTAAATATATCTCTATTTTAAATACATGTAAAAAAGAATAAAAATTTAATAGTTGTAAATTATACAACAGTGGTCAAAGTCTCATACTAGTAAAAGTTGTGGTCACTTATGAATATGTTGTCTAAGCTCAACATACAATTAAAAAAAGCTTTCAATTTAGATAAATTGATATCAGGTGAATAAAAAACAATCTCAATTGGGTGGAGCGATCATATAAAAGATGCATGGTAATTTAGGTAAATGATTGTTTTAATGGCTAATCAATACTAGTATATACTTGTACTTCATAACTATTACTCCCTCCGTCCCAAAAAGAACGACCCATTTGGCCAAAACTTTGTCCCAAAAAGAATGACCCATTTGCATTAAAACACCACCAATTTGCAACAATATTTGTGCAAAATTAGCTTCCCTATATAAAAATTTGATTTTCCATGTTATTTTGTTACTTTCTCTCTCTATTTTTTTATAAACTCCATGTAAATTTATCTTTCCAATATACTTTTACTTCTTTTTACTTAACTTCCTTAATACCCGCGTAATCAACCCAAATGGGTCGTTCTTTTTGGGACGGAGGGAGTACCAATCATAGATTGACCTAAGAATTTGAACATATAATATAATAACGGGCTAAGAAATTGGTAAAAAGGAATGAATGAAGACTTTGACTTTAGAATTGCAGGCCAATTCATCTTCTATGTAATTAGGAATAAAATTGACTGCTTAGATATTGATTATTATTAATCTAATTCAAGAAAATCTGCAAACATGGCCCAACTAGGATCTTTGAGTGCTTGATAATCCAACTTAACGATGATCATCATGTGCAATACATTAATTAACCAAAAGATTTTATTTATACCTTTAACTCGTGTCCTTTATTTTTTATATTTTTTTTATATTTTTTTTATTATTAAATTTTTTTAAAGATTGTCCAAGTCAGGTAGATTATCTCAATGTTTACACTAATCAATCAGTTTAGTGATAATATAGAAAAATATAATGGGAGGAAAGAGTTGAAAACAGCTAACAAGTAACCATCACTTACAAGTAAAATGCAATTAACAAAAGACTCTTTTTTAAAATAATAGTTTAACTAAAATACACTTAAGTTTTTAGGAAGGTGATTAAAAAAATACTTTAATAAGTAAGATTTTAGCCAGGCTTTGATGGATTAAAGAGCTAATGAATTAGTGTTGGGTATGAAAATAGGGCCTATGTTGTATCCACATTTGGATTAAAGAGCTAATGAATTAGTGTTGGGTATGAAGATAGGGTCTATGCTGTATCCACATTTGGATTAAATTAAAGAGCTAATGAATTAGTGTTGAGTATGAAAGTAGGTCGTATACTGTATTCACATTTTTAAAGCCTAATAAGCTCTCGTGTGAGGTCATCTGATAGAGTATAAAACCTATTTCTTGACGTCAATCATACAACATTTTTATCCTCGTCACAAATCTCTTCCTTAATTATTGTGTGACCTGGAGTTAAGAAAGTGAAGGGAGTAAACACCTTATTATACTAATTAATGAATAAAATACAAATAACTTATCTATTAACTATTAACTATTACTAAAACAGAAAATTACTGATATCATTCTCTCCCCAAACTGTATATGTGTCGCGCTCTCATAAAAAAATTTCCCGCCAAATGCACTTATGATGTCATATATATTTTTGGTGTTTTTTTAATAGGAATTTGTTTTTTTTTTATATTTTTTTATTCTTTTTCATTTTAACCTTTTGACTGTGTCAATCTATATCTATTTTATTAACTAATACTAAAACATAACATGCTTACTTCATTTTTGACACATGTCAAACTATCATTAAAAATTTTCCCGCCAAAACAATATATGATGTCATCGGTTTTTTTTTGTTATTCTACTTATCGTATTTTTTAAAAGTACATTGTATAGTTATTTTTGGAAAAAACATGCATCATTAACGTAATATAATGTATATATACTACTTTTTAATATTTTCAACACAACTAATCAACAATAATTTTTTTCTCAATTTAATGTTAATAATTTTGGCCTTATTATTTCAGTTTTCTTATACACATTGTATTTGTATATTTCATATAAATTGTCTCATGGAAGTGTAATATTTCACAAATTACTTACGAAAAAAAATTGTTACTACCGTGCGATGCACGAGCACTAATCTAGTTACACCTTGTTTCAAAAAAAAAAAAAATCTAGTTACACCTGAAATAAGTGGAAATAAGGTTTACCCAAAGGGCTAATCTGTTAATAAAGTCTAATAAGTTTAGATAAGTATTGGTAAGTTAAAATAAGTTCAAATAGGTCAAATTAGTTTAAATAAGTAAAAATCAAGTGAATAGATCGGAACACACTCTAAGTTCAAAATACAACTAAAAAAAATAAGTTTTAACAAATTCAGATAAGTTTTGTACAGTTTAATTTAGATAAGTTCATAAAAGTGAAAATCAGGTGAATACAACGTACCCAATGATTATGATTGAGGATATATTTTGTACAATATATAGGTCAAGTTTATGAGCAAACCTAGATACCAGACTGACCCATCGATCCGATCCATATTCACTACTAAAATTCGACCAAATTGCGACCGCCTCAAACGGTCGCAGAAAATAGCAAAAATGGTCGCAAACATAATTGCGACCGTCAACGGTCGTAACATGACGGTCGTTATTCTCTTGGTCACAAAATAACAAAATTACGACTTGTTTGACGGTCGTAGATTTTTTGCGACCGTTTTTACTATTTTCAACAACCGTTAAGAAAACGTTCGCAAATGTTAATAATTGCGACCTCTTTATGAAACGGTCGCAAATATTGAAATTAACGACCGTCATAAGCAGTCGCTAAAAGTTTTTTTAAAAAAAAAAAGAAAAAAAAAAAGACCCATCACCCACCCACCCTTGACCCAGATCCACCGAAACTAGATCCCACCCAAACCACCACCACTGCCCACCCTAAACAACCACTAGCCGCCGCCCTCTACCCACCATCACCTTCGCCGACCTTCAACCACCAATACCCACCACCACCCACATACCCTTAACCAAGAAAAACATAAATTTATCAAAATAAATTAACCTAGAAATTTAACCAACAAAACACATTCGATTTACCAAAAAAAAAAAACCATATAATTTCGAACAAATTTACAAAAATCAAACAAAAAATCGAAAAAAAAGCAACATAAATTAATCAAAACAATTTAACCCACAAATAAAATGCACAAAAATTAAATAAAAAAAAAAAAAAAAAAAAAAAACGAACACAAATCAAACCCACAAACACTAAGCAAATTTTGAACAAAAATTCAACTAAAAAAAACCCACAAAAATTCGAACAACAATCGCACAATTTCGACAAAATCGAACCACTATTCGAACAAAAATCGCAGATTATGACATTTACGACCGTCTTTTTAACGGTCGCAGATTATGACATTTACGACCGTCTTTTTAACGGTAGCAGATTATGATATTTACGACCGTCTCTTTGACGGTCGCAGATTATGACATTTACGACCGTCTATGACGGTCGCAAACGATTTAATTTAATTTAGAATTATTTTTAATTGTTCAAACATCCTAGCGACCGTCTAAAAGGCTAGAAATGGTCGCAAAACGGTCTCAAATTTACGACCGTTGTCAAAGCAGTCGTAATATCGCGACCGCATAAAAAACGGTCGCAAATTTCATAATTTATGACCGTTTTACAGACGGTCGTAGAAAAACGGTCGCAATTTAGCCGGATTTTAGTAGTGATTCCAACTTAAACTGACATTGAAATAGCTCAATTTAGAATAACCCATAGTAGGATTTGATCCAATGACTAGAAAATCTTGAAATTTCCTTGGTTTTTGCAATTGGTTTTATTTATTTTGGTTTTTTAATGGTAAAAAAAAAAAGACACACTAAGGTGAATATGAAAGAAATCTCTCAAATGAATAGCACGAGATTCGAGTCTTTAGAATTTGTTTTAACTTTTAACGGTTTATTTAATATTATTTCATCTTATTTTACTATATTTTAGAAAATTAAGTTCATATAAAATAAAATAAAATAAATGATAGTATAAGTTTTCTTTTTAATAAAAAGATTAATTCATAAATAAAAATTCATAATACATTTGTGAAGAGATTTAAATCTAATGAGAACTTGATAATTGAATTCAATATAGTATATTATGTATGAAAAGCTACGATTGTTGTTACAAATCGTACATTTTTCATACCATCTTCTACTGATACGTTGTAGTCATAAAGAAATTTTCATCTGATTTATCTATTTATAATTGAAGGATCCATTAAAATTAAATCTTTATTCATTAAACAACTTGTTTTACATGAATCTCGTACAACTAAGGGTATATTCTATTCAGCTTAATATCAGTTCAATTCAGTTAAGTTTAGTTCCTAATTTCCTTCTTTCATAAACAATTTATTTCAACTTTATTCAATTCATTTCAGCTCCAATCAGATCAGCTCAATAATTCAGTTCAGTTGTTTTCAGTGAATCAAAACATGTTATAACTTGAACAAAATCCACCTTAGGGAAACTTTTTTATAAACAAATAATGTAACTAAAAATACGAAAAAGTAAAAAGGGAGAGTTAGAAATAGTCATATTTGGACTTAGAATTCAAAAAACACTAATTAGAAGAGTCTAAATAATAAAATAAGTTCAAACAAGTTACGCTACTCTCCTATTTTCCTATTATACGATGATATTTGTAATTTGGCTTCTGTTTTTAATTCTTTCTCGTTTTCTCGTATTAAGCGTGCAGGTAATACCCTAACCCATCCATAATGTTGCAAGATGGGACACTAGAGGTTGTAATGAACATGTTTCTCTTGGTCCTTTTCCCCAAAACTTGACAACTTTGGCGGAAAATGATTTTCTCTAACATTAATTCGCAGCTTGGTTTAAAAAAAAAAAGGAGTAGTGCAAAAATAGGAATAGTGGATTCAAAGAGAGAAGAAGTATAGTACACAGAAATGTAGTATGTAAGAAGACTAGTGTACATATATGGTATGACTTCTTGTGTATGTATAATGTATGTGTCTTGAATAATGCCCACTCATATTTATAGTTGTAAATGGAGCTTGGAAGAAATGGCCGGAATATTCCAAAAATTCATCTACCATTCTTGTTAATGTTCTTGAAAATTCACGAACCATGTATTATGTTTTAGAACGTTCAAGTATGTTATTATTTTAGAGAAATCATGAGCAAGTAATGGCCTTATTTAATCATTTTGGAAGCTTCTAGAATATGCACAATACTCCACCAACATAATGGCCTGTAAAATTTGGGATACCCGACAAATAAAATAGACAATATTGAGACGAAGTTATGATGAACGTCTCTAGGCTAGTTATCTCATATAGAATTATAGATTAATTAACCATGAAAATTTATAGTACAAAAATTTTAAAATTTGATCCAAATATTGACAACGGAAACGATTAAGGGCGGAGGAATTATTTATTTATCGTACAAAATTATTTTATCAAAAGAGTTAGAAAAAATAATACTCACGTGAGTTGTAACCCATATACTCTGTTAACAAACTAGTGTTGGGTATGAAGGGCTTATATTGTATGCATACCTCAAACCTAATGGACTCTCATGTAAGGATCTGATAGAGTGTTTAACATATATATTCCCATCAACCATACTACATTTTTATCCTCATCACAAATCTCTTCATTAATTTTTCGCCCATGTAGTGAGTTGCAAGTAGAGGTTGTTATTGGACAGGGTAGCCCAATGATAATAGGGTCAGGGCCAAGCTCATAGGGCTTTTAATGGACAGGGCTATTAATGGACAGGGCTCTTATTGGGTAGGGTCAATATATGGCCAACATGTTTTTCCAATTTAGTTGATAAATAAAATACATAATGTAAAAATAATTATATAGATTAATTTGTATTCATATGTATTTAATAATGGCTTTGTCCAATATATATTTTAATTGATATTTTGTAGGCCCGCCCATTATCGACCCGCGACCCGCATTGGCCCGACCCTATATTGACCCTATAAAATGTGACCCTCTTTGACCCTGACCCGCAACCGACCCTGACCCGACCCGCCTAATAACTAGCTCTAGTTGCAAGTAAAAAAAATAAAAACATAAGATATAGATGTATGGTAAAGATATATTTTTATTTTGTGACATGAAATGAAAATAAGTGAAGGGTATAAACAACTTATTCTATTATTTACAGGTTTTTCAACCTAAACTCCATATATTTATCCTCAACAACTCGATCCATATTAAACTAATTCAATCTATATATCTACCTTTTAAAAAATATGAGATAACTCTTATGAATAGTGTTTTGCCAAATATACTATTTTTAAAATGTTTATTTACTTATTATTCCTTATTAATGTTACGGATTGTAACTTATTGACATTTATACCTAGTCATTAGAGTAGCTAACACATATCTCTTTGATTAATATTTTTATACAACATATAGAGTGGCTAACACAGAGCTCTTTGATTAATATTTTTATACAACACTTAAGGTCAAACCAAAAGAGCTCTGTGTTAGCCACTCTAATAACTAGAAAATCTTGAAATTTCCTTGATTTTTTGGTTTTTATTGATTTTGTTTTTATTATGATAACAAAAACTAGACTCGCTTAACATAACTAAGAGCTTGTTTGGCATCATTTTTGGTTTTTAGTTTCCTGTTTTTTTGAAAGCTGAAAACCAAAAACAGAAAACAAGAAAAAAAGTGTATTCACTTTTTTGTTGTCAGTTTTCAAAATTATTATGGCCCTGTTTGGGAGAAAGCTGAAAGCTGAAGCTGATTGAGTTAGCTGATTTTGACTAGCTGATTTTATTAATTGATTTGACTAACTTATTGTATTAACTGATTATATAAAAGTGTTTGGTAAATAGCTGATAGCTTAAAGGTGATTGAGTATGTGAAATGACCAATAAGCTAATTGTGGGGTAGGTAGTTTAGATAGGATTTTAAATTAAATGAGGTTATAAGTGTCATTTCACAATAATTAATGAATAAGCTAATTGAAAAAACTCCTAAAATGAGCTTTTTCAAAAATAGCTTATTTAGTGGAATAAGCTCTTTCAATAAGCTTACTACCAAACACTTGTATTAACTTGTTTGACTAGTCAATCAGCTAAAGTTAGTCAAATAAGCTAATATACCCCCAATAAGCTAACTACCAAACAGGGCCTATGATTTTAATAAGTTTAAATAATTTTTTATTCATTATGTGACATGTATCATATATTTTTATACAACAAAAAACCAAAAAACAAAAACAGAAAACCATAGCAATGCCAAACGAACCCTAATGAATATCTTGCTTAAAATCAAATTAGTAATTTAGGGTTAAATTTAGAATTCATGCCGAATGAAGTGGTTCAATTTTGCCAAGTCTAACCCTAACAAGAGTATTGGGCTTATTACGTGAGAAGTATGACTACCAAAAAGGAAAATTCTTGTAATAAAAGAATAAAATAATATAGAAATCCAAATATAAAAAATAAATAATAAATGAAAAAAAAAAAAAAAAAAAAACGAAAACGCAATCCTGGTGTGTGAAAAATCGCCGATGCACCAAAACAGAATCTTCGCATTTCAATCCAACTTTCCAGCTTTTTCCCTAAACCACTCTTCTGCTCCCTTCATTTCATTTTATTTTAATTTTAATTTCTATTTCAATTTTCTCTCTCCTCTTTGATTCCATTTCTTGTCTTTCTCTCTCCTCTATTTATCACCTTCACTATCCCTTTCCTCCATTTCTGTACTTTAGCTTTTCATTCACTGAATCATAAATTTCATATTTCTCACCATTTTTATTATTATTATTATTATTTAAATTTTATTTCCCAAAAAAATTGAAGGAAAATAAATAATGGGGTTGGTATGTCCTGAGCTGAGTTTAGATTTGAAACCGAGTTATGTTTCTGAAACGATTAATGGGTTTCTTAGTGAAGTTTCGATGATCGGTGATGTTTCTGAAAGATTAAATAAGGTTGATGGATTTGTCACCCAATTAGAAGCTGAATTAAACAAGATTGAAGTTTTTAAACGAGAACTTCCTCTTTGCATGCTTCTCTTAAAAGAGGGTGGGTTTTTATTTTAATCCGATTTCTGTTTTTATTTTATTCGGATGGAAATGATAATGATGTAGACGGGATTTGATCCGGGCATTCTGGGTACCCGTGTTAAGACTTTAACTAACTAAGCGAGTTTGTGTATTGTATTAAAATGGGATTTTATTGAAATGGGTTCCTTTTAATTCATATAATTTCTGTGTGTGTTTTTGATATTTTTTTTTTAGGTTTGATAAATGTGGCTTAAAGTTGGAATTTTTTGTTACAGTTTTTGTCTAATTTTGTTATTTTAGCTAAATATTGTTCTGTTAAGCTGAAATTGATGAAGATGATGATTTTGTGCAGCAATTTCATATTTAAAGCAAGAATCATCACAATACAAGACAAGACATGCTCATCAACCAGTTCTGGAAGAGTTTATTCCATTGAAGAAAGAGGCTGAAAACACTGAATTGAACAAAACAAGTGAAGATGATTCTGGGAAAGATAAGAAGAATTGGATGAGCTCTGTTCAACTATGGAATTCGCCTCACTTGATTCGCAATTCGAATTCAAACCAAGCTCAAAACCATGTTTCTGAATCACCAAAGGTAGCATTATCTTTGAATTCTATGCATTATCTTTGAATTCTATGCAATTTGGTTATACTTCTATAATTATGATCATAGATTAATTGATTGATTGATTTGGGATTATATATTGATTAGATTATTATGTGTTTGCAGGAAGATGAGCAAAATTTGGGGAGTGAAATACATGATCTTAGTAAAATTAGGGGAGGATCAAAAGGGTTTGTGCCCTTAGTTCATAATAATAATTACCCTACTAGCAATTTCCCTGAGTTAACAAGGAAAGTGGATAAAGAGGATGTAAGTGTTTCAGGACTAACTTTGGTGGTACCTGGAATGATCAATCATCTGGAAGAGGATTCGATGTCTAGGGTGTTTAATCCTAAATTAGGGAGCACCCGGGTTTCGAATTCGTCTCCCCCTGCTTCCATTGGACGGCCATCCCATCAGCAGCCGTCTGCTCGGAAGCAGAGGAGATGTTGGTCACCTGAGTTGCATAGGAGATTTGTTGATGCCTTGACACAACTTGGCGGTCCACAAGGTAGTATAACTTCTTCATTCATGTATAATGTTAATATTGTTTTCATAATTTAATTCATATGAATGTGGTTTTGAAATCATTTGCTAATTTGTATTGGTGTTTGTTTCTTTTGAATTTGGGTTAAATTATCAGTAGATTTTGGTAGAGGTTCGAGTTTATTAGTTGGCTTCCTCCATCTTGTAAAGAACACAAGAATGTAAACTGTATTTTGTAAAGCTTTATAAGCATAGAAGTTGTGTTTAGGAAAGTGGAATTAAGTTGGTTGAACATTTTGAGATTTATCATTAGTTCATTGTTTGATTGTTGATTGTGGCAAAAACCTTGCATTAATGTGTGATTGTGACTACATGATTGCAGTGGCAACTCCGAAACAAATTCGAGAGCTGATGAGGGTGGATGGGCTAACAAATGATGAAGTTAAGAGCCATTTGCAAGTGAGTTTCGAACCCTTTTTGTGTAGTATGTGATAATCTCTTTTGATGTGTTGTTGAGCATATCACTAAGATGCTGTCTACCCTACAATGTGCAGAAATACAGGCTTCACAGTAGACGAGTCCCGAGTGATTCAGGGAACAAAAATGGGCAGGCCTTGAGTGGTTCATGGACAGCTCAGGACCAGTACAGCGAATCCTCGAAGCCAAGCAGCTCGCAGTCTGCCTCACCCGAGGGTCCTCTACAGTTTCCAGGGCTTACAGGGTGTACCTCAACCACTGGAGGTGATAGCATGGACGATGAAGACGATGATAAATCCGAAAGCCATAGCTGGAAAGGTCATGCCCACAAAACAGGAAAGGATGATGTATAGTAAATGTATAACAACTACTACTAGATCAAGTTTTGGCAGATATAATTATACATGGAGAATTCCAAACAAGAACGAACATAGTACTTAAAGTTGATTATTATTACAGCCTAATAACCCGGGTTCGAGTTTACACTTGATAGAGGGCAATCTGGGATGGACTGATGAATTTTTGCAGGATTAGGAGTGTAGTTCCCTTGGATCTTGACTCTGTATCTTCTTGAGTCATTGTTTTTAGTCTTAGTAATTTCGCCGGCTTAATTTGCAAGATCCAGGTGCGAACTAGAAGAGTTTAGTGTGAAAACAGAACATTTTGGTGGGGGGGTTGGGGCGGCTAAGGCGCGGATCATGCATTGTTGAAGTATTTTACAAGTATAGATCAAACTTTTTGCTCATGTGTATGATGCTTTATTCTGTTTCACACCGACGGTGTAATTTAAGTCGATAATGTGACAACTAAGTTTGGATGATGGTACATACAACACTTGTTATATTTTCCGCGTAAATTAACAATAATTTGTTAGTTTACAGAATTCTATACTCAAAATGGGATCTAGATAGTTTTCTATGGATTATGTCAGATATTCTGAGCAATGGTATATTGGTTGATGTCAATTCTGGTTGATAAAAAAGGTATTCGAGCCAATAGGAGATTGCCATGAGGTCCATGATGCGTGATAGTGCACTTATTGGCGTGAAATAGGTGGAATAGAATTGGAAAATTTTTAAAGGTTGACTATATACAGTTGACACCTGTATTTTTTTATTTTTAATTTGAGTTAGATAGAATTCCTATTGTTTGCTAGTAGTATCTTCAAAGTTGTAAGACTTTAGGTAACCCATTGAATTAAAAATTAAACGTATGGCCCGT
Organism: Chenopodium album; assembly: GCF_948465745.1. NCBI lineage: Eukaryota > Viridiplantae > Streptophyta > Magnoliopsida > Caryophyllales > Amaranthaceae > Chenopodium > Chenopodium album. Next base: position 65,159,193 of record NC_137842.1, on the reverse strand, counting down.
TTAGTTTGATGTAATTTCAATTCAGTTCAATTTCTAATTTTTTACTCTCATATAATATTCATTTCAGCTCTCTTCAGTTCAGTTCCAATCAATTCAGCTCATTTCAATAAATATAAACAAACCCTTAAAGTGTAAGACTTATTAGGGGGTGGACCTAAAAAAAATTTCACTAAACCGTTTCATACATTAGACTTGTAAGTACTTGGTGTTCTAAAGAATTCAAAAACTTTAAAGTTGTAAAACTATTTGAGAATGAAATTGAAAAATAATTCACTTAATACTGGTAGTTGTCCACATCATATGGACACAGGACACTATATGTATCTCGCTCCATTAGAATATTAGCCTGTGTATAACATGTGTCGTATGACAATATTAGGGATTGATGTGAGAATTCGAGTGAAATATTTATTGTACAAATCTTAATATTTAGGTGGCACACAAGACACAAACATATTTTGTTCAAAGGCAGTTAGAATTTAGAAAGTCTAGTTATTCAATATGCTAAATTCCTTCCTTGTGTTGGAGGGCTGAAAATTGCATTGAGTGGATCGGATTCTCTATACCTTTTGAATAGCCACCAACCCCATGATGCATACAAGTTTAACTTGTATTGGAAGGCTGTAATTTTAATTTCCATAGTTGCTTTCTAAAAAAAAAAAGGTTTTTCCTCGATAAGATATTAATTAAATAGTTATAGATTCATTTGTCCCTACATAATGATAATTTAAACCATTTTTAAAATCAAATTATAATTGGTTACTACTTACTACATAAAAATTTGAGCTGTTTCTAAATCATATTTATAATTATAATTGGCTACTGAATTATGAGATTATGAACCTTTTCTAAGAAAAATCATATTTATAATTTTGAACCATCTCTAATAAATTTTTAACTGTTTTAAAAATAAAATCATATTTGTAATTGAAGCTAAATTTTAATTAAACACTAATGTTATCATTCATTGTGAAAGTCTCAAATCGGTAAAGAGACAATTCTAAAAAAAATAGCTTATGAAACTCTTAAAAATTGACCTAAATATAACCCTTTTTTTCTAAGCCTATTGTGTGGAGGCCTTAATTAATTATATTCAAGTGTATAAAATACTAAATTTTGAATAAGAAGTTTACGTTATGACACCATATACCACCAAGACAAAGCAATCTCATTTTGACTATTATACCTTTCTAATCATATTTAATAGATCTCATTGAAAATAAATCATCCATCATAAAAGCTACACGTAAAGAAGATGAATAAAAAAGCATGTCTTAAAAGGCATTATTATTTTATAAAGTAATTGACAAGTAACATCATTGTCTACCTAAGAGCATCCGGGGGATGTTTCATGAATAAACCTTTGATAATTAAATTGTGATGCTTCTATCCTAATTATGCAAACAAAGCACTCATAGGTTTAAGCTATATGCATTTTTATGTATCTTAATTATTTGGGTAATAAACTTTAGTATGCTTGTTCAATTGTTAGAATCAGGGCCGTATACAGTTAGATACAGTCGTATAGTGTTATCAAGTATGCCATTTTATACTAAAAATGAAGACAATAACTTTTAGTTTGAATCAAATTGGCTACTCCTTTCACATCCAAGCCAACTGATTGGATATAAAATTTTGTTTGATCTAAGGGCTTGTTTGATTTACTGAACTGAGCTGTATTGAAATGAACTAATTGGAGCTGAATTGAATTGAAATGAACTGATCTATGAGAGAAGGAAATCAAGAACTAAACTGAACTGAAATTAAGTTGAAGAGAACATACCCTAAGTTTGTGGGGTTTTCTCTCATTCATCCATCCACTCCTTATTACAAGCCTATAAAGCTCATAATCAATGTTACAAGACTTATTTCCTCTATCGAGAATTAGTTATCACAACATATCAATATCTCATACAGTCAAGATTATGACAAAAATATACATAATTATCTATTATATTTCGTACTCGTAATAAATAATCCATGGTATTGTACCTATAAAATATCCAACCCCCTTTCTATCACTTAGCTAGGTTACGTAGAGATATGTACGGCAATCTAATCAATCGAGCTAAGAAACGTTGTAGATTTTTAACAACTTTTCCAATTCTTTAATAGTATACGTAGTAATTGTAATAGTTACTACACCTAACTAGGGATATAAAACGTTAAAAATGAATCATGCAAGACAAACCAATCACACTCACAAAGCTTAATGATGGGTAGTAGGAGGTTGGAGAATCTTTGAGACAAGATACAATGGACCCTACAAATATATAAGATAATAAGGGGCCATTAATACAATAATTAATAGAGTGAAACATGTGAATGAAAATGATGGAATTTATAATCACTACATACTTCTCAAATTGATTTTTCTTGCATTTATAGTTTTATTTAGTCATGGGTTTTCTATTAATAATACAGTGAATGAATTGTTCACTAAGATATCATTCAGGTAGTTGGACTCATAAACTCATTGCATTATTATGAGTTTATCAATTGGCCCATTTCGTCATGTTTTATGTTTTATATGAAAGGAGACGTATCCTACTAATAATCGAATCAATATGAGAAGAAAATGAGGGAATTGTTAGCGTCAAGTACACCATTCAATTTATACATTTGAGTGTATATATCCAATATGATATAATAAATTTAGTTGATTGATTTGCCTAAGTGCTAAGGTTTTACAATGGGTATATATTCTAGAAATTTGATGATTTAAATAAAAAGGGAGATCTTGTATGTTTAGTAGACATATCCGTTTGATTGGATATGTATTTAAATGTAGATATTCTTAGACCATCAATCAACTATATGTCTCCATAATTTGATTTCAATGGCTATAATTTCATCAATAGTTTCGAATACATTGCTAAATGACTCCACTCCTACGCATGTTAAAACCATCCACTTGTATACAAACTTCTACTATGTGAACCAATCAAGATTTGTGGATGGTGGGCTAGGCCAGGAACACAATTTGTGAAATGAAATTATAAGTTCAAGCCTTATCATTTAATTTACTTATATTTAAGCGTAACAAGTTTTGACAATTGACCCGTGTGATGTAATAAAGTTTTTCAAATTAACTAACATAATAAAATATCATAAAATTGCAAAATGAAATTTTTCTACGACTTAATCATTTATTTTTTCAACCTTTCCATCTATCGTGTATAAAATTCTTTTCAATTGGATTTAATACACCATCTGTGTCTCCAATGTATGGATCCAATGAAAAGTCTATATTTGTCTATATGTTTAAATTCTAGCTTTGAGTTAATGTTAATAACATTTCATATTATATAAAATTAAATATGATGGAATCTAAAATTACTTTTTATAATTTATCATAACAAAAAATAGTCAAAATTTGAAAACTTTGCCTACATTAATAGGTGAGAAAAAGTTATGAAACACAAAAAATGTCTAAAGTTTTTTATGAGTAGAAACTTGTAAAATTGTTATTAGTAGTCAAGAATTTGCGTTTGTATCTTTATATATTTGGAGTGATCGAAATTGGTTTCATTAGTGGATTTTTTTGATAAAAAAATAGCAATATTGAAAATAAAAAATAGAAGGATGAAAATGAGTGGTCAAAATACTCATTAGGCAAGAGTTACGGGGGTTTGTGTGTGAGGAAAACACACAAAGAATGTAAGGGAACTAATAGATGACAGATGCTTATAAATCGGACTAGAAACGTGGATGAAATGTCGAAATTACTGTTACTAAACTCATGGGCATCCCTCTAGATCGAAAAATTATTGTATGGTCCTGAACTATTACTCCCTCTTAACAATAGTTAAGATCAGGAGCACAAAAATATGTTAAGAGTAAAAAATACCTAACAAATTTGTATGTGCGTTATTTGATCATTCATTAGGATCGGAATTAGAGAAAAAAAGGCCTTAATAACACAAAAAAAAAAGTTGTGAGGAGTTAGAGTGGCACACGAACAAATGAAGAGGAGTCCGGAAAAAGAAATAAAAAGTGGCGGAGGAAGTGTTAGTATTAGTAGTGATAGTAACAAAGATAACGGACGTGGTGGAGGAGGAGGCGGAGGTGGAGGAGGAGGAGGCGGGGGGTTCAAATTCAATGCACAAGCGGCGGAATTTGTGCCAAGGTCATACACTATTAGTAGTAGTTATGGCAATCATCAAATGTTATCGACGGGGTATTTTTACCCGTGTGTACAATTTTTGCAAGACGGGGATCATGTTATGGGAACCCCGTCTACGGATTGGTACTATGTTAGTCCTTCTCCCCCTCCTTCCCCTCGTAACAATAATAGTAACACGAATAATAATAATAATAACAATAACAACAATAATGGTAACGATTTGAGTCCGGTACACCCGTCCAACTTCTCCAATTCCCCAACTTCCCAATCTCAATCTAGCTTGTCTCGGTCGAATTCCCTCAATGATGATCTACTTCAAAAGATCGTTAAACAGGTTAGAATTAATTTTGTAACGTTTTTATTTAGTCCTTCCTTTGAGTGTTTACGTCATGTTTTAATTTATGTTTGATCATCTACATTGGTTCAATATTATATGATGAGTGTTATGTTTTTGTTTTTCGTACAATCTTGTTATTTTTATTCATTGTTAGGGACAAACATATAACAATTTTTACATACAAAATTATAACATTTTCATACGCTATGTATGTACACATTTCAAGAGGAGACCTGGTTTTAATGATTTTGATTCTTCATAAATGTTGCATTTGGCAATAGTATTGTTTAAGGTTATGCACAAGTTTTTAAACAGCGAAATATTGATGAACATAGTGCATGATATTTAAAACTTACAGATTTAGTACTCCGATTCGTGTTTATATTTGAATGTGGCAGGTAGAATACCTATTCAGTGATCTGAGTTTGATGGCAAATGATACAATGGCAAAACATGTAAGCAAAGATCCTGAAGGTTATGGTAAGCACCAACATTACAAAATTAGTCCTGTTTTTTTTTTTTTTTTTTTTTTTGTTTTCCTAAGAAAAGGCCAATTCTTAAAGTAATTCATGTGTTAAATATTGTAGTTCCTATTCCTGTTATTGCATCTATGAAGAAGATTAAAGCCCTTGTTACCGACCACCATATGCTCGTCCAAGCACTTCGCTCGTCTACGAAACTTGTTAGTCTTAATCTCTCATTACTCACTCCTACTTAGTATATGCATGTTCTGTTCTAATGTAAATAGCCTGGGAAAATCTACTGTAAAAGATTATTTTTTCAAGTAATTTTTTGATTTTTTTGTTATGTACTGATGATTTTTGGGTTGGGTGTTTATTAATATGGAATATTTTCTAAGGTTGTAAGTAAGGAAAACAAGAAGGTCAAAAGAAGAAGCCCCTTTACAGAAACTTACAGAGATGAGCTTCAGGTACTGATTGTATATTTCCTCCTGTAGAGATATGATTGTCTATAAATGTATCGAATTTGAACGATTAATTCGACATATTTTCCATGGTTGCAAGGATTTGTCTATGTTTCCACTTTAGCTATTCTGTTTTACAGAATCTTGATTAGCAAAGTACGCGATAAACTTTCTAGTTACATATTGAATAATGTAGACCCTATGATAGATGAAGCTTATGATTCGGGGTTTGTTTTTGCAGTGTCGTACTGTAATGGTTGAGAATTTGCCTGATGATCATTCATACCAGAACCTTGAGAAAATATTTAGTGTAGTTGGCAGGTTAGTACCAAACTATGTGTTTATCTTGCTACATTTTTACTGTCAATGTTTAGTACTAGTACACACATAATGGTTCTTTGATTTTTGCATAAGCAGTGTGAAGGCCATCAGGCTATGCCATCCCCCGGAAGCTAATCCTTCTCGGTCCAAAAACGAAGCTATTATCATCAGTAACAAGGTAGAGATAATTTTTGCTACATGCTTAATTCAAGAGATTATTGATATATAAGGATAGCCAAGTATATGACTTTTGTGGTTGTAATGACAGCTTCATGCACTTGTGGAGTATGAGAATGCCGAATTTGCAGAAAAGGCGGTATATGTTTATACTCCCTTACTTTGCATAGTGTATGTAACATCCTATTTCATTCTGCCTCATGTAATAAAATTTTGATGCACATCTCTAGGCTGAAAAGTTGAATGACGAGAGAGATTGGAGAAAAGGACTTCGAGTTAGGGTCATGCAACGACGCACGGTATGTATGCTGATCAATAGCTTCAGCACACTATTATTTACTTTCAAAATCTTACAAATGTATAGATATATCATGGTATGTACAAGTGTATCTTACTATACAATTTCTGAACTTGAAATTGCAGCCAAAATCTATCCTGAAGACCAGAAAGTCGGACTTTGATTTGCTCACTGATGATGATGAATCGACACATGGTGAATCTCCTAAAGAAATCTCCCAACCAAATGGTTCAGAATTGGTTAAAGAAAACAGTCTTGTAAGTAATAATGTAACATTCCTTTACTAGTACGGAGTGATAGATAATGATAAGAACATCATAAATACGCGACAATTAAACAACTGCAGTACTATAATAATGTTCTGTTTTCAGTTTATTTATGCTGAACTGAACTTAATTTATCGAACTAAAAGTTATTTAAATAAGCCGAGGAGAACATAACCTAACAAGACACGGTAAATACTGTCTTAGATAAAATTTCGAGTAATTTTTACATTACAGATGATTAGTTACATACTCTGATTGCAGGGTGAAGAAAGTTCTGGTGTCACCAAAAAATTGGCATCACCACGAGGGCGTGCTAAAACCAAAGGACGAGCTGCTCATCAAAGTCTAAATGATCGTGGCTTGCTTTCTTCTCCTACACATTCAATTGGTGTCTCGCAATGTGATACATTAACAACAAAGCTCATCAACAAGGGACCGCGAATGCCTGATGGCACTAGAGGCTTCACTATGGGACGAGGGAAACCAATTAGAACATCCTCGACTCCAAGCTCACCTGTGGGGTGAAACATAGACAACAATAATGATATGTAATTTGGTTGTTGGTTCATTCTTTTGTTTGCGAAGTCCATTTATTAGTCGAGTATGTTGAGATTGATTACTATATAACCATCAAAAAAGAAACAAAAAGAACAAAAAAAAATGAAAACAAAGTTAAAATATGTAACACATTTTGTAAGACAGGGTTCTTGAAGAACTTCTAGGGCTGATATTACTTGATAATAAGATTTCACGTTCTTTCTATTTGCTTTAATTCTTTGGTGTTGTTGCTTGATCTATACCATGCTTGATTAATGGTAAAAGAGGTGTGAAGTGTTTTGTCGAATATTAAGACGAATTATAGAGTGGCTGTAGAAAGCCATTAGTACATTTGTACTTTGAGTTGCTTTAAGCCATAACCAAGATCGATAGCCTAACTGACATCTAGCATCAAACACGCAGCTAAGAATCAAAGGATAATGTTATAGGTCGAAAACTAACAGATGATTTTTAATTTCGTCATCATTATTACTGACAGATTCTGTCGCATAAAAAGAACCATATAAATAAGGGCACGAGTCAACCTTGTTGAGAAAGAGCGTAAGAAAAAAAAAATTAAATTAAATTTCGTTAAATTTAGACTAAAATTAAAGCATTTTACAAAGGCCAAAATCTTAAATCTTAATATGCATGAAACTCAGCAATAATATGTCATGTGACTCATGTCAAACACTCAAGCCATCAAAGAGGCAAAATTATTTGAATCCTTTTTAATTTGCTCATTTATCATTTTTGTCCTTTAGAAAATTATGTACAAATTATTTGCATTTACATATTTTTTCTTTAGATACTCGTACATTGTATGTTGATATTTAATTATGGAATCAAAAATTGTAATCTTAATTATAATGTCATTTGGAACGTATTTATTAGGATGTGTATAAAAAACAAAGAGGTTAATATTTAAATGGTTCAACTATTATACAGCGTGGCCCATTAGCTCAGTTGGTTAGAGCGTGGTGCTAATAACGCCAAGGTCGCAGGTTCGACCCCTGCATGGGCCAATTTTTTTAAACTATAGAGGGATATACAATACCATAGAGTATCCATGCCAATGAAGTGTCCAGATCTTGCTTAAAATGTTCAATTTATTATACCATTTAATGTCCAAGTCGATCAAATTAAATATCATACAAAAACCACATATATATAATGTCGAAGTCAAAAAATATATTCACATCACAATCAATCATACTATCATATTCATGGTGTTCTCATCTTTAATTGCATGCTAATTATTCAAGCTAAGGAGCAATGCAAAAAGAGTACGTCGGTGCTTGGTTTGTTGGACAAATGCGCAGGTGGTCCTTTTGACCTTGTCTTATTTGATGGCGATTGCCCAAACTAAGACAAAATATTGGCTATTTGGTTGACAAAAACTTCTGACATATATATGACCTTTGAGCATCTAATAAAACTTCCTCCATGAAGTAAGTGCTAAGTTTGTATATTAGCTAAGTCAGGTTATGTATTGCCAATTGGAGTTTTAATTTGAATAATGTAATGTATCATCACACACCAAATGAGTAAATGACTTGAGCATAACATAAGTGATTTAGCAATTGATATGTTATATGTAATCGTGTGGTGAATTGAAATATGCTGGGTGAATTAAAATATGCGGATCGCGGGATCGATTGTAGCTTTTAATGAAATAGTATGTGTAGGTAATCATATTTTGATGTACTAATAGTCTAATACACATAATAGTAAGCGTAACATTTTATATGGTACTTATTGTAATTCATAACAAAAGGCTAAACATAACCAAGTATATTTGTTAAAGGTTGCTGTGTTTCTCATAAGTTAGAGACTCTAGAATGCCACTTGAGAGGTTGGAACTTTAAATCTAGTTTGCCTTTTAACTAGTTTTTTTTTTTTTTTTTTTTTTTTGAGGGGAAGCCGTGCTAATGCATTAATCAATCAATGGACAATTTGTCCGAGAGTACTGCCTTTTAACTAGTTTGCTATGAAGTATGTATGCGCTTTATTGATTCAAGATCATTTTAGGCCTTTATGTGACCAACTAGTATATGAATTCAAATAAATTTTGATAATCTTAAAAAAAAACATTCTCTATCATCACTTGAATTTTTGACATTAATCTCGAAAATCTAAATAAAAGCCCCAAAAAGGGATATCGTGTATTACTGTATTATAAAGACTTAATTTTGCCTCTAATAAATATTTTGAAACTCAGTAGTATTAGGCATCGAGATGCTTCTTCCTACACCCAAGAGACTTATTTGGTGGCTGAAATCATCTAATATTTGCCTTTAACGAAAAATTTTCTATGAAATCGTTCTATGTATGACTTTGCGATTAAAGTAACTAATATTAGTATTTTAAGTAATAATCATAAAACAAAGACATCCTCCTTAAAGTAAAGGAAAATTTGCCAAGAATAATACCACCTTTCAGCCATCTTCCAATAACGGAACCACCTTTCGTTTATTTCAAAATAATACCACCTTTGATGCCAATCTGCTATAAATGGAACAAAAAACCGGTGACTTGTTTTACAAGTTGCAATTGACACGTGTCATATTTTTGATTGGCCAAGATTTTTTAAAAATATTTTTCTTTAATAATAATGATTATAAACTTTAAAAAAAAAAAAAAAAAAAAAAAAAAAACTGAAATTTTTTTTTAAAAAAAAATCCTCCCTACCCAACCCCTACTGGTCGGCGATCCACTGGACCACCTCCCCCACCAAACCACTGCCCACCGAAAACCACCCGCTCCTCTACCCCTTTCCATTTCCGACCACCTCTCTTCTTCCGTTTTTCCGATTTTGGCCCCCCTTCCCCTTTCCCTTTTCGTTTTCGACCCCTCCCTTCCCCGTTTTCGATTCCCCTTCCCCTTTTCCGATTTCAGCCACCCTCCCTTCCATTCTCTAATTTCAGGCCTCCCTTCACTTTCCCTTTCCGATTTCACCCCCTCATCCCCTTTCCCTTTCCGATTTCGGTCCCCTTCCCCTTCACGCAATCATAATTTCCGGTAGGTAGGATTTTGGGAGGTGGTTTTGTAGTTTCCGGTAAATAAAGGTTTCGGGGAGGTTGCTTTCGGGAAGGGGAACCGGAATTGGGGAAGGGAAGGGGAGGAGGAGCCAGAAAGTAGGACGAACGAGGGCTGGAAACAGGGGATGGTGGTTTCCGGTGAAAGGAGGTGGCTGGGTAAGGGAACCGATTTTATTAAAAAAAAAAATCAAGATTTTTTTTTAAAAAAAATTCATTTATAAAATCAAAATTGTAAAAAAATAAAGAAGCCAATAAAATTATGACACGTGTCACTCGTGACCTATTTAACAGGTTACCAACAGGTCACGTTCCATTTATAGAAGAACCATGTGAAAGGTGGTATTATTTTGAAATAAACGAAAGGTGGTTTCATTATTGGAAGACGGCTGAAAGGTGGTATTATTTTTGGCAAATTTTCCTAAAGTAAATTCATTTTTTTTTCTTGGGTTGATTGAACCATCATTCACCAAATGTCTGAAAAAGGTATATTTTTCCCCCTAAGAAATGGCAAGAATGAACTAAATATTCGAGCTAAAAAAAAAAGAAGCCGGCAAAACATAGGTTAATTGGGCTAAAAAGGAGTGCGTAAAAAGCAAAGCTACTTGAGACCAACGACTTGGTAGTGTGTACTAAACATAAACAAAGACATCTCGATTTCTCTAACCCTTGTCTTACTCATGCTTGGCTTTTCCATGCTTAATTTACTTGTTTTATTTTCCTCTTTTTTCTCAGCCTGCATTTTGTCAGATTCTTGTCTATGGTATCTTATTCTTGGACCTCCATTTTCATTCCTTGCCTATGGTGTAGAAGATTGGAGTGAATGTCTAATGTGAGCGGGTGAGGTTAGGGTTTGGTTAATGATCGATTTCGAGTCATGATTAGAGGTTGCAGTCGGATCATTTGGGTAGGTTTGGGTCGGGCCATTTTCGGGTAAGGCTTGTTTGAATTTATTATGGATTCAAGTCAAGCCGAGTTATTATTTACTGATTTGTCAACAGTATGCTTAATTGAATAAATTAATAGGTCGGACCAAGTTAGCTATGAATCAAGGAGAAACAATAATTTTGGACAAAATTTGGGTCTTGACCGGGTATTCGGGTAGGTTAATTAAATAAGAGTCAATTCTATCAAGTCTACTCATATTAAAGTTTACTGCAAGGGAAAAAAATGCTAAATAATCTGTAATCATAAATATAAAAACCCCCAAATATGTGGGTTTTAGACTAATCTATCTATTGGTCGGGTTTGGTTTAGATTTCTCTTATAATTGTTAGACCGGTTTAAATATAATATCATTTGTTAAAGAATCCATATGATTAACCTTCTCTAAAACATGGGCCTTTCTCTTCTATAGTTTATCCTAATTAAATTTACTTGTTATAATATGTAATGTAGCCAAATTAAATACGACTCCCATTAATTATAGATCAAATAAAGAAACTTGACTAATTAAAGAAACTCTAAAAAAATAAAAAGGAAGAAAAGGTTAGAGGTGGTGAGCTCGATTTCAGCACATAAAGTTGCAACTTTTTTGACTTATAATAAAGCAACTTATGGGTGGAAATAATTTAGTTATGCTTAGATCAGTGTTTGGGTCCTATGCACCTCTCTTGGTTCAAACATAGTGCGGTTGGCAATAATTCATGTTTTGGGCTCTTTCTTTCTTTCTTTATAACCCTGGAATGGTAAAAAACTTTAAGGACTTACATGAATTTTTAGGTAAGTTTTCTATTGAGGTTGAGTATGTTCATGTTCCTTCCAATTGTTTAAAAGTTAAACTAGCTAAAGGTGTTATTTGAAAAGCTCGTCGCATACTTAAATTATTATTTAGTGACATTGCATGTCTTAAACAGATGTTTTTCTCGTGAGGAAAACCAGAAAATGTACTAGATCTGTTATTATAATGACATATCTACATTAAAGATATTGAGTTATCGAGTATAACGTGTCTAGACTATATAAGTGCGTGTTTAAGTTTAGAGGCACTCATACCCTCCAAAGAGGAAGAAGCAACATCGGATACTCGAAAAATGAGAGTATACAACAGTTAAGATTAGTAAGGTTGGCAAAGAACATTTAATAGTTGACAGAGGATGATACTTGAATTTGGCATTACTAGTATGGAGTCCCCACTAGTCCAACAGGTTATACTTGTAGAAATTGAAGGTCAGGTGATACTTTTGCAATATAGTGACCCTATTTTGTTATACTTGTACAACTTACTCTCTTATTTCGTACTCAGTATTGATTTGTTGTTACATTATTATTCAAATCAAGCTCTTAGAGGGCCCGATCCACATTGATAGTGGTGGAAATTTTCAACTCTTTGTTACTATAATGGATAAACATATTGACTCCATTAAACAAGTGGGTCAAATTAGTGTTTGCATACAAGTATAATTTTCTTATAGATGCGACATGCCCCGGCTTATGTATACTTAACAATCTTACTAAACCTTGTCATAACAATCTTACTAAACCTTGTCACAAGGGCAGGTGATAAAAATCGATTTCAAAATGGAAACTCTAACAACTAAGTTAACCCCCACACATGACCACGAGCTCGACACGACAAGACTTATTTTACAATAATAATGATAAAGGCCCAGTCCAAAAAAAGAAAATCCCATCTGTAAAAACCTAAGGTATGAAAAAGGGTAGTATTTCCTTTGCTTACCCCATCTTCCTTCCCTTTCCTTTTGAAGTCGAATTAGCCACTTTACGAGTCACTCACTCTTCCTTTCCCATTTGTAAAACTGTATTCTGCAACTTCCTACTTTCTTCTCCAGTTTCCATTTACTCTTCTCTAACCCCCCTTTTCTTCTTCAATCATATTCCCACCAAATTATTACAAACAACTTCAATTTAATTTCCAATAATCAATTTTAAACAAAAACCCCAAAAGAAAAAAATGGAAGAAAAACAACAAGATAAGCTGAAAAAACCAAACTTATCCCATAAAATTGTTAATGGGTTTATTAATTTGGTAGTGTAAATCACTGCTATTAATGGTTAATTGATCATTATCGATTGAAAAGTTGGCGGCGAAGATGGAAGCGAGCACGGCCCCACCAGGGTACATAACAAATCAACAAGGGCCGCCGGTGACGGTGATAAACCAACAGTCGGCGGGCCATTACCGGGCCCCAAGCGGGCATGTGGGGCCCGTAATAGGAGTGTTAGCGGTGATTGCTGTGTTGGGTATTTTAGCTGGGTTGGTTGGGAGATTGTGTGGTGGGAGGTCTGTAATGGGGTATGGCCCGCGTTTCGATGTTGAGGCTTGGTTAGAGGCTAAGTGTTCTGCTTGTCTTGATGGTCATGTTGCTCCTCCTTCGCATCGGCCGCAGCCGCATATGCATATGAACACACACATTGCTATGGAGAGTATTCCTGCTGCTGTTCACGGCGCTGCTGGCAGTGGTGATCATGATCACGGTCGTGGTCGTAGTCGTGGTTATAATGAGAATGTTTCGCTGCAGCTGCAGGGGTTGCAGCCGCAGCAAGTGGAGCGGATGCAGCAGCAGCAGCATTCGGAGATGTTGTTGCGGCCGCAACAACAGCAGCAGCAGCAACAGAAACAGCAGAAGCAGCAGCAGCAGCAGCATTCGGAGGTGCTGTTGCGACCGCTTCCTACTCAACAGGGGGCTGTTGGGCGTTCGGAGGATGAGATAAGAGTAGTAAGGGATCAAGAAGAGAAGCGTGGAAAGGAAGTGGATGAGGGTGTTGAGGATGAGGATGATATGAGTGATTTTTCAGATCATTCAGATGAAGAGTGTCACCATGACCATGATGACCACGATTATGAACACGAACACGAACACGAATTACAACAGCACCCGCAACAGCAGCTTCATCGGCAGCAGCAGCTGCAGCAACAACATCATCAGCAGTTGCTGCAGCACCAGCAACATCAGCTGCAGCAGCAACAACAACATCAGCAGCAGTTGCAACAACGAGAGCAGCATCAGCAGCGGCTGCAGCAGCAGCAGCAGCAACAACAACAACAACAGCAACAACAGCCTTACCCACCGCATTGATGTAGTTTGATTTGTTGATTAATTGGTGATACTAGTTTTTGATTTTGTCAACTTGTAGAAAACCAAGTGAAAATACTACGGGGTACAAATATTATTAGTCTATTTACCAACCCAATTTTTATGTGTGTATGTGTGTATCATCCTTTTTTTTTTTTTAATTTGCTGTTGATTACTCCAATAATTTAGAATTGGAATTAGAATTTAATCCATGATAGATCTTATTTATTCGTATCTAGGCCATCCGTGTGATATACTTGTGGTACGTATGAGCAAGTCTTTAGTAAGATAGTGTCACATTAACTTAAAATTGCCCGTTTTTCTTGTAATGCATACTCTATGACCTAGAACGCGTACAATTATGCTACTAGACGTTTCCTTGAAATATGTTCGACGTTACAACAGTTGCAAGAAAGGTAGATAGGTCTGTTTGGCAAAAATCCACTGTAATAATGTTTATGAGAAGCCAAAATTATTGGTGTCCTAAAATCATGTTGTTTCTTTCATAAATTTTACCAGGACAATCTGCACCTGATCTAACAGGTCCCCCATTCACATTATAAACATCTGAAACTGGTGAATTACTAGCACTACAGCTGGTTTACTCATGTAAACTGTAGTGTTATAGTGTACTCTCTAGTTGCATGCTCATCCTTTGAAGTCTTGTGACCTACCAAAAATTAGTTCTAAAATTAGCTTCTATTTTTGAAGTGGAATTCATATAGAAGCCCAAAGATGGGGGCCCAAAAATGAGTTAACTTAAGTCATACAGTACTACAGTAGTAGAGTAGTACTATAGTAGACCAAGTGAAAATGTGATAAATACAAAGTCACAATTTCGATTGATCGATTATATATTTTGACTATCTCAACTTTCAGTTAAACAATGCACACAAAAAAAAGTTCATTTGAAATATAGGGACAAATATAGTGTGTAATTGTTCATCCTACATAAATAAGTAAAATAACTAACTATCCATTTTTACAAAATGAAAATGAGAAAATAAATACTACCTCCGTTATATATTATTTGCAACGATTAGACATTTTTCCTCTCTACTTTATGTCAAATCGTTGCAAATAATATGTAACGGAGGTAGTAAGTAAGAAAGATCAATATTTTGATTAGATCATTTAGATGTATATACTATGCATTCGGACAAATTTATGATATAAGTTCAGCGTATCTAGAGTTAGGCATTGCCAGGCTAGTACAAAATTGGTAAGACCCAACATAAGTCTATAATGAGCTTGAAATTGCATAAGAGATAAAGTGATGAGACATACTACATAAGTCAAGCATGCATGTAGATCAATTTTAAAATGTGCAGTGGCATGAGCCTAAGGGGTCGGCTTGATTGTCGATTTGCACATTTTTAACTAATTAATAAAATATCTAAAATTATTAAGAGGCTTACTAGAACAACACCATATGTAAAATGACGGGTTGTGTTCGGACCTTGTTTATTAAAGATTTACACAACACAAAATATCCATAGACCTTAGCCCATTTTTGCCACGGTCTACTAGATCATGAGGCTCGTTGGCACAGCACACATCAGAGATCCGACCTATCATATAGGTAGCTATAACTTGTGAGTACATGCTAGAAAAAGAACCATACCTTCTAATTGGATCCTAGTCTTCTAGAGTATGACGACCACTGCTACATACAAGGTCCACACCATGGTGGGCATCAATCTTAAGATGGGACTTTTGCTTTCATTCTTTTCTTCACCCAATTAGAAGAAAGATCATGTATGACTATATATTAGTGATGATGGGATTGGAGTGGTCACACTCGGGTGCATGCTTATGCTTACTTTGTGATGATCTTTCAGGATGAAATATACAATTCATTTTGCTTCTACTTTAAGTTAATCCAATCTAATTCAATCAATGTGTTGCTAACTCTGAACAAATTATGCCAAATTATTATGGTGCTGAACCAAGCCAATTTCTAATAAATTGAGAATCGGCCTAGTAACCTAATTTTAAGGATGAAATCGAGTCTTTTTTTTTTTTTTTTTCTTTTCATAACCAAGTCACTAATAGTACGAGTGGTATGTAACATGTTACTTCTTCATTTATTTCCAAAATTTGCTTCTTTAGTGTTCATTTTGATTGTTTGTCGTCACACAAGTTAAATGAAATAAAAGATGGTGTCATTTTCGCTACGGGACTACAAGGGATCAAGGGTAGAAGCACCACCTACAATATGCTATTTGCCTATAAGCCTATAGTTTACTATTAAGGTGCATAGTGATAAAACATGATTGCTTATCTTAGTGCAGCAATAAACTTAAGAATAATGGCTTTATCATCAAATTAAAGGAATTGAAGTAGCCTGGACTAATATTTACCAATTTCTTGGTGGTCCTCATTTTAATCATTTAGTGGGGAAGTTGGTCCACGATTCATCCAACTGGTAAAAAGAAACTGGTAGTGATAGTAGGTACGTAGCAACTAGTAGTATTGCCCCTAGGTTAATAATCTTAGGATATTATGATCAAATAATAGGTATTTAGAGTATAAACTCATGTTAAGACTGATGCCATTCTTAAAAATTGTATGGGTTTAAATAAGTAATGGACTAGTTGTCTTTTAATTACTTTTATTTATAGGCTCGTTCCCCTCCTAAAAAATTTAGCACTATTGCTTATTATTACTAGCAAGTAATCGACTATTTATAAAACTCTAAAAAGACCGGTAAAGCGCATACAAACTACTTACAAGTCAATAAATTTATTTTTTTTATAAAGTGATGCTAAGATTATTTTTGATAAAGCTAGCTACTTTAACTAAATTTATACATACTATATGTTTTTAATCAAATATATAGTCCTTGTCAAAAAAAAAAAAAAAAAAAAAAAAAAAAAAAAAAATCAAATATATAGTCGTACAAAATGGATTTTGAGGTGTTTTAATTTTATTGTTTTTGAAATGTTATGAATCTATGCCGTTTGCAATTATGGTTGCAATGATGGCGATCATGCTTTAAATAGGCTTTTTAAATAATTATTGACATCGGCCCTAAGAACTACTATACTCTAAAAGTGATTGAACTAAGTGTAAAGATTAAAGAATAAAGGTTTATTAGATAATCAAATAATGTTCCTTCAAAAAAAAAAAAAGATAATCAAATAATGGAGCTATTGGCATAAAAACCCATCTCTCTTAAAACCATTTATTGTGGTGCAATCGTCTAGCCAATAAGTTATTAAGTTAAAAAGTGTTAAAAGACTAAAGTATATTTGAAACTACGAGCTAGCTAGTTATGTTGTAGTAATACTTATTTATTTTTATTCTTCATATTGATAATTATGTGATAGTCATATTTAATTTTATTAGTCATCAAATCTGTCAATTGAGTCCGTCGGGTTGAGAAATGCTTAACCCTAACCGAAAGTTTCGGGTTGTGTCAATCCAACAGGTTTAGAGCAACTTTTTTTTTTTTTTTTTTTTTTTTTTTTTTTTTGGGCTTATTTTTAAAAATTTCTGATTTAAAAAGATTATTTTGCTAATTTTTTTCCCAATTTTTTAATAGAACATGTTCACCATATTATTTTTAGCTATGACATACTGCATACAGTAATTTAAATTATCACCATTTCAACAAAGTACATCAATTCCTAACTATTAAAAAATGATATTAAACTCTAAAAAAAAAAATCCCAAAATTTAAGAAAAAGACCAACATAATTATAATATCTCTTGACATAATATCAATTTACTACAACTTACTTCGTATTAATTTAGTACAAATTAAGGAATTTGAGTTACGGTATGGTGAGAGTGATTGTTAGATTTGTTAAGCTCGTATCCACACTCTTGTTAAACTAAAAAAAAAAACTTCCCTAAATGGACCATCGCTAAGTCCTCACGCACATAATAGGAAAGAAGCAAACCTATTACAAATTTACAACTTATTAATTTACTATTTAGTCGCACAATTTTATAAGCTTCATAATAATGATAGAAACAAAATTACTTCTGTTAATGGCAACAATAAACGAACATACTTCATATGAACAATAATGCCTCTATGATCAATATAATGGAAGTGTCACAAGCTAAGTGTGTAATTATTTATCATTTTTTTGGTGGTCCTGATATTAATCATTTAAATTAGTGGGAAAGTTGGTCCACAGATCCAATTAGGAAAGACTAATTAGTGACACTAAACTACTAACTAGTGCACTTTCCGTGGTACCCCAAAGTAATAAATATTCTTTTGCAGAATTGGAGTTGCTACCTTTTATTTAGAATACTTCCTCTGTTTTCATATAATTGCAACACACTCTACCAAGAATCGTAGACATTACATAATATTCCCTCCGTCTCTTAATACAATGCCTCTTTTGAGCATTTATTCCTCACATAATAAAGAGAAAGAAGCATTGTATTAAGGGACGGAGGGAGTACAATACTACAATACAATTAAAATGAGGTTAAGAGGTTGTTAGGAGTATAACCAAGTGAGTTATGAGCTTTAAATAAAGGTAGTAATACAATTTTCACCATAAAAACCTTTCTTTTATAGTGCGTTTCAACTATTATGACATTTCCATTTTAGGAAAACGTTGTACCTATAATCTATGGATATGAATGTAACAATCTCTCTCACCATACCGTAACTCAAATTCCTCGATCTACATAAACTGCGAAATACGATAACGAAGATTTATAATAATTAAAGAAGATTATGTCGCATGTACTATTTTCCTCTACTTAAATTAAATTAGTATTTTTGTAAAAAAAAAATAAAAAAAATGAGTATAATACCATGCATGATGCTACATGAACATACAAGCATCTTCTTTTCACTAAATTTAATAATGAAACAAATTTTTTATAGTAGAGAAATAAAATAAATTGCAAAAGGTACTTTTATGTAAAACTTCAATTTTGTCTTTGTAGTTTATCTATACAACATTAGGATAATATGTCAACATTATGAAATTTGATTCAATAGTGATTAATAATCTGATTATTAATGTACTATTGCTCCAATTCAATATAATGCATGAATTATATAAGTCTATTAACAAGAAAAAACAAAGCACATGTAAGACAAAAACAGCTATGTCATTGATTATAAGGATAATATAATAAACTTGTATAATCCCTTTTGTAATTTTATTTTTCAACTGTTTTACTGTAATTAATTTCTTATTCAACTATTAATTCCAATGTGACTATATCATGAACTAAAAAGCAGGGACAAAGTCAAGAAAATGAGACAGATATACGAGAGTAGTAGCAGAAAACAGGTTGAGATTAAATTTTGTATTTTCCCATTCTGACCTATTTATTGACTTAACGACCATCCTTCCCCCTCTTAAACAGACACTGACCACATGCCAGAGACTAGAGTGTGAATTCAGGAAACATAATTCTTGGAATATTGTAAGAATTTAAAACTAAAATTGGTAAAAACTTGTATACAGGGAGTGTCTGAGTAGTCTTTTAAAAAAAAAAAAAAAATAATAATAACTCGAGTGTCTAAGTAGTTGAGGAAAAAACCTACAATAAGTTCAGTCGCCCTAACAATATCAAATAACGTGATTAATTTATAAGAAAACAAATGGCAAAAACTTGTATTTGTATACAATAAGGTAGTCGAGTAGTGTAGTGTACGTTTATAATACTCCGAGTACAATAAAATAATTTGCGTGAACAACATCATATAATATAATGTTGTTTTTGACGTATCCAGAGATGATATAACTGGTTAAGTCTGTTGTATACAAGACCTATGGGAGGTATAATGAGGACTAAGTATTTGTGATCTTGAAGCTTCTATATCATGCACCATCTACGAATGTGATTAATTAGGAGAGTGAGGGTGGTGGAGACCGTGGGGTCCACTTGTGGGGAAGGCTAGGGCCACGGTTTAATCTTCTTGAAGCTTCTCAAACATTTTTATAGAAAGGCAAAAGGCAATTTGTAAATTGACCCGACGATTTTGCACCCTTTTTTTAGATAAACAAAGGTTGATCATTGAACCATTCATGAAAAGTAAAATTGTTTGTGAGTTAGCTTTAATTAGAAGCTAAAAAAGATCAACAGATCCCAAGTGTAATAATATGGCTAGTTAGCTTAAGTATTACTCCGTACTCCATTCTCTTTCGCCAATAGTATTGCAATTTCAATTATACATCCTCGAATTACTTGGATTGAATACGTGTTACTAATATATACTTACATATGTTAGCACACATGAGTCACAACATCCACGACTTCACAAGTACACAAACATATAAGGTAAGGAAGTATGAACATTCGAAATCCATGAAGGCATGAATTATGTGTGTTGAATTATTGATGGACATGTTAAACATACGATCACACTTAAAAGTTACTTTATAGTTATATTTCTTTGTATTCGTATTTTTTACACCCTACATAGTTGTCAAAATTAAGATAAAATGAAATGACAAATGAACAACTTGAAAGAAACTAAGAGACAAAACCAGAAGTCAATATCTAACAGACTTAATAGTAAACAAGGGACATATTTGGTACATAACTACATAAGCTTTGAAATAAAAAGCGGGACCAACCAACCCATCAAACTAACTACTCCAAAGTCCAAACCCCCTTCCACTTGTTTTACATCTAACCCTTTCACTTAAAAATTACAGAGTAATCTACTCCCGCGTTTCGTATGACAAACATACATAACGCATGATACACCCGAATATATAATCGACAACTCGACACCATACAGTCATACAACTTTATAAGGTTCCTTTGTTTTTGTTTTAACTACTTCCAAGAAGAGGAAAAGTAAACTCTCAACTGCAACTTAAAAAAAAAACAGAGAAAAAATGGCAAGACATAGATGCTACCTTGATGTAAGCATTGGCGATGAACTCGAAGGTAGGATTGTCGTCGAGCTTTACAACGACGTCGTTCCCAAAACCGCCGAGAATTTCCGAGCTCTTTGTACCGGCGAAAAAGGCATCGGACCTCATACCGGCGTCCCTCTTCATTACAAGGTATTCTTTCTATTCCTTTGATTCTCACTTTGATTCTGTTTAGTGTTTTTAGCTTCTGATTCAGCGAATCGTCTTTCGATTTAATCGATTCGACTGGCTAAATGTTCTAGAGTTAGGTGTACCCAAGGATATATTGTAACGCTAGGTGTACCCGGGTACAAGATTGACTCGAATGGAGTTTGCCTTAGGTGGAAGACTTATTGTCTTATTGAGCCATTGATTTAAATGTAGTGTACATATTTTTTATGGGTTGTCATTTAAAGAATATAAAGAGTACTTTAATTGTTATCATTGACAACTTCAAATTCTTTTCTTTATTTTTTGTCATATTTTTCTAAGTTTCTAGTATAATTTGTGAACTAAAACCTTCAAAACTTTATGTAGGATAAGTATTATTTTTTTGGTACTATTGTTTGCTAATATGGGTAACTTTGAGATAAAATTATAAAAGAATGGATCAAATATGGTGGTTTTTGTACTATTGTTTCATTTCTTGCTAATTTGGGGAACTTTGAGATAAATTAATAAAAGTATGGATCAAATATGTTACTAATAATAGTAAGGGGAATTATCAAATTTATGTTGCACTATTGCAGGGATGTCGATTTCATCGTGTTGTAAAGAGTTTTATGATTCAAGGAGGAGACATTTCAGCTGGGGATGGTACTGGAGGGGAGTCTATATATGGATTAAAATTCGAGGACGAAAATTTTGAGTTGAAACATGAAAGGAAAGGAATGTTATCAATGGCTAATAGTGGACCTAATACTAATGGGTCTCAGTTTTTTATTACTACTACTAGGACTCCGCATTTAGATGGGAAACATGTAGTGTTTGGTAGAGTGATCAAAGGTATGGGTGTTGTTCGATCCATTGAACATGTCAATAGCGATGATGATGATGAAGAACGCCCTTCCAAGGATGTTGTTATTGTTGATTGTGGAGAAATTCTTGAGGGGACTGATGATGGAGTCTCGAATTTTTATAAAGATGGCGATAGTTATCCGGATTGGCCTGCTGATCTTGACCATTGTCCTGATGAACTTTCTTGGTGGACTGATGCTGTTGACTCTATTAAGTCTCTTGGAAATGAACATTTTAAGGTGAGCTGGTTTTATGATTGTCTTTTACTTGCTATTACAGTGTTTTATGATTCTAAATTTTGCTCTTATATTCAGAAACAAGACTATAAGATGGCTCTCAGAAAGTATAGGAAAGCACAACGATATTTGGATTTATGCTGGGAGAAAGATGGGGTTGATGAAGGTGAACGACTTTATTGATGTTCATTGTGATTAAGAGTAGTTGTTATGGTGCTTCAGCAACCTACTTGCTGTCGGTTAAAATCTGACTTGCTTTCCTTTTATTTTCATCAGAGAAAAGTGCAGCCTTGAGAAAGATTAAGTCGCAGATTTTCACTAACAGTTCTGTAAGCTGCCATTCTCACTTGTTCTTGTGTAGTGTTTAACATTTCATAGATATATCTTGTTTTTTTTCCCGGGCACTAAGCGTGGTTGTTGAAATGTAAGAATTTAGAGTTATGGGAAGTTATCTGAACTTGAAATATATCATCTCTTAACTATCAGTGATTAAGCAGTAAGTTTGTTTACTGTCAGGGATTGTAGGGAAAAATTCTGTATCTAGTCTTCACATAGGATTGATTATCCTCATGTTGAAGTAGTAGTAAGGAGTACTAATCTGTTTTTTTTTTTTTTTTTGAAAACGAGTACTAATCTGTTTTGAACTTGTTTATTTGTCTATGATATTCAAGGCTTGTAAGTTGAAGCTTGGAGATTTGAAGGGTGCTTTGTTGGACACTGAATTCGCTATGCGTGATGAGGATAATGCCAAGGCTTTGTTTCGCCAAGGACAGGTTAGTGTTTTACTCCGAAAGTTTACCTTTTCTGAACTAGTAAGATGCTGTATTGCTGTGGTTGCCTCTATACCATTTCTTTTTGAAAACAGTTGTCTGATATTTGATTTTCAGATACCCCAAAATTATTTTTTCAGTTCCTAAAACAGGGGTGTTCACTTCCTTCTAAAGGGGTTTTTTCTTATCTTTGTGACAGATTAACTGACTTAAAACGGGTGTTTAGTACTCTGTTCTTGTATATAGTTACCTTAGAAGTCTGGCGGTAACAAACAGTGCTAGGCGCCTAGACTCCAGGCATTTGTTTTGGGCACCATATTAGTCTCTAATCTCAATTTATAAATTAAAAAACAAAAACTGTGCATTGGCTGCAGAGCAACCGTATTAACTGCAAGTTAATGTTTGACCTGATGTAATCTGTCATTCTGTCTGTTCCTCAGGCTCATATGGCTCTTAACGACATAGATGCTGCGGTTATAAGTTTCAAGAAGGCATTAGATCTGGAACCTAATGATGGTAAGTTAAATTTATTCCTGATAACTATGAATCAGTGTATTGTGTTTTGGAGTTGTAAGCTGTTCATTTTGGAATAATTGTGACTTGCTTATCACTAAAAATACTTTAAATGTTTGTGTTTGCTCAGCTGGAATAAAGAGAGAACTAGCAGCAGCAAGAAAGAAGGTAAGAGTGTATTTGTGTGTTTAATTATGAATCGTGATACTGCACTTAAGATATGAGGGAGAATTAAAAAGATACTGTGTTGATGCAGATTGTTGATCGACGTGACCGGGAGAAGAAAGCCTTCTCTAAGATGTTCCAATAGCTCTCCTACACCATTTGGTGTGTGGAAATTCTCTTTGTTGATATGAAGTATTTCTTATACTCTGTACCATCTTTTAAACTCTGGTTTATTAATATTTGGGTTGTATAACTAATGTTTTGAATAATATATCAGGGTTGATGCTGTCAGCGGGTTCAGGCATTCTTTACAGGCTTCGTTCCATCTTAAATGAGGTATGAACATGCTCTAGTTAACACATTTTACAAGTGAAGAGTCTCCTGTTTGTAGCTTCTTGTTCTGTTCTTAGTGAACATCACTCAGATCTTCTTATACTGAGGTAGTTGACATTTTGTATAATGCCAGTAATTATGTGATGTTTGCATCATTTATGTACATTGTGGTCTATGCTCTACTGGATTTTATTAGGGCTTTTTTTTTTTTTTTTTTTTAAATTAAGCATTTTGATTAGTTTATCATTAATCTGATAATAAATTTCCTCTCTCGTCACAGCGACGTAAAGTTTGTGGTGAAATGCTGATGAAAACATCGGGGTGTTGCCTGCAAAGTACAAAGCCTGAGCCAGGTTTTGCTGGGGAAGTTCAGAAATCAGAACTCTGTTTCAGTAAAGCCTTTGAGAGGGAAAAGAGGGAGGGGGGGGGGGTGTTGGAGGACAAAAGAGTTCAGTTTTTTTACAAAAAACAGTTATACTGAAAACAAAATGTCGAAATCTATTTGTAATTTTGTCTTTCCATTTAAATTGATGTGTGGTGGTGACTGGTAGAGTGGTAATGGTGATAGCCATTCATGCCATTAAAATTGGTGAAATGAAATTGAACTCATTTTTTCAGTTTCAATTTTTTTTTAATTACTTTTCCGGATTATATAATATAGGTTCTAAAGCCACGGAAACCGACAATTTAGATCATTAACTAACCCTATGCAATAATCATTCTCTTATTCTTCACTCTTCACTTCTTCAGAAATCAGTAACAGAAATGAGTGCTTTTTTTTTTTTTTACATTGTTTACCTTAGATACTAAGGTATCATACTAGGAGGGTTAATATGAACTGAATGCCGTTCAAAATTTAACCTCTGGCAAAGAATTAGGGGAGATTTGGTGAAAAAAATTCGGTAAGAATTGAAATTATTGAATGATTTGATACTTCAAATTTGATGTTTGGTACATAAGTAAAAAAAAAAAAAATCATATATCCATGAAAGTTGTTCTTCGGCTCTCCATTAAAACTGCTCTGCTGTAACTTAGATTAATTTATTTATTAGACAAAATTACAATACTACCCAACTTATGGATTGAAAATGACGAATTTACCCCATATAATACATGTTTCTCAGGTTGAGGAACTTGTATTTTCTCAAGTAAAATTTTGAGCAGTGTATAATACGAAGTAATCATTATATCCAACAATCTACTTTTCTCTCAGCTCAGAGGGTGCTGTTTTATCCCCCGACACTGGCCATATCCACTTATCTAGTAATCTAGCCATGAACGAATTCAAATCCTTGGCCAAGTTTTAGTTGATGGGTCATGAACAAGTCGAATTCGGAAGTTGGTGATGGCCTGATGGGTAATAGTGGGTCAAGTGGTGGTAGACCCTGGAAGTTGTTCTCCCACCAACATGATTGAGAATGTTCAATACCCTCAGAAATGATTAACAGAGAGATGACAAATAAACTTAAAAAAAAAAAAAAAAAAAAAAAAAAACTTTATAATGAAGCAACCAAAACATGGCATTTT
The DNA here is from genome assembly GCF_948465745.1 of Chenopodium album. NCBI lineage: Eukaryota > Viridiplantae > Streptophyta > Magnoliopsida > Caryophyllales > Amaranthaceae > Chenopodium > Chenopodium album. The sequence goes on along the minus strand of NC_137842.1, from coordinate 65,133,719 downwards.
TTCTGTTTAAGAGCACCTAGAAAGTTTCTGAACCAAAGAGGTGCTTAAGTAATCTATACAGAAGGTGCATTGTAATCCTCTCAAATAGGTCGATTCCAATATATGGGCAATATGGCTCTAAAGGAATAAGACATGCGATCCATTCGCAGCAGTGTAAAAGAACCAAAAAGAAAAACTAGCGTATAGAGACTATAGACTAAATGCTGGACAGCTGATTCTCTATTCATAAGCATGCTATTGCTAGGTATTGAAGCTAGTAACTGCTAACAATATAAGACCACTTCAGGATTTCAGGTTCCACATGATCATTCATACTATCTCTTGCCAGATTCATCATATCACACAAAGACACGCTGACAATAACAGCAAGTCTGATTAAAGTCGAGTGCAGAAAATTACTTCTTATGGAGGCATGAGCCTTCTCTTTATATTCCAGAGGAAAACATTCTTGTGTCGCAGCATCAGTAGGAGTTACAAGTTGTAATTATCAAGCCCCAAGTCTCGTAGAGCATCTGTTGCAGCAGCGTTACAACTCTGATGGTTTTCCTTGCCCTTTCTGATGATCTTCTCAATGCCATTGTCAAGCAAAATTTTTCTGTGAATGATGGCAAATAATAATAATAAAAAAATTAGCCTTGGAATCTATGCTTCTTCCAATAGTGCAAAACTAATAGAGTTCTAGCTCATTTGGAACTACATGTCATAATCTGTGAACCCAATGATTACTGGCTTACCTATTTTCTGGGTTTCTGACCACAAGATTCCGTATCATTATACATGCATATCTCTGCAATTGCTGCGCATAAGGAAACTTTTGCATGGCTTGGATAGCCAGATCTCCTGCTCCAGCTTCTATAGCACGAGATGCATGATCAGGAGATCTAAGGGAGAGCACACTAATTATATACATAACCTGTAGAACAAGAAAATTATTACTACATAACCCTTGTGCCACTGTCAAAGCACACATCAGCACAACAAATATACAATAATTGCCAACTTAAGATAGCTCATTGCAAAAGGCATATAATGGTTGCTTGCAAGCTAGGTCAAAGGATGAATCCTATGTTACTCGGACTCTTCGTTTTACCTCAAGTACCAGTGTCGGACCCTCGACACTCGGACATGGGTATGGCACTTGGACACTTCATTTTAGTTCAAAATCATAGAATTTTTTCACAAAATAGCCGAGTCGGATACTTGGACACATACCCGTGTCGGACATGGGTACCCGAGTCCGAGTAACATAGGATGAATCAATATTATGGGAAAAATGAAAGTATATGACTGATCAGTGCTCAGTAAGGCAGGCAGAGTTACTGGAATTCATTTAAATTAATTTAACAAACAATGACTGGTCACTAGAAGGACCATACAAGTTCCACACTAATTTGCACATTCCTCACCTCTTGTATTACAGATGGCTCATCTGCAAATCTGCCGCAGAGGCTGATCAATCTATCCAAACCTCTTTTCTCCACTATTGCACTCTTATTGTAGTCGCTTCCAGCCAACTATTAAAAAATATTCAACAGTTAAGCTTCATTAACTGATGCATAACGAGCAACAGAGATGTAGAAACTATAAGCTACAGTCAAATGAGTGAGTGAAAATAAATAAATAAACGAAGGAACGAATGCATTAAGAAATTAACGTTTTCGGAACTGCACAAGTAATCCCAACAGTTAGTTTCACAGTTGTACACCTTTCCCTCCAGTAAAAACAAAACACTACTGCTATAGACCTGTGGTTAACCCACACAAATATGCCCTAACTAAAGGCATGCACACACTGGTGTGCATGGCACTCCATGTCATATATCTGTTTCCTATTAGACCTGGATAAGCTGAACTTGCATGGAAAAAGTGTCAATTACCCTCTAGAGTTCTGATGCCATGAGTCAAACACCCATGAGATTGTCAAATCTCTAACACAAAAGGAGGTCCATTGAAGATGGCAACGCTAAGTGTATTGAGTAATGCCCATCTTTCAAGTATGGTTATAAAACTCTGAATATTCCATCAATTAATGCTATGAGCCTATGACGCAGACTTATACACATTAATACAATGTTTCGTAAATCCAATTCTCTACAATTGTCAGACATTCACTCTAGGGTCTTTAGCGAACACTTTCATTCTAATGGTAATTTGAAGTATATTCTTAAATTATTCTTAAATTCACCCACGCTTACTTAATAGTCACTTGTCAACCCTCAGAGGGAGGATCATCCTCAAACAACCCCTGGGCAGGCTTCACCTTTTTTCAGATGCTTATCTCTAGATCCTGAAAAATAGTCACATACTGAAGTGCAAGTCTTCCCAATTCTTTGTCCAAACTCAGCAATCAAAGCACCACTCACGCGTCACACTACCCAACATAGTTCCTACAGGGGTACTAGTGGAATCTAAGGAAGTCACGACTGTAATTTTACCCCTTTTTTAATTGAGACTGGCATAGGTTGTGAAATCTGAAAGTAAATACAAGTATAATTTTTAATTTTATTATCAATTTTTTTTTTCTTTTTTTTTTTTTTTGGTTTACCAAGTTAATAATGAAAAAAACTGACACCATGATTAATTGATAAATTTAACTGTGAAGCTACTTAACTACATATAATGACAAAACATAATGAAGTGCACTTTATTCTGTTAGTTAAAGTCTTTTTCCACTTAAACTCTCCAACTTCTCTAGTATGTTGTTTGGAAAAAAACATGAAACTATTTTACAATATAGGCAGTAAATGCACACCTTAGTCAGTAAAATGCAGCAGGATCGGGCTACAGACTTGTTCAATTGTTCACCACTATCATCAATACATCGGAGAACAGCATCAATACCACCCCTATCGGCTATACTTCTGCAAATTTCATCCTGTGACCACACAATGCCAAAAGTGAAGGAGTGAGCAAGGAGAAGCTCATTGATTAATCTCCAAGACTAGCTTTAACCCGACATTGTAGCCACTAAGTCACACATACTGTATAGAAATGCAATGTAAGACACCAAAAACTCATAGAAATCTCAACAGAATCTGATACTAATTATTAATGACAGGCAGAGACTATGCATATACGAAACTTCAGAAAACCAGATGTCAAAGTGAATATAAGAGAAGTTGCAAAAAATATGTTTGACATTTTAAGCTGTTGAATAATGATAGTGAAAAGCAAATGCAGACAAGTACAAGGTCAATGCTTGCAGGCTAATTTATTCATTCCAATCTGCAGTCATTCTAAAACTACATGGAAATCTATCTATTATATACAAAAAAAAAATGCGCTTAATAGTTTTGACAAAGTTCCTTCATGCTAAGTTCAGTTCAATAAACAACCATATATGTTGGCTGCCGCTATAAGAAATGCTACTGTCTGCTAGTGGAAGATAGACGAAAATTTGCCAGGACTGATAGAACACAAAATCATCACATCTATAAAAGGGATGTTACAATTAGAGCTGAATCCGAACTGCCACTTAAAGCAATATACTTACATTTACAGCAACAGCCTTCAAAGCAACACTTGCAGAAACTAGAGTGGGTGAAGTGAGGCCCTCCTGGAGTGCATCCACAAGAGCTTCAGCAATTCCAGCTTTTGCAAACTGACGAGCATATCCATAAACCTACAAGCATATATACAACAAATAATTTACTAAATGAACCAAATACAAACACCATTTGCAAAACGTCAAAGCTTCTTAGGTAAGGGTTACACTGACATACTTGAGAAGCAGCAACACGAAAGTCATCAGGAGTCAGTAAAACCCGTATGGCATCATACATACTAGGAACACTGCCTTTATTATCCCCCTTCAATGTGTTGACCATGAGTTGATCAATCTTCAAGTTAACAAATGCTTCCTTGAGAATTTCATTCTCAGTTGCCGAGGCAGCAATGACAGAAAAACAAGCATTCAATATCTCAGAACTTTGAGCATCTTGATTCAAAATGCCTATGACTATATCCGGGCCACCACACTTGTGAAAGGTTTGAGCAGTCTGAACATCTGAATCACAGAAATTCACCACATAAAACGCAACAATCAGCAATTCTCAATCCAATCTACAATAAATTAATATCTAAATCTCTACGGTCCAATCTATTATAACTAATCATCAAGTCCAATCTATAATAACTAATTTTCAAGTCCAATCTAACACATTCTAATTATTCACAACCCGAAAAAGTGATCATACAAGTATCAAAACACAATTAGGTAGCAAAATTTAATGCAAACATAACACATTTGAAAAATAAAATCATCAAGATTTGAACAACATTCATTCACACTATCAATAATAACTTAGAAGATTCAAACTCGAGACGAAAAGGACAAAAATCCATACCACGAAGCAAAGAAGTGAGTGCCAAGAGAGCTGCAACAACAACCTCCTCATTTCCACTACCAGAAACCTTCTCACAAATCGATGTCACCAATTCCACTCCTCCATTTCTAGCAGCAATCGCCGCATTGGCATTCGAATCTTTATCCTTGCTATTATTAGGATCACAAAGATTGGCAAGGTTACGCAACAATGGCGTCAAATTCTGCAATTCTCTCTCCTCAAATTCATCAAGAAATTTCATCAAATCATCAATTGATTTCATCACTGGATTATCTTCCACCGAGCTTTCCCCCGGTATACAGGTAATTATACCTTTTCCAACACAAATCAACAATAAATTCAATTCAAATTTTGAAATTAAACTCAAAGATTGACAAATTTTTGAGAAATTAAAGAATTAATTGATTACCAGAAAGATCGACGCCTTGAAGAGTGAGAGAATCAATGGCGTCTTGAACAGCTTCAGCAGGTTCCATTTCATAATCTTCAATGTTTTCTTTCACAATTTCATCGAATGCTTCTTGTGATATCGTCCTCTTCGTCGCTGGACCTCCCATACTTTCTCTCTCCTACCTTGAAGCTGCAACAATGGCGTAGGGTTGATGAGGGGGGAAATCAGAGCTTTGGTGAAAAATGGTGTCTGATTTTCTATTTTCTATTTAGTTGTGTTTTCTCATAATTTCAAATTTCTAACATCAGTCATCCAATCGTTGATCCCTCTTAGACTCCGACCCAGAGGAGCTGGTATCATTTTAGCCCAATAATCCTAGGCCCGATAGGTGGCACGGTATAGCCCGGTACCTAAAAAAAAAAACCGTGACACGACATTGCATACCGTAAGTGCCAAGCCTAGGCCACATTAAAAAAAATAAAATAATAATAATAAGACGTAATACGAGAAAAACAAAATAAATGAAATTTAAATTTTGTTATTTTTTTGACCAGATCTCAACCCTGACGATTTTTTAGTCAGTATTTGCGACACTTGAAAGTAGAGGGGATGGTAAGGAAATCTCTACCCAAAATAGTCTCATTTAGTAGGATTCGAACTTCATACCTCTAGGATTTGAGGTAAGAATCTTGTCAAGTGAGCCAACACTTTGTTCATAGAAAATTGGTATCGCCCCACCGTTTTGGTCATGCGATTGTTGCATAACAATGATGTTGATAATTAATCCCATGTTATTAGTCTTGTTACTAATATAGCATCATTAATATGTCAGAAAAACGTCATTATTCACTACAATAATCTAAATTTGTAGTAAGACCTAAAGTTCTACGGATTTAGTATAGTAAAAGTAGTAAATTGCTACTTCCCCAAACTTTTATTTGGTCAACTTTTACACAGTAATACATCCATTGCATATTTGCATCATTACTACTTAAACTTGTCACCAAATTTGGCAAATGCGCACTAATTAAAGCCATTCATGTATGAAATGAACTCAACTTATTTTCTTCAAATTAACAAATGGTAAAAAAGGCTACTTCAGTATCAACTTAATTACCTGTTTTCTACCAACAGTTCAAACCAACCCACTAAAACTGTGTAGTTAGCACTTAGCACTTTAGCAGTATATCTCTTGACTTTGATTTGATCAATAATGCTGGAATATTTGGCACAATAATACTTCTCTTCAGCTCAGTTGCAAAGTCTAAGGGTTGTCTATTTTTGACAAACCAAATTTCGGCGAAACTTGTAAATCTTTGCTCCACAAATGTGCATTATATCCCCTATATAAGCCTTGTGTATGTAGCAAAAGAGATGATCACTGCAACATTAATCCTACTAGCTAGTAGTACATTTTATTGATATTACTTGTAAGTGTAAGAAATATACCAATTGTCACAAATGAATACCGTTAATTCATCAGTATGTATCCTAGTTATTACAATACTAGGAGCTTCTTTGTTGGGAACATGCATGGCCAACAAGGAGGAAAAACCATTGACAACACAACGTTGGGGCTGGGGTTGGGGGTGGGGACGAGGTCAGGATACACCGCCTTCTCCTCCTGAAGGGCGAGGTTGGGGATGGGGTCGAGGACAGGAAACACCGCCTGCTCCTCCTGAAGGACGAGGTTGGGGTTGGGGTTGGGGTTGGGGAAGGGGTCAGGAAGTGCCCCCTCCTCCCCCTCAAAGGGAGTGGGGTGGTTGGGGTTGGCGTGGGGGAAGGGGTAGGGGAAGGGCGCGAAGGAGTCATCATGCACCGCCTGTTGGTACCCCTCGGGGACAAGGTGAGTCCCCTGCTCCTGCTGGTACCCCTCGGGGACAAGCTGAGTCGCCTCCTCCTGCAGGTACCCCTCAGGGTGACTGCCCTTTCTCTAAGAGAAACCGCACAGACGGGCCTAACAAGATTGTCGTAGGAGGCTCTAACAACTGGAACTTTGGCTTTAATTACAGTGATTGGGCTCTCAAAAATGGACCCTTTTATGTCAATGATGTCCTAGGTAAGTACATGCGTGACCATAATGTTGTATACAAATCTGTTCATTAAGTAATACTATAATGCATGCATGCTACTATATAAACTAACCTTAATGGTATTGGCAGTGTTCAAATTCAATGCACCAGTAAACGGGGCACCAGGCCACAGTGTATACTTACTGCCGGACTTACAGAGCTACTTAAATTGCGACTTAAGCAGAGGAAAGCGAGTGGCTACTACCACCCAAGGAGGTGGAAGCGGATTTGAGTTCAAGCTCACCAAGTGGCAGCCTCATTACTTTGCTTGTGGAGAACACAATGGCATCCACTGCAACCTTGGCATGATGAAGTTCTCTGTCATGCCTATCTTTCACTACTGGAACTAGTTACTAACAGTTCGCCGCAACTGCTATGTTCTTGTCCCACCACCAGCCGAAGGCATGTTACTGTGCTAGGGGATTGGAACACAACACGACAAGTTTATTACATTTGGTTTTATACTTTTGTGTTTTATTTACATTTTGTTTTGAATCAATAAGACATTTTGTGTTTAGAAAATTGAACGTTTTGCATTTTGTATATGTAACATGTTTGCTGATAATTTCAAAGTATCTGATCAGGCTAGTATTCTATATTTATGGTCATGTTTCATGTAATGCATAAAGGTTTATTCAAAGTGATTTATACTTTAATTAAGGTAATAAAGTTAATGACAAAAGTCAATCATTTGATAATCAAGTGCTATAAATGAAAATTGAAAAATAACAGATATCCAATTACAGCCTAAAAAGTCTACCACACTTGGTACAAAATATTTGGGTTCCTAACATTCTAACAATAAGAGTATTTTAACCAAAAAAAAAAAAAATGAGTATTGTCCTTTGTAGCTCAATAGCCTCAAAGTGAATTACCCCTTGCAAAAAAAAAACTTACTCGTATGATAATAGTACTACTGTACAATGTATACCACTGTCTCAATGACATTCCTGTATGAAATTTGTATTCCAGTCTGGATAGCAGCCCAGCCAATATATAAAACCTTCCGATGAACAAGCCAATTTGGAGCATGGACAAAAAGTCGACAAAGATTATATGACCAATTGACCAGTCCTTGCAGCTCTTAAATATGGTGAACACTTAACCACTTCACATGCCGTATTTACAAAATACTCTAGGCGTAAAGAAGCTGCTATTTATGTCACCACTTAGTACCCTTGTTGAGGTTATTTGTCATCTTCCAGGTTTAAATTTCATGATGATGACTGGCAGGTTGGCCTTCAAAGATATAATCAAGGTGCAGACTTGCTCCTGGGCTTGAAGGGATCCATTTCTGCTGATCTAATTCTCTTGTTCAGATATTCTTTGACGGCAACAGCTCTGCACACAAAAAAGTACATAAATAAAATAAATCAAAATAACCAAGATTTCGTGAACTGATTTTTAGATGGAAGAAATGCCAGCAATCCCAGAGTAATATTGTATACTTGTATAAACAAGTCCGCCCCGACTTGGCCATTTAAAAGAATAATGCCCAGAAAAAAGAGTCTAGTGTCAGCAAATGTAAGCACCATTCTTTACAACTACGGGACCATTATCTGAGCTAATAAGAGCATGTTTGAACTTATTAGTCTTATGGAGTAAATCTGAGACTGAATTTCCCTATTCTAAACTAACTGCTCTTTTCTGAATTTACTGCCATTAGGCCCTAAACTAAATTAATTGGCGGTTGATTCCTCATACTTGATATTTTTTAGGGTGAAAACAGCGAAGCTCCATACAATGTAGGCATTTAAGGTAACATATATGTCTAAACGAAGGCATTCACTAAAACAACCATGACATAATGCACAAACTACTAGTTATCCCAGTAAAACCAACACTAGTCATCAATTTGACAGAAGTACTATCATATACCTGGCATAGACAGAAGTTGATTTTAAAGCCATTTTTCAATATCCTAAATTCATATAGTTTCAGCCTCAGTGCAATGCATGTCTAACAGAGTAACAGAACAGATGCATAGTAATACCTGCAAGCTAGCTTGATGCACTGCATGTCTATAATGCCCACTGGTTTTCCTCTGCACCCCTCCCCAACCTCAGAGATAACAGGCAGCTGACTTAAACCATGCCTGATCATAATTATTTCAGCCGAGAGAAGATCCATGTCCGGGGTTACTGTCCACAACACCTCATGTTTTTCACCATCAAGAGAACAAGTATCTGCCACTAAAATTTCCTGTGATATGTGCAGAACAGTCAAATTCATTGGTACAACAAACAAGTGAACAGAGGTAGCTACCATGTCATGCAGAACTCCTGGATAAGCAAAATCTCAGCAGACTTAGGTTGGAAATAAGCAAGAGAAAATGAATAGCACACTTAAAAGCAGCACTATTCAAAATCATCCTCTATAGCATTGCACTTGCTCACTAATTCAACTTTGATTTCCTTAACCCATGGAAAGGTTAGACTAGAGAGTAGACAATGAAGTGATAACCATCAGGATTTTGATTTCAGATGAAGTACGTCAAGTACCAAATGCTAACTGACAGTAAATATCCTTCCACGACCTAAAAATGTAAATACTATGTATATAGCATGATCCCTGCTAACTGACAGTAAGTTTCAATTTATTATTAGAAAAGGCCATTTCAATTTCATCTATTAGAAACTAGAGGTAACTTCAATTGACAATCCATACTTCAATTCTCATACAAATCTAAAGTGATACACTTTCTATCACATAAATTGATGGAGAAAGCATTTTTTTTTATTTTTTTTTTTTTTTTTTTGTGGGGTGGGGGGATGGCATGAGTCTTGCACTAGGGAATATTCCACAAAACGGCTTTCCAATTTTCCGTTGTCAGAAGAAAAACTTTATTATTTCATCACCTTTGTTAGCTATAATATACGTAGTATTTAGATTTCCAACCTTTTTTTTTTTCACTTAAACATCTTGCTTATTTTGTTCTTTTGCAAAATTAAAGACAGGTGAAATTGGCCACAATAGCAAGATCGTAAAAAGGAAAAAAAAAAAAAAAAATTGAAACTTCATTCCACAAACATGTTCAGGAATTCCTTCTTTCTGGAAAGTACTGAAGTCTTTTCATAGATTATGAAATGACTGATAAGTCAATATAAGTTGAAAAGAATGTAGATTTAACAAAGAACTAACACAGAAAGTTTAGTCCAGCAATTAAAAGCTACTCTGTGTGACAGTAACTACAATTTGGCATCAGGAGACCAGACTCGTGTACTCACTTGTGCTGCATAAAATATTAACGAGGAAGGATAATCTCGTTTCATTAGCTTCACATGCATCAGAAGAATTGGGAAGTGGGAACCTATACCTCAGATTTTCTTCCATTAGCTTGCGCAGATTTGCTGATCACTAGAATATCCTCCAGAGATAGTATACCAATCAAATAATTATACTCATCAACAATAAGTGCACAAGACTGTTTTTCTGCAAGCATCAGAGTCACAGCTTCAATAAGTGATGTACTTCTTAAGACAGTCGCAAAACTTGTCCTCATGGCCTGCGACACAAAAATTTTCCTTTCAACTTCATCACTTTCCGCATCAGAATCATCAAAACAGCTTGAACTCTCAATTTCACAGATATTATCAGTATTAGATTCTTTTACAGGGTATGAGTTGCCAGAAGAACGTAAACTAGCATTATTGTTTGATCCATTACTTTCTTGAATCTTAAGGGAACTTTCATTAACTGTCTTGGAATCTCTCAAATCCGTTCTCTTTATCCTTGAAGATGTAATCCAAGATGACGTGCCCACAGCTGCTAGAAGTGGTACAATAATACGGTAGTCCTGAGTAAGCTCAAAAAGTAGCAGCACCGATGTCAGAGGTACTTGACAAACCCCTGCAAGAGTAGCAGCCATGGCAACCTGTAGTTCCAAAAGTTAACATATATTAATGAATCATAAAGCCTAAACTTGCAGCTAGATCAGCAACAATAACTAGGTTGACAAAATCAAATCTTAGCCCAATCTATAAAGGGCCATAAACATGAACAGCTTATTTTCTTAAACCTCCAACTAGGATAGTATTGAGCTAGACAGCTAGTGTGAGAGATTTATTTGAGCCACTTAGTAAAAGCAACTTTCATAAACTAGATAAAGAGAGGCATTTTGAGTAGGCCTGTACAAAACTATCCGAAAATCCGATAATCTGATCCGCAACCGATCCGAATTTTTGGATATCCGATCCGAGTTTTCATTTCGGATCGAATATCCGATCCGAAAAAGCGGATATCGGATGCGGATTTGGATATTAATTTTCAAAATTTCGGATATCCGATATCCGAAAGATATCCGAAATATAAAGCCTAAAATAATATAATTTTTAAATTGTTCATATAAAACTAACCCTGTATTATTAACTTATTGTAATATTCTTAATACATTTGATGATAATATTAATTGCAAAAGGACTACTATTTTTGTTAAAATATTTTATACAACTTAGGATAAAAAAACGGTAAAATTAGTGAAATTTCGAAAGTAATCATAACAATTTTACGTAATATTGGATAATGGATATCTGAAGCATCCGATCCGAAAATTTTGGATATCCGAATATCGGATATCCGAATTTTTCAAATCGGATTTGGATATCAATTTTTGATATCCGAGTCTTCGGATATCCGATCCGAAATCACATTTCGGATCGGATATCCGATCTGTGAACAGGCCTAATTTTGAGCAACTTATGATGGCTGCAAAAGGTCCGTTCTCAGAAACACACTACTCCAGGAAAGAATTTTCCTGTCTAAATGTTTATTCTCCCTCTGTGGTTTGAAGAAAGCAGGAAACAACAGGAATGACAAATGGTAAAATTCAATATTATGAAAATAATTAAGACTGATAGCTAAGTAAGCTAACTGGACACTAAGCATAAAAAAACAGACAAAGAATGGTGTAAAAACCACAAGGACCACAACCCATGGATAATTGACAATTTACACAAGTTCACAAATACTATGATAGTGCCTTTTTCCACTACTCATAGAGTCGATCAAATCAATGCAAACCATATAAAAATTACTGAAAGTAAAGACAATACCCTTTTTTAGTTCCTCTTTGTGGAATTATATTAAGTGTTTTGTGTTCCTAAAAGATAAAAAATAAAATAAAAAGCAAGTTCTTTAATCTTTACACTCGCAGCATTAATCTCAGACACACCAACAAACCACAAAGCAATTAGAGTCTCAAGCTCCCAGAAATTCGGAAAATTCAAATCCACAATTAAGGACAAACATGAGGACTGATATAAAATTAATACAGATCTGCATACTATATGCTGGTCAAAGCAACAATTGCATTTATATATTGCTCATTGAAATCATAAAAGCAATAATAACTGGTACCAGGCCATATGCTTGTGGGGATGCCACTTCAATGAAAGAAAGGTGGATTGGACTGATTTCAGAAACTGCCAAAGCAATAAATTTTCCATATGCCATTCCTGTAGCAGCACCAATAAAAAGTGATGGTGCATAATATCCCCCGACTAATCCAGAGGCTCGGCAAAAAGATGTAGCAATAATTTTAACACCCACTAATTGAGCCAATATGTCAGCTGATAGACCTTTTACAAACGGTCGAGATTCCAACAAAATATCAACATTCTGGAAACCCCGGTATAGAATTTCTGGATATGCCAAAGCCATGAGTCCAACAGCTAAGCCACCAGTTACTGGAAAAACAACTTTGGGTACTCGGCCAGCTTTCTTAATTTCTTCAACCTTATGTAACATGAAAGTAGTACACCTAGTCAAGGCCAAAGAAACCAAGCCGCATAGAATTCCCAGCAAAAGATACAGCGGAAGCTCTGAAAAGTCAAAAGCTAACTAAATGAATCTAAAAATAATAACTCATGCAGAAAATTTTACAACTATTAAAGATAAGCTCCTTGAGTGAAAAGAGTCTTTAGAAATGTTTGGAAAGAATGGTCTCTTTATGATGGACTGAATATTACATATGATACCCTCAAAGCAACATTGGCAATTTTTATATGAAATTGCAGTGAAAATAGAAGGTTGGTTCATGTTTGTACGCTGTAGGATTAAATTCTGAATACAAATAGACAGATAATTTTAAGGAGTTGCCAATCTACTTGTACAAACATTGGTAACTAATAAGTGAGAAAGGAGGAGTTCAAAACTTACCACTTGCAGAACGAAAATCATAATCAGGGACCTTGAATGCTGGTTCGGCACCAAGACCAACTTCAGACAATACAGAAGCTATGACAGCACTTAGTATGATCATTGAGGTTGTATTTGTAAGAGATACATCTGAATCAGGTGATGGCCGTATAACAGACTCCACAGCAAAAAAACAACCAGCTACAGCAGCATTGAATCCTGTGTGAAAATAACTTATACAGGTCAAGAGCATGTATGAAAAATACAACTTTCCTACGTTACTGAAAATAACCTTGAAAAAGATGCAGCCAAAAAAGCAAGTATAACCTATAGCCTTTAGAAGCACACAAATGAATTCAGAACTAAATGTTAGCAAAAATAACCAAATAAAAAAGATAGGAACCTAAATATCTATGAAGAGATTTTAAAATTTGATTAAGTTGGAATGCCTTGAAACTACATGCTAGAAAATATAGTATAACCAAACTTTATACGTGATAGAGTTGGCATGCCTTTATCCTGCACTTTGGCAGTTCTTGTTTTTTCTTAAGTCTCTGAGGTCCATTCGCAAGAACATATAACCAGGCTTCCACAACTCCTCAATTTTCATCATCTTAATTAAAGTAAACTTATTTAAAAGGCTTAGTCTGACCTTCTGATGACTCTAAATTGGCCCGACTATAAAATTTACCCCTGAACTCCTCTATCTTTATGATCAAAACTAAATAACAAAAACAGGAGACACCACATACACAAACTAAGACACAAAGTTATTGCGAGAGCAGTCATTAGGCATAAAAGAGCAGGGCTACTATCCCGGCAAAGAATGTAAAACAATGTAGGTAAGTGCATTACAATCTATAGTTGAAGAATTCCAACCAGAAGCAATCCCGGCAGCTGATCCTGCAGCAACAAGAGGAACCTTTTTCCCAGCACTCCTACCAGACAAAGAAGCAATTCCTTTGCCAATGGAAGAACCAATTTCAACACAAGGACCTTCAGGGCCCAACGAATTCCCGGTTCCAAGAGTGACACATGCTGCCAACGACTTAAGGAACTGCTGAAACACAGCCCGAATTTGAGGAATGGTTTTAAAGTCTCCTCCTTCAGTGGAATCAAGTCCTTCTCGAATATAGTTCAACACAGCAACAACCACACCCCCACCAACCGGTACGAATATAGTCCTCTTCCAAGTTTCTTCAAGATTCTCCTCCCTTAACCATGATGCACCTCGGTATGGTACTCCATCCCAACAAAAATCACGTAATTCATGAACCTAAAGCCTTTTGTTCATTGATCAGATAACACTCAAAGTGAAAAATTATAAATTAGTAAAATTACTCCCTCCGTCCCAAAATAACTACCACAACTGTTTTGCAAAACACGCCATAGTCACGTGCAATCGTGTTAGTTGTTTTCAAATATCATATAATATTCATCATTTAATGTCAAATTTCTCGAAAACATTGCCATTGTCAATTAATTTGAGACGGAAGGAGTAATAAAATCGAAAGACAATGAAATGAAATGATGAGTGTAAAAAAAGGGTTAGGGTTAGGGTATACGAACCACATAATTGAAAAGGACGACACTGACGCCAGTAAGAAGGCCAACAACACAAGCAGAGATAATCGCAGTATTAGCCTCTCCTTGCGGAAGAGGAAGACTGTCAATCACGGCTGCCAGAAACCCCTTCATAGAATTAGTATCAGGGGTGGCCGGCGTTTCTCCGTCGCCGGCGCCGCCGCTGGTGGTGGTGCTGTAATCATCATCTCCAACTCCGTTGAAATTGTAACGTCGTATGCGGCGGCGATGACGGCGGAGGAGGGTGGCGTAACGTAAAATTGGCGGCGTAAAATTAGTTGAGATTGGAATGGCGCAAAGGTGATTTGATAGAGAGTGAGATATTTTGGTGTTGTCATTGCTATTTCTGGAAAAGAAAGTAGTTGTAGTGAAAGAGGGTGCAGCCGCCATTGTTGTTGACGAAGAAGTTTGATTCTGGTAACCCCGGAATCGGAATTTTTGTCATCGGAAAAGCTTCCTTGAGGGTGTTTCCCACTCCATGGTTATTCTCATCCAAACGTCTTTCTTTCGAGTCATTGGATATTGGATAAGCTGATTGTGTATTTGTGGCATTTTGTCGCACATGGTCTTGGATTTTGGTGCTCTTCAACAAACACGTGGCACAACCATCGAGCGACACCTATCATTATGATTATGAATTATGAATAAACACAAAACAATAATCTGATATAAACATCAAACTTATGAAAAAAAAAAAAGTTTGAACTAAACAAGATATAACCGTATAAGTAGTGTTGTGCTTTAAATCCAAAGTAGATATGGTGTGATCCTACTAGATCTAATCAGATCTAACACAATTATTTGAAATATACTTATAAAACAGGCTTCATAAAACAGTTATAAGAAAGTAAAACAAACATCCTAAAAACTTACTAAGCAAATTAGCATAAGGTTAGGTATGAATTGATGTACCAAATCATGAATTGATATACCAAATCATGCATATTCATTATTCACATGTATCAATGCAAATAATCGAGTTGGTTCAATTATGCTTATCGAATCAAGTAAGTTTTAGGGTCTGTTCTGATTGACTGAATTGAACTGAACTGAATTGAACTTAACTTATTGGAGCTAACTGAACTGAATATTTTATGAGAGAAGGAAATTAAGAACTGAGCTGAACTGAACTTATTGGAGTAAAACTGAAATGAACCGAAAATAATCTGAAGAGAATAGACACTAAGTCATGATAAACATCCTAATAACTTACTAGCAAATTAGCTTAACGTTACGCATGACATGATGAACCAAATCATGTGCATATTCACAGTGGTGGAGCCAAAACTTTTAAGTGAGGGGGCCAAGATCATATCTGTATATGTATAATTTTGCAACTATTATCGAATTCATTACCTTAACTTATAGACAAATAAATAAATAAAAACTTTGTGTAGTTGCAATTTGCACACTTAATATCGTGTCTACTATACATGGTAAAAACCAACTTCTATACTCTTAACAACAAGTAGGAGCAAATTTTGGATAGCAAATGTTGGGCATATTGTCACCGACAAATTGTATATTCCATTCTGTACCTCTTCAGCTTTATACCTTATTCTCACCTCAGATGCTTTAGGATCACCCCTCGTGAGGAGGGGGTCCTAATTCTTTTCTTTTTCTTACCTTAAAAAAAAAAAAAAAAAAAAGTAGGAGCAAATTTTATTTATAATCTTGAGCCAAGGGGAAGGCTAAGCCCCATCGACACCCCTGGGCTCTGCTCTTACATATTCATTAATCATAAGTGTCAGTTCGAATAATCGGATTGAGTTCAGTTATACATTATCAAAGCCTGTAAGTTTAAGTCATGCTAAATCATTGTCTCCATAAAAAGTCAAAATTTAGATTGGATTAGTTTTAAATCGAATGTCCACATGCCAAATAAGTCAATTGATCCAACCTAGACCTAGGGCTTGTTTTGATTTACTGAAAACGAATGAACTGAATTGAACTAAACTAAGCTTAAATGAATTGTTTATGAGAGAAGAAAATTAGAAACTGAACTCGAACTGAATTGAAATT
Source organism: Chenopodium album (assembly GCF_948465745.1). Classification (NCBI taxonomy): domain Eukaryota; kingdom Viridiplantae; phylum Streptophyta; class Magnoliopsida; order Caryophyllales; family Amaranthaceae; genus Chenopodium; species Chenopodium album. The sequence goes on along the minus strand of NC_137842.1, from coordinate 65,117,170 downwards.
AAACTGAACAGAACTAGCCCCTAATCCACTAAGGTCCTGTTCTGATTGACTGAATTAAGCTGAACTGAACTGAACTGAATTGAACTAAACTGAACATACTCAAACTGAAAATAATTGAAGAGAACCTACCCTAAATTTCATTTTGTGGCAAAGTTAGATTCTCCCTCTTCAATGTCAAGACCAGCACTACTAGGTACTAATCTAATACAAGCTCAGTGGTGCAATCACCCAAACCCAGCTAACCAAAATGCTGCTACGCAAATGCAAATACCACTCCTCACCCGTCACAACACCATCTTCCCCACGCAACGCCTATCTCGCCGACAAAGCCATAACCTACCTCCGACGACACCCTCAACAACTCCCTTCCTTACTCCCAGAATTCAACCCAGAATCCGCTTGCTTCGTCCTCCTCAAAACCCAGTTCGACCAACCCCTAACCCTCCAATTCCTCAATTGGGCTCGCACTTCCTCGAACCCCACTTTCCTAGACCCCAAATCCAAATGCTACGCCCTCCACATTCTCACCAAATTCCGCCTCTTCAAAACCGCGCAATCTCTCGCTGAAGAACTTGCTCGCGAAGTTTCCCTTATTGATTCAAATGGTGGGTTAGTGTTTGATTTTCTGAAAAACTCTTATCAATCTTTTAATTCGAATTCTTCTGATGTTTTTGATTTGATGGTTAAGTCTTATGCTTCGCTTAATATGGTAGATAAAGCTATTAATACTCTTGATTTTGCTAAAACTGAGGGTTTTATGCCTGGGGTTTTGTCGTATAATTCGATTCTTCATGCTATTCTTCGGAATTTGCCGCCGTCTTCGTCGTCGTTGTCGTTAGCTATGGAGTTGTTTGATGATATGAACAAATTGGGTGTGTCTCCTAATGTGTTTACTTATAATATTTTGATGAGGGGTTTTTCTGGGGCTGCTCATTTGCCTAAGGCTTTGAAGTTTTTCTCTGATATGCAGAAAACTGGGTGTTTGCCTAATATTGTGTCTTATAATACTCTAATTGATGCTCATTTTAAGCTTAAGAAGGCGGATGATGCAATTAGTTTGTTTCGTTCGCTTCAGTCGAACCGTTTGCAGCCTAATTTGATTACTTATAATATTATGATTAATGGGTTGTGTTGTGAGGGGAAGATGAAGGAAGCTTCTGAGGTGTTTCATGATATGTACCGCCAGAGGCTTATACCCGATGAGGTGACTTATAACACGCTTGTTAATGGGTATTGTAAAGATGGTAACTTTCACCAGGCACTCCTTTTGCATTCTGATATGCTTAAAAATGGTTTATCTCCCAATGTTGTTACCTATACTTCTCTTATTAATAGCATGTGCAAGGCGGGTAATATGAATCGAGCAATGGAATTCTTGGAGCAGATGTGCTCTAGAGGGCTCAGACCCAATGGAAAAACATATACTACTTTGATTGATGGATTTTCCCAGCAAGGTCTGCTGAATGAAGCCTATAATTTATTGAATGAGATGACTGCCGGTGGATTTGAACCGTCTATTGTGACCTACAATGCTCTTCTCAATGGGCATTGCATTTTGGGTAGGATGGAGGAGGCCATTAGTGTGGTTCAGGATATGATGGAGAGAGGTTTGGTACCCGATGTTGTGAGTTATAGTACACTTATATCTGGATTTTGCAAAAATCAAGACGTGGACCGTGCCTTTGAGATGAAAAATGAGATGGTTGGGAGGGGGATTTTGCTGGATGCTATTACGTATTCGTCACTTATCAAAGGACTTTGTGAGCAAAATCGGCTTGCTGAAGCCTCTGTTCTTTTCAATGATATGCTAAATGCAGGCTTGCCTCCTGATGAATTTACCTATACTACACTGATAAATGCACACTGTATAGAAGGGAATATTCAACAAGCTTTTAAACTTCATGATGAGATGATACAAAAGGGTCTCCTTCCTGATGTGGTCACACATAGTGTACTTATCAATGGTCTTAATAAACAAGCTCGGACAAAGGAAGCAAAGCAGCTTCTGCTTAAGATGTTTTATGATGATTCCATCCCTTCTGGAATCACCTATGACACACTGATAGAGAGCTGTAGTGACATTGAATTTAGGAGCATTGTGGCTCTTTTGAAGGGATTTTGCATGAAAGGTTTGATGAAAGAAGCAGATAGAGTATTTGAGTCAATGCTTCAGAAAGACCATAAGCCATCTGAAGCTGTATATAATGTACTCATACATGGTCATTCTAAGTGTGGGAATCCACACAAAGCGTATGTCTTGTACAAGGAAATGATGAGTTCTGGATTCAGTCCTCACACTATAACAGTAATAGCTTTGATCAAAGCTCTTTTCAAAGGAGAAATGAACAAGGAGCTAGAGGAAGTCCTGCACAATGTATTGAGAAGCTGTAAGCTTAGTGATGCAGAGCTTGGAAAGGTTCTTGTTGAGGTTAACCATAAAGAAGGCAATATGGATGCAGTATTTAATGTGCTTACTGATATGGCCAAGGATGGCCTGCTCCCAACAAGTGGGAGAATTGCTAGTTATAAGCGATAAATTTGTGAGGGTGCCAGTGTTTGAGCTTGCTTGAAAGCCTTCAATGTACTTCATATAGGTTTCTATGTGGGGCATGCAGACATAGCCATTTGTATTACAAGCTAGCAAAGGGCAAGGAGGTGATTTTCGACATGTATGATGATTTCTTTGTTATGAACTACAGAAACCTGGTTTTTGTAGTTAAGGAGTTGTCGTCTTCACCTTAATGAGCTGTTGGTGGTGTGCCAGATACAGTATTTGAGTATTCAAATTGCTATTGTTTTTATCTAGAGTGGCCTATCAAGGATCAACCAGGACAACAACAGTGCACGCCTACAACTTTAACTCTTTGGACCTGATCGCAGCTTCTGCCCTCCAAAATTGCTGAAAAAAAGGTAGGTTATTGTTTAGCTATGGAGTTTATGTTTCTCAATTATTGCTTTTACATCTTGAATATGTAGCCTTCCTCTAAATTATAATGGTTTTTGCATGTTGCATCCCAAAGATCATTGCTAGTCAAGAACAGTATTTTTGCTGTTTATGTGAATATTCCTCGGTTAATTAGTGGAACACTGGAACTTGTGTTCAACAATGTTAAAAAGTAATTTCAATTGCTTGCATAGTAGATTTGTGTAGGTCAATATGGTTGCAAATGCTTGCCCATCGAAAATGTATACACTCCCTCTGTTTTCGTGCACCAATATTACTACTTTAATAGGCGGAAGCATCAATTTATAATACGGAGGGAATATATCTCAAATAATGTTTATAGACAAAATACAAACTTTATTCTTGAACTACCTCAAATAGAAAGCATAAAAAGAAGCGTTGACTATGCCAGTAATCTGCTCCTAACATCTAGATTTTCCCATCTGAAAAAAAGGATCTGATTCCTCATCTAATCTTCTCTGTTAATCACTCAATGTTTTTGACAGAAAACTGTATGCAGTTTTGAAAATGATTTAATGGATGGTACAAGTCAAAAGTCACCATTCATTTTCAAATTGGTAGTACAGATCTTGCTCAATTAAACGTTATGATCTCTATCTTCTCTAAATCAGTTTATTGTGCAAGGCCTTTGTCCATTTCTTTTTCTTTGCCTTCATAGTACCTATATCGACAGGATCCTTACAGCTCTAACTTTATTTTGCTTCTCTGGCTCTTGGCTGCCAAAATCCTCCAAGCTTCTTAAGGCTAACCGGTTTTCCTATGTATTACCTTGTTATTGTTTTTCTCAAAAAGGCTTGGCACGATATTAAGGCTATATGAATGGAGTGAAGTTGAGCAAACTAATTTACAGACCATAGGTTAGGTTTAAATTTTTATGTACCCTCTCTTGGTTGATTGGAATGGATATAGGATTGATTATTCAAATGACTAAATTACCTATATATAAGAAGAAACCCTGTTTCTGGTCTGTTATGAACCACCTCTGACCGTTTTAAAGTTATGAAAATGCAATGGCAGTCAAACGGACCTAAAGTTTCACTGGAGTGTAGATAATGGGGCATGTGCATATAACAGCCTACAATATTCCAACTTCTTATTCCCCCCCCCCCCCCCCCCCCCCCCCCCCCCGGCCTCCTCTCTTTCCCCTTCCTAACCCACTCACACAAACACCTGATTTAGTTTTTAAAGACACTTTAGAAATTGGAAAGAAAAGGTAGAGACTTGAAGTAAAAGTCTTTTTTCGTGTGAGATTTTCTTTGAAATTTTGGGCCTGTGTATTCACTTAGGCTATATTTCCTAAAGAAAACTATAATGTGAATGGATTCGAGTCAATCCATGAAGTGTTGACTGAATTCTACATATTTGTTGTCTAAACACTTAGCTGTGTATATGTAAAGGGAACTGTAATATATATGAATCTGAATCTGGCAATCTGCCCATTTGTTCCATCAAATGAGATATAACACAATTCAATCTTGGCTGGATTAAGGAGAATGGACAGCCTATAAGCTCTGATTTGGGAGCTTCTGAAGCTTCTTTGTACAGATTACATGAGTTGGAGGCATATAACCTTGTTTCTTGACCGCACAAATTTGTTAGAATCTGTTAGATGCACATTAGTGTTATTCTCCAGTCACCTTTGTGTTATAAGGAGGATTTTAAAAATCTATTTTAACTGATGTATCTTACAAAACCACTTGTTTATAACCACTGAGACTCATTTTCTTATTTTTTTTCTGGCCTGCTATGTAATTTTCTTGTTTTCCCTTACCAGTTTTACCTTATATATTGTTCCTATATGTTTGTAGGCTTCTTCTGCGACATGGTTGCAGTTGTAAGGATTCACTTCCTTGTATTCTTGTTTATTGATGTTCTTATAGTGCATTTGGAGTGCTGAGCTGTGCACTGTATAAAACGATGCTAACTTGGATAATCAAGCTTGCACCTGAACATAATGCTTTGGCATGGTCCTCTGTATCTTGGCGTGGGAGATTGAAAAGTGGAAAATGCCAGTTGAGAAAAAAATAGGATTTATGCAGGTATCCGAGAAGAAATGGCTGCGCTAGAGGTGAGGGTGGCTGATTGGAAGACAATGGAAGTAAAAACAAATTTGCTTGGACCATATGATCAGTGATGTCATTTGTGATCCTACTACGGAGTACGATGCAGTTACAGTTCAACTGCAAATTGTTTCAGAACGCTAATGTCAACATCACAATTCACAAGATCCTACGTAAGTAACAATTACTTTTTTTGTTCCTGGTTAAAAGTTTTTGCTAGAATAATCCATGATTAGTTGAACATTCTCATGACTACAATCAGAAATTGTATTTTCTGTATCTAAGAATGGTTGTGCACTATATCATGGTATACAGTTAGCGCCCCTAGATCAAGAATTTGTATCATACATTGGATTTAAATTGTGATACGTGTAACTTCGAACCTGGTTGGGCCTGTCCAATTCACCCTATCGGGTCTGGGCCCTTTAGTGGGCCCCCTGTTGAACATTTCTTATTGTATGCCAAGAATGTAAATGAATGAAATGGTATCTTTCCTCATGGTATGCTGTTTTTTCTTCTATTTTCTATGTTTTCTTTCGCAGAAAAATAGTGTGATTGTTAAAAGTGTTACATATTTTCCGCCCATCATTGGATGTGGCGCATTAGTCGGGCATGATTATGAAATAACCCACTTGAAGATATGAATAGAATCAGAAATTAGCATCAAGTTTCTAGGAAAGGGAAGCTTAATTATATAATTCATATATGATGACTGACTAATTAACATTTAATTACAGATTAGATGAATGTTGGTAGCAATATAAAGTTGTAAACCTAACTTTTGATGACTTTTTTACGCTATAAAGTTGGCTTGAAAATCTTTGGGGAGTTGCTTTGTTTGGTTTTGATGCGTATTCTTTTCACAAGTCAAAAGTTTAATTGGAACTAAATTCATTAACTACTTACCAAAGTATGGAATTATAAATTTTTAATTACTCTGAATTATATATTGCACGTGCTGAGTATGTATTATTTCCTTCAACTTGTTACGTGTTTTGTTGGGGTTTCTTTATCATAATTTATAATATAATGTTTAATGTATGTAGATTACTACTAATTCCGTTAGGAAATTGATGTCACATACTTGCATATATCTTTTAAAAACTATTGTCTGTAATTGACTTTGTCTAAAGATACTTATGGAGTACGAAGAGTGAGTATTGGAGAACACTGTTGATTAATTTAACAAATGGATCATATAGAAAAGTGATAGTACTACGTGTATCTTTAAGGATATGAAAATGACAAGGGTTACATATAAGGATTAAATGGAAATATAAGCGTGAATCATCTATTAATATCACCAAATAATGTGTGCGTTTGCAATGCATGTATTTCTATATCAATTTCGAAAATGTATCTAATGCTTAGGAATGCAAGTAGATCAGTAAACAATTGGGAAGTGAGATATTGCGAGATTTGTAACAATTATTTTAGACAAAGGGATGTAAAACGCATAAGCAACCGTACTAATTTTTTTTTTTTTTTTATAAATAATATAATAAACACAAAGTTTTATATGTGGTTGATCACACAATATGGTGAAAGTAACTTATTCAAGGGTAATCCCTAACAGATCGAGTAACCCCTGACCCACCGAGTAACCCCTGACCGACTGAGTAATTCTTGATCGAGTAACCCTTGACCGACCGAGTAACTCCTAATCGAGTAACCCTTGACCGACCGAGTAACCTTTAATCGACCGAGTAACCCTTGACCAAGTAACCACTTAATAAGTAACCAACCCCTCACCAAGTAACCACGGACTTAGTAACACTAGCCGATTGAATAACCCTAACCAAATAAGTAACTCTTGACCAAGGTAATCCCTAAATAAGTAACCCCTGATCGACCGAATAACCACTAAATAAGTATCCCTGATCACACAGTGTGTTCATCTACGGAGAAAATGCAATAAACGGAGCATACAAGACAACATCTACTACAACTAAAAAAAAAAAAAATCCAGGTTTGAAGAGATTCACTATACCGATTAAAATTGAGTAATGTAAAACTATAAAAATTTATATGCGATCCTTATGGCTATATACATCATTAATTTCATTATCCTATTCCTATATACCTATTGTTGAAGTGAAGGTGACAATGATATGAACTGATAAAATTAAATTAAATGGCAATAAGACAGTATTGCAGAAAAAAAAAAACACGAGGTTCCATTTGTGGAGCAGATAAATAGTAGATTTATTAAAATAATTAATGTGTTTTCAAGTCATCGATTTTATATTCAAAGATGACGGCGAAAACGAAAGAAACTACACAACGACTATGACTACGAGAGTAGTAAAGAGACAAGTGTTATTGCGTATTTATTCATGTTATTTAATGACGATCCAAGACCACGATGCCCACACTGGGATTTTTTTTTTTTTTTTTTTTTTTTTTCATATTTTTTTTAAAAGTCTTGACGTTATTATTTTGTCATTTGATAACACGATGAAAATGATTTCATAGTTTAATACAGTCCATAAATTCTTTCTTGAATCTTCAATTCATTCACTTCATGACTCATGAGGACCAATGGGAAACATCCTATCCCTTTCTTCTTTTTGATTTGATGTTAGGGGTTAGATTAGGCCATGTCTCAGTCGAAAAAGGATTCATTTCAGATTGGGTCGACTTAGGTTTTGATCTAAACTGCCTTTTATAGTACTTTAAAAAAAAATCAATTTAGGGTGGATTTGATCTTAAAATTGTTCTTAGAAACTATGCCAAAACTTGGACATTTTTAAATTAGGTCAATCATGATCAGATCAGGTCCATGCTAGACTGATTAGCTAAACGCATAATGAAACTCGGTTTGTTTTGTATTGACAAAATGAATCTATTAAAGAACACCTCGAGCTCTTTGGTACATCTATCCATATTTCCAATGTCGCCCATAAAATTCCTCCATCATATACATAGTACTCCACGGTAATTATGGAACACTATACATGATGCCAATTATAAAACATTATTGGAATGCATTGAAGTTGTAGAGCCTCATTCACAGTAAAAAGACAGCATTATTGAAGTTACCATCATAGACTTAACTGGTGATAATTGATGACAAGCGTTCTTAAAAGCAATGAATGAACAAATTCATACAATCAAACTTTTGTTGCATTGACTTATTGTACTGATTTTGTAAACAGCTATTATTACACATTATGGTGGGTGAATTATACCATATACTTCCAACTTTTTACTCCCTTAGCGTAAATTTTTTCCACCCCAAAAACAAAGGGGTCAAAAGAAGAAAGCAAACTAAATGATTACTAAATCTTTTGGGGGTCTAATCTTGGCTTTTTGTTTGAAAAAATCAGGCTTGTCTTTTGCTTTTTTTTTTGACATTGATGCACTACGTTGCAAATTTGCTTGGATTGCGGCCTAGCGGGTGGCACCGTCCTGTCTCCAGCGCCCAAACTTCCCGTACAGTTTGCACGTCGTCCTAGTGCATCGATGTAACTTGTACACCGGTACGAATCGCTTTGATCTCCTAGGGGTCCTAGACATGATACCCCATCGACCACCTTGGGATAGAGACATGGTGTGGGGCTACTATGGACCACAACCACCCCTGTACTTGACCGATTTAAAGCAAAAAAGAAAAAGTAGGATCCGCTTTGATCTCCACAATGCTAATATTTCTTTATCTTTCAAGATTCTACCCAATTTTTTTACGGGGTTGAATTATTAATACTGCTTATTAAGGGTATATAGGACATTTTGTCTCCTGTTAGATGCGTAAATAGGTTGGTTCATCTTATCAATTCTATATTCAATGAAATCTGAAATTGAATGTTCAAAGCAATCAAGATCATAGTTTTAAATTTTGGATAAGCCTTAACTGTCTGTCTTTCATATATTCTTGCTTAGAAATGTAATCTATGATTAATCAACATGTACGTACCAAAAAAAAAATCTATCTTTATGAATAAATGTAATAAACAAACTTTTGAGTAACAAAGTTGGACTAGAAATTGATTATTTCACGCCAAAACAACGAACAATTTTCGGATGCTATAGATACAAAACAGTATAGCCAAATTACAGATTAATCAAAGAAAACATAAAATGAAATAATTCATGAAAGAGTAGTAGAAGAAGAGGAAGGAAAAGTGTAGGAAAATTGAGGAAGAATTGGACTAAAACCCAAACAAGCCAATAGACCATGTTTGTAAGGAAGACTAGTCTTTTTCTTCATCTCTTCTGAGACAGCTTTATTGGTAGTGTAGTGCATTTCATGAGCAGATGCCGCCTGCCCTCTTCGCTTTGATACTGATCCTGATTCAGAAACAGAACCGGAACCAGAACCAGAACCCGAGCCTGTGAATGATGATCTGACACTCCATCTCTTGGAAAAGGATTGAGTATCCTTGTAATGCCCTTCAGATGCACTTCTAAAAAGAAACAAGTCTTTTAACCTCCATTTCTTGGAAGAAGTATTAGTACCTCTTCCTAGAAACCTGTTTGAATTGCTGTTTTCGTTCGAATACTGATGTTCCTGTAACTGTTGTTCATGAAGCAGAGCAAATTCAGACACCCTTAAAGGAGACAGTGACCTGCTGATGCCTTTCCTGCTGCTGTTACTTCCTCTTTTATTCATATTTGTATTTGCAGTCGTAATCGATTTAACTCTGCCTCTACCTCTGCCTCTATCTTGAACACTGTCATCGTCATTAGTGGCAGCAGTAGCAGCAGCAGAAGAATCCCATTTCTTACTGCTGCGAATAGCAGCCTCAAACGGATCCTCATCTGACCCCTTTCTCCTATGTTTAGGTGACACATTAAGCGCGTCCTTAAACTTAGACATAGCTGATTTTGGAGATCTAGGAGAATGATTTTCTGAACTGATCTTACTATCATTACTGATCTGCAGGCTAGGAGGAGGCTTCAGCTTCAACGGCCGAATTTTACCGCCATCAAAAAGTTCATCAGCAGAAGACAAAGAAGGCCTAACCATCATATCCAACTGCCCACTGAAATCAAACTCGAACTCTTCCTTTTCATGCTCCATCACTTGTTCATGCTGCTGATTATCTTCTTTGCTGTAACTTACACCAGTACTTTTTGCAACTCCCGGCTTAAGCTCCCAATCAAAAGGCACAGCCGCGGAATGATCATACTTCAGTAGCGCGATATCCTCAGCTGAATAATCATCATATACATCAGAAAACATAGATTGATGATTATAAGACCGAGGACTGGTGGGAGCGCTGTAGAAGAAGAAGTCGAGCTGAGGCCGAGGGCGGCGAGGGCTGGAAGCAGCACTCATGTATGGAGTTGAGCAGTTGCTGTTCATATGATCAACTGCAGCAGGTAAATTGTTTTCTGCTGTCAAAACTCTCATCTCCATTTTTTCCTTAACCCACACTTTCTTTTGGTTGGTTTTTTTTGCTACTAATATAGAAGTATGTTTTTAAAGTTGAAATATAACACTAAGATTTTATTGTATATTTTAATTTTCTGCTTTTTAATTTATTTTTTTGGGTTTGATAAATATAGTTGGTGAACTAAAGATAGTATGTTTTTGGGGGCTGATTGATAAAATTGACCAAGGAAAACAGAGGAAGCTAGCTAGAAATGAAGTTTGGTTATATATTTTTTGGCTTTATTTTAGGCCGCCTTTTGTATAAAAGTTGTTAGTTTATTTGATTTTAGACATGCACCATTTTAGTACCTTTCATATATAAATCAATATGATCCACAATTTTTTATATTTTAGTTAAATAATTTATTTATATTCTTTTTTAACTAATCATATTATAATATTGATTTATATGAAGCTGTCATGATTGAGCATAGAAGGATTTGCATGAATTTTCTTAGTTTTGTGTTTTTGTCTTTATATTTGTTTTAAAGTTGTTGGCTAATATGTGGAGTTGTGTACCATTATTACTTATTCACTCATCCTAGTTTATACAAGTATATTTGTAAAGTTTTCCTCAAAAAAAAGTATAATTGTAAAGCTGTAAAGTGTACTCCCTTAACTGCTTAAGGTCTTGAGGAAGTGAAAGTAAAATTCTTCAAGTAATTGCAGAATTTTACTTTGGTAAAAAGGTCCAAGTTTTTTTTTTTTTTTTTTTTTTTTTTTCGATAAGGAGAAAGATCCTGTCCGTACTTAACCCTCACAGTTTTTTTGGTCCGGTATTTGCAGGTCATATACTTTAAAAGTGAGGGTGAAGGGTAAAGGATCCCCATCCTCAAAGTGTCTCTAGTGGGGATTAAATTCCCAACTTCAAGGTTGGAAGGTTTGGTGTAAAAAGGCCTAGCATTACAGAGTGCATCTAGGCGCATAGGGACTATATATTTGGCATGCACATAGGAAGGCAATCTGGAGTTCGGTGGTACATTTTCTCTTTTATTTTAGTATAGTAGTACATTTTTGTGTACTACTATATATGTATAATGTACCATTAAAATATAAGTTATTTGAATAGTATTTTTTATGTACTATTATACAAGTAGTGGTACTTTTTGTCATCATATTTTTCACCTTCAGATTTCCATTATTTACAAAAATATCATCCTATTTGCATCCTTAATACATAGGGACTATGCGCCTAGAGTTTTCCAGCATTACAAGCTATAAAACATCTACAATGATTATAAAAAAAAATACGACATTTACAATGATTATTAATAATGTCATTGGCAGATATAAAAACACAACATTTATATAGTAAAATATAGTCTTGCAATAGATTATCAAATGTGATATACAAGAATCAAATAAAGTATGAAGAACTTGCACAATACTCCATAAATATTAGTAGATATAAAAACACAACATTTAAAAACTTGTTTATCTCATTCATAAAAACATAAATAAATGTAAATGTGTTTATTTCCTAAGCCTCCTTCAATCCTCTTCAAATCGATCATACCACCCATAAAACTTAATTTCAGCTTGAGAAACACAAGTAACCCCATGGAATTCGATTTTCTTAGATATATTGTCCTCGCTATCATACCACAATAAACACCTCGTTATTGCACACGAATTAGAGTTAGATTCTCTACTGCGTGCCAAGGGAATATGTTGTAATAACGGGTTACCATAATTTAAATGCGAAACACTAAATAACTTCACCCAACTCTCTTTATTTCCATACTCCTTCATAACGCACAAATCAACTGATTCTATATTCGTCACCATTAAACTCAAACAACCATCGAGAACCCCTAAAACTGGGTCAGTCCTAATACCACACCATTTGTATTCAGGTAATGGTACGTCATCCTCCTCCCATTGCTCACAACGTAGATTAAAACAATGAATTCGAATATTATTATCTTTCAAACTCGAAAACAACCAATGGAGTAAATGATTATTACTATTGACGAGAACCACAAAACCTTCCTAAATCTTCAAGCCTCGTTTTTTGTACCACGTCTCTCCATGAATCAGCCTTCAAACTATAAATCGTAACACATTTAGAATATAGTATAGCAATCTTATAATCCTTGTTCTCATGATCATATCCGAATCCGAATGTAAGGGAGAAAGAATCATAGAGATAAAATATATCATGGTAACTTTGAGTATATGGATTTAATAACCTAAAAATGTGATTAATATCGGTTAAACAAAGTAAGCCATAACACGATCCAACAAAAAATCGTGAACAAGTCGGAGGCAATGGTAGTTTGATGGCGGAAGATTTCGGGGTGTCCGAGTCGAACAAGTAGAGATCATTGTCGAAACCTTTGATGATGAGTAAATTGTGAGAGTGATTGAGTTGAGGGTCTATGAATTTGTAATCAGAAATAACGGTGTTAAATGATTTCGAAACACACTTGAAACGAATAAGAGATTTTGTAGGCAATTTAGGGAGTATTTCTGTGAACATTATGTCCATGGGAATTTTGGTAGCCATGATAGGAATTTCTAGGTTTTTTGTTTTTCAATTTTTGTTAGATTGTTATAAGGATAAAACTCTAAGATAGAGTAGTCCTAACTCTATGGGAAATTTGTTATGATGAGATAATATTTACAAAGATAAAATCAAATTTCCTATTTTACATTATTCTATATCATAGATTCATACCTATAATTGTAGCAAGAGGAGGTTTTAATCTAAGAAAATATATCGAAATTCCAAAAATAAATAATTTTCGATACCACCACCTCTCCTTCAATGGTCACAAAACTTTATTTTTTTTTTTTTGGTTCCACCCGATTTACCCTTTGGGCTAATTTGGATTTGGGGATCAATCTAGGTGATTAGGTTCCAATCCCCTCTCAATTATTGTTACGGGGTAGCAAAACACCAAATATTATACATTGATCAACTTAAAAAGTGGAATAATTGCATATTTTCTCTTTTGTGCAATAAAAGGGGCAAATCACTCAAATCATGGGAAGTATTTATTCCATAACACATTAAATGTCTATTGATACAAACACTCTCCTTTCTCAACAGTTACCACCAAATCTAGTCATTTAACCGACCAACAACACAAACAAAAAGCAGTGAGAACAGCAAGAAGAAACAGAATGCCAAAACTTGTGTTCCATTAAAGTGGATCTACCAAGAAAAAAGAATAAATGAATCATTAAATTAGAGTCAAGCAGCTGCAAATTTCTGATGACCAAACATTCTGCTACCAAAATTGTCGCCCCCCATGCCGACATTGCAATGAACTATGAAGGGGAAGAAATGAGATTAAAAACTGAAGCTATATACATTTGTAAATGCAGAAGTCTACAATCTATAATCAGCATGTAGGAACCCTTCAAACTCGGTCCCGTTAAGAGTCCTTTGAACATCATCCCAGTTCGCGACCTGTTCTGACAAGGATCCCTTGTGTATCTTCACTTGTCTACTAGTTAGATTAGTTCTAGGGACCCTTAGAAAGTCCTGAACGTCTAATAATTTCTGCAAGGGAAATAGATAAGAAAGAAATATTACTTATGTTTGATTTCAAACATGAACATTGAACCAAAAACCTTTCTGGGGTAATAGTCCTAGAAGACTTACAGTGCGGTTATTCACTACATCCTCATAGTAGAGCAATGTGTGTCTGGTGCTATTAAAGTACTCTAATGCTTTGGCTGCCATCTGTTGGACTTTCTTAAGCTCTGGTATCAAAGTTGTGGCATTTACGTAAGGTTTGTAGCTTGCAAGTATCTCAGCCTGCAACAGATAACCGTGCAATCCAATAAACATCTATCTACAAAAGTTACCAAAGCTGTCTGTGCAAGTGCGAACAGAGGAATTGGAAAACCATACCTCATGGGGAGAGTGGACATGGGATTTATGTGTCCCATTTAACAGCTTAAAATCACGGTCATATGAATTTGCAAGAATTGATACCATTCGCCGCAAGAGATTTCTTCTGAAGAGAAAAATTACAGAAACACCTTTTTTGGTGAAATAATCAACTATATCTTCATGATGCTGCATTAATCCCTGCATACATATCATCTCCATAAGTTTATAGGTTTTGCAGACAGAAATTTATACAAAAGATTTAAGCAAAGGAAAAGCAGCTGCCTATTTCCTGCCAATAAAAGTTCTAATGTGTACCTAGAAAAATCCAGCAAATGCGAAATAAAGTTATATAAAAGTAATCCTTTCTCAGTATGTTTTGATTTGTAGATATTCAAGCAATACAGCATGTGCTGTACAAGGCATGTACAAGATTTTTCACTAACATCCCAGAAAAATCAACAGCCAAAAACAAAAGTAGCTTCAGAGAGCGAGTCCAAATGCAGCACGTAAAGCTGCCAATCTGGAAATCACAGTCTGCAAAAGTCTACTTCTACACAATTAAGGAAAAGCATCTTCTTAAAAACACTAAATTATCAGCAAAATTATAGACAATAAAGACACAACACTTTGCACAAAACAAAATTTGCCATTCTAGACCTAATGGCAAACATACACTAAGAGATATCCCAATTCTGTCGTCTTCCAGAAGACCATAAGTTTTCACCACATGAGGCAAGAATTGCATCTGATAATGGACAAAGTCCAAATCACAAACAGTTTTCCATTTGTGGTGACATGTAATACTCCATTTGCTCAGTGCTACCTTACCAATATCAGATTTCTTATAAACAAGTTCCTTAGTGGCTGAAATATTAACATAAACAGTGAACAGAATGGAGGGTTTCTACTTTCTAGCAATCCTCTTTTCCTTCATCCAATTGGTTTGTTAATAGCTACACAAGCAACAATAACCCTTTAACTGCCAAAATCACATGTATAAATTGACCAAAATTTACTTCTTACAGCTCATGGTTCAACTAGCAAAACAAGAGGTTAGCTTGGGTACAGGAAACGTTGCAGGGTTTGGCATTTCATACTGTTCACAAAGAAATTCCTGGCAGTCTATGTCTACAAAGCACTAGTGCACTACCATCCATATTTATTATGGTAAAAAAAACACAGTGAGGATTCCTTATCTTTACAAACAATGATGAAATTCTCAAGCACTCATTAGTCATTATTCAACGACAACAACATACAACAGGCCCTATGATAAAGTAACATGGAATAAATGGCCACAGCCTAAAAGGACAGGGGACAGCCCTCCACACCCTTCACCCCCACCCTCCTAATATCCACAATCCACTTAATAGGCAACCAAGGGCAGCAAAACAATCCTGGAAAAATGGCAAACCTACTAACATCCTGATCACTAACAGAGGCAAAAGCTCAGGGATTAAATTTGCAAACTTGTTGCTTCATGACACATTTTAGCAGCTCCCAAAGAAATTGACATAGAGTATTAGTTATATCAAGAATGGGGTTGGATATTAAACGCATGAACTTGCCCATACCATATTTCAGTTGTTTGGTTGTAACAATACAGCCTATTCTTGTCATTGCCAGTGGTGGGAACATTAGTAGATAAAGATACAGCCTACACACGTCAATGACAGTGGTGCTAACAGAAATGAACATGATTTCAAGCTGTTACATTGGGGACGGGGGAGAATGTTCCACTTAACAGATTTCCTTAGTAGAATATCATACTGAAAGAATAAAGACAAAGCTGGTAGACAACCATATTTGATACTGAAAGTATCCACATCGAATCATCAACATCTAATGATCTAAGCTTCAAGGTGAATATTTAGTCCCTGGCAAGTTAAACTTACCAATCCAGAATATCAGTCACAATATACAGTTCTAAGTGCAAGATAACCTTTTTTTTTTATGACATGAAATGCAAGATAACTAGAAAGTTTTGCTGAAACTTAAATATTTGAGTTATATGTTCACATAAATTAACTTCGTTTTTCTCAAAATGATAGATACTTGAATGTAGATGTAGCAATGCAGATAGGTGTAGCAGATTCACATTGGGATGTTCAATTGTCAAATGATCAAGAATTACATCCACTAAACATGAAAACAGCAAGTACTAATAGAAATACACTCACTTGATTTAGCATCCATTTCAAGCCAACTGCAGCAGTACATTCATTCTTAGAAGCACTACTAAACCAATCCAAGTTGTAAAGTTTGTCAAGAGTCTCCACAATAGTCGAAGCATTAGCTCTCCGAACTTTTACAGAGAATATCTCCCCATTTGAGCTCACATTCATGTGACTATTCAGCAAGGTCTCAAACCAACCACTACCTGATCTTTGAGTTGACAATATAGCAAAGTACCGGACCGGATGGCATGCACATTCCGCCCTGATAACAGACTAGCATATAAGTCAGACTGAAAATCGACAACGAATCATTTCTTGCAACAAAAAACACAGAACAATGGTATATACCTGCTATAAGTAACAGGTTTAGGGTAATGCACATAAGGAACCTCCCAATCTTCAAGATCAGGCCTAGGACACGGCCGATCACTCACTTGAACGTTTAAAAACCCGGTAGTAGTAATCGTACTAACACTAAACTGCTTGAGACATACAAAACAAATGTAGATTCCACATACCATAGCAAACACTAATACAATCAACCTCAACAGCAGTGGAGACTTTTTGGGCACCAAAATCTCCTGTAATTTTAAAAGACACCCAAATGTTACTCATCAAAATCTCCTGTTCTTTTAAAAGATACCCAAATGTTACTCATAAAAACCCAATTAATTTACTTCATTTACCTTCCTACATACTAATAATTACATTGTCACCTTGATAGACTATATTGAACTACTAATATAACAACTAAATCCAAATAAACCCCAGATTTGATTCATATAATTACAAAATAAAGGAAAGTTGAATTCTTTAAAATAAAAACTAAATAAAAGATTTCATGAATCTAATAAAAATGTATAGTACAAACAAAACAAAGATCTGGGTTCTTCAGGTGTGCTGTTTGCATGCCTTAATAATTTTTTATATATATTTATTTATATATAAATGCATGTTTTATTATAAATACATACTTAAATCACAAAAAAAAAACAAATAAAAATAGTCATTTTACAACTAAAATTACAAGATTTCAGCAATAAATATTAATTATCAACCCCAAATAAAAACAAGAAAAAAATTATAAAAATCAAGCAAACCTTGAAAGAAAGAAGAGAATCATCAGCCATTGTTGTTGAAGAAGATGATGAATGAAGAGGAGAGAGAAAAGCGGTGAAAAAGCACCGCGCATCTCAAAGAAAGCTCAGATTTCTGTCAATTATAATACGATTTATAATTAAAACTTTCTGGGTTTATGGGAAATGTCATTAATTAAGCTCAAGTTCATAAAGAGAGATCTTAGAAATTGTGTAGGAGAGAGAGAGGAAGAGAGAGTGAGAAGAGGAAATCTTAAGCAACAAATTGGTCGGACCAATTCATAATCATAACACTTCTCACGATTTTAAAGCTTTTTTGCTTTTTATTTTTTGGTTCAATTTTCTCTCTCCTAAAACCCCTCTCTTTGATTATGGCTGGAGCGATTATCGAGGTCACACCTCACACCTTGGGTCTACTCACTCCCATTAATGCGACACCGTTTTACTTTTTTTTTTTTTCAAATAAAATCATTATGAACATGATAGTACAAGTTAACAAGTATTTTCTGCAAAAAAAAAAAAAAAAAAATTATAAAAAAAATACAAGTATGATATAAAAAAATACAAGTATGAAGTAACTTTAATTCATTTTTTTTTAACTTGTTTTATGAAATTTAAGTTCGAATTAGATCAGGTCATAAATATTTTCCTAAAAAGAAAAAAAAAAAAAAAAAAAAAAAAAACCCACATAAATGATAAGTACATATTAGATTAGAAGAAAATAATAATAAGTTCTAATATACTTTATTGTTTTATATTCCTTTTTTATCGCTAAATAAGTTTAATTTTGCAGTGTAAAATTATGAGAAGTATACATTAATAAAATATATACAATATTTACGAATATAACAAGACTCCGCTTGATATATTTGTTCTTTATAGATTGTCGTACACATAAGGTTGTCAATTCAGATAAGCAAAAATATGATGAACAAAACAAACCCTAAATCCTTCAAACAAAGAATTTTTTTTTAAACCCAATCAATTTATTTATTTATGCTAATCCTCATTTCGCAATAACTAAAATTATGCATAATCGTGTCAATTATGGTAAGAGGGAGTGATTTTTTTTTTTTTTTTTTTGAAAGATGGTAAGAGGGAGTGATTTAAACTGTTTAACCTATTAAAAATAGGCTTGATCAGGACAAATTAAACCAGACCAAAAATAGCAGTTTTTTAAGATTTTTTTTCTTTTAGACAAGCCATTTACAACTAGAAATTAATTTTTGGTTGCCCCAAATTCCCAGTAAAAACAAAAAAAAAAAACACGCCGGCCTAATATATATGCCAAAACCCGGGTAAATTTCAAGCTAGGTCGGGCTAATTAGGATCAAGTCTAATTTTTAAGTGTCCCCTTTGATGATTTATGTAGATCAACATTGCGACATTTTTTTTTTTTTTTTTTTTTTTTTTTAAAGGGAAGATAAACATTGCCACTTTGGATACCCTCTTTTTTTTTTTTTTTTTTTTTTTTTTGTTTGATGGTAACAAAAATAGTGTATCAATTTTTCTTTTCCTTCATCTTCATTCATTATTTTTATTCAAGTACTCCGTATTTGTTATCTTACGAATAAAGTACAACACTTTTATTGTTTTCTTACAAAGATGTACAACACTTTGTTTACTTCGATCTAATGATGTCACCCTGAAGAAGTTGTTTAGCTTCTAGGATGGGCGAGTTATAAGTCTTATAACATGAAAATAGGAGATACATCTTGAAACCCATACTTATACAGACTAACAAAATATTAATTAATAATATAAAAAGACTATCGTACACCCATTGACCTAGATTATTTTCTCATTTAGTAATTGAGTAAAAATATTTGCTCATTTATTAAATGACAAATACAAGTTTATCTGTCAGATAAACGAAATTTGTTAATCTGATGGCATTTTTGTAAATATATTGAAAAAGCATGGTCTTTTATTTAGTATATTTGGTGAGCTGTCCAATTACTGTTTGCAACTTGCATTTACTGTTGGTGAGAAAATTACACATGTACCCGTCCACTGGTACTTGAAAAGACAATAATACCCCCAAACAAACAAATTTTGTTTATCTCGAAAATTAACTGGGCACAACTCTTTATTAAATGAGTAAAAATATTTGCTCATTATTAAATGAGCAAAAATAATTAAATGATCAAATAACCCTGGTATAAATAACAAATTATAATATATTTTAGGTCATTTAATTAATTGTTTTCTTCACCTGATTATAGTTATTTGAACTTATTAAAACTTAATTTAATTGTAATCTAAACTTGGATGACCGTTATCAAAACTTATTTTTCGTGAACTGAACTTAGCTGAAATTATTTTCCCGAACCTATTTTAACTCCACTAAACTTATTAGACTTGAAATAAGTGAAAAATAAGGTGAATAGAACAGGCCTTAATTTCATTATTCGTCTTATTTAATTGTTTTGATCATTTACTCTTCAAGAAACTAACTTTCAATTACTTATATGAAATTATTTATCACGAGACTTTGATTAAATAATCGGTACAATAGTTTTTAATTACTGTTTGATAATTGTTTTTTTTTTTAATATAGTTGGATTTAACAAAATTAATTTTATTTATTTCAAAAAAAAAAAAAAAAAAAATTAATTTTATTAATACAAACAAAAGAAACATCTTTGCTAAAAAAAATTCTTACTAGGGGGAAAATGAAATATAAGTTGGTCGGCCAGTAGCTTAAATATTACTCCTAACTTTTTTTTTTTTTTTTTTTTTTGAAACCCCAAAAAAAAAAAGTACTTTACTTAAATATTACTTCTTACTTTATACTCCCTTTGTCCCATTTTACTTGCAACATTTTGACTGGACACGCTTGCCGATGCACATGTTTGACCGTCAATATCTTTTATTATAGATTTATATAAGCTGTAAAAAGTTTATATTAAGAAACTATACATTAAAATAGACCTAGCAACATCTTACATGATTACATTAACTTTCATATAATAATTAAAAAAGATGATCAAAGGGAGACATATGAATAGTGCACAAAGTCAAAACGTTGCGAGTAATTTGGGACGGAGGGAGTACTTCATGTTGAATAATGCTTGGAAGAGTTTAGAATCAATTAACCACAAATAGAACTCAATAACATGTCCTTTTATTTTATTTTATTTTATTTTTTGAAACAATGTCCAAAAAAAATTATTAGTTAATTCTCAAACATAATTTCCAAAAATGACGGGAAGGGTAAAAAAAAAACAATGGTAGCAATTATTAAACCGTTACTAAAATCTCTCTCTAATTATTAAACAATATTTTAATGAATGGCCTAGAGAAAATTTTGGTGAAAAATAAGTTTTCAATGCATATAAATTTATCATCAAAGAACAAAGAAATAAAAAATGCATGTAGTAGCTTACACAATATAGACACAAACAACAATAAATATCGCTTAAATTAAGTATGGAATGCGATATTGAAGAAACTGCTCGTGATTTTTTCCCATTTTTTAGGGTTTGTAAAGATGGTCACATTGATAGGTACATCCTTACAACCCAAGTCCCCGCGGGTGTTGACCCATTTACCGGGGTTCATACCAAAGACATTGTAATATCAAAAGACCCGAAAATATCGGGCCGGATGTTCCTCCCTAGGTTGGATGATACGGATAGCGAAGATGATAGTCCAAAGAATAGGAGTCTACCAAAGGATAGGAGTCTACCATTGCTTGTTCATTACCATGGTGGAGGCTTTTGTACCGGGTCAGCCTTTGGTCCAATAATTAAGCAATTCTTGAGTAACTTAGTTTCTATGACCCAAGTGGTTGCTATTACTATAGACTATAGGTTGGCACCCGAGAACCCGTTACCCATTGCATATGAAGATAGTTGGGACGCATTCAAATGGATTGCGTCCCATGTAAATAGGAACGGGCCTGAGCCTTGGTTAAATGATTATGTGAAATTTAATCGAGTTATTTTGGCCGGAGAAAGTACTGGCGCTAATCTTGCCCATGATGTTGCAATTAGAGGTAGTGTTGAACCCTTAGAGGGGTTAAAACTTGAAAGTCTATTAGCCATTCACCCGTATTTCTGCACAAAACAACAACGTGAACCTGTAGTTAATTATATATATCCGTCGAGGGATGAGGAACCAAGGTTGAACCCTAATACAGATCCAAGATTATACAAGTTGGCGTGTGATAAGGTACTAATTTGTGTCGCGGAAAAGGATAGGTACAAAGAAAGGGGATTTGATTACTATGATACCTTAGAAACAAGATGGGAAGGCAAGGTTGAACTTGTGGAGACATTGGGGGAAGGCCATTGCTTTCATTTGCTTGATGCTGGCTCCCCAAATATTGACCCTTTGATGGCTAAGCTTGTTTCTTTTATAAATGAGGATTCTTATTAGATGATTTATTACTTCCTTATTTATATTTGTAAATATATATATATGTATATCATACGTCTTAAATTCCTTTTTGTTCTTTTAAGTTCTTCCTACAATTTTGAGTTTTTTCTCGCAAAAAAATTTCAAAGCGGAAGAACAAAAAAAGATTGAGGAATGGACACTGTACGTATCTCATCTATACCTTTTTTGAATTGAATATCCCAATAAAATGTCCAATTTTTCTTATAGTAGTGGCTTGTGATCGATTTTACCATTATATATATGAGTATGATAATCAGCATATTATAATAGTTTTCTATCATAAAAAATATGTTGTGATTTCTACAAATTAATTAAAGACATCAATCATTTCTGTTTGTATGAAAAAAAAATTAAAATATCCTTGTTGACTTCGATCTAAATTTCGAGTAATATTTTCTCCATGTGTTTTATATGGGTATTTTACTATAGATTTCTAAACTTATACAAGTATCATTTTAGCGAATGCATTTTATAATAACACTTATTTACAACCATTAAGACTTATATAACATTACTCTTAATTTATTAGACTAATTATGAATTGGTTTTTTAATCGTCGTATAGTATATTCTTCTTTAGAACAAATAAATAACTAATATACCTTTGATTTGTGGTCTTGCTTTTTTTTTTTTTTTTTTTGAAGACAATTTGTGTTCTTACTTATATAAAAGAAAATATGGCAAATAGATACAAATTATTTTACTAGATGATGATCTTTGATTCAAATAGTTAAATTTCGAGGGCCAATAATCTCTTGCAGACAAAAGATAGATAATTAAATTGCACATCTAGCTAATAGAAGTTGAGGAAACTTTTAACGATATTATATTGTTATATTGCCATAATAAAAAGGGTAAAGGGTCAAAAAATAATTATAATTCTATGCATAGTATAGTATTTACAAAGTATTAATAAATAAATAACCTAAAAATTGAAACCCTGGAAAGAATATAGGAAGAGGAGATCGTCGGATCGGAGATTTAGAGTTATCTGTTTAATTATTTTGAGTTGTATTTGATTAAATTAATTGTTCTAGACAATAAAAATTTCAGATTGTCAACTTATATTTCTAGGAAAAAAAAATTATATGGTTTTTATCATAGCTTTTTTGGTGCAGCAGGCCACACGGTATGGCCTGCTGCCAAGTCAGTAAAAATAACGGATTACGGAGTATGACGCGTGCATAACGGGGTTACTATTCAAGCGCATAACGAGGTTATTGGTTTGTCAGGGTTACTTGTATTTTTCAGGGGTTACTTGTATTTTTTTTTTTTCAGGAGTTACTTGTATTTTTTTTTTTCAGGGGTTACTTTTTTTTTTTTTTCAGGAGTTAGTTGTATTTTTTTTCCTCCAAAGGTTACTTGTATGGATTACTTATTTAAGGGTTACTTGTATGGATTACTTATTTAAGGGTTACTTGTATTTTTTTTTTTTCAGGGGTTACTTGTATGGATTAATTCAAGGGTTACTTGTATGAGTTACTTATTCAAGGGTTACTTATATGAGTTACTTCAAAGGTTACTTGTATGAATTATTTATTCTATGGTTACTTACTTACTTGTATGAATTACTTATTCAATGGTTACTTGTTACTTGTATGAATTACTTATTCAATGGTTACTTGTTACTTATTCAAGGGTTGCTTGTAGGCCCCATACCAAACCAGTAACACCCTACAATTAACCCTTGACCAAAACCGGTAACACCCTACAAGTAACCCATGACCAAACCAGTAACACCCTACAAGTAACCCCCGACCAAAACCAGTAACACCCTACAAGTAACCCCCGACCAAAACCAGTAACACCCTACAAGTAACCCCCGACTAAACCAGTAACACCCTACAAGTAACCCCCGACCAAAACCAGTGACACTCTACAAGTAACCCCCGACCAAACCAGTAACACCCTACAAGTAACCCCCGACCAAAACCAGTAACACCTTACAAGTAACCCCCCACCAAACCAGTAACACCCTACAAATAACCCCCGACCAAAACCAGTAACACCCTACAAGTAACCCCTGACCAAAACCAGTAACACCCTACATGTAACCCATGACCAAACCAGTAACACCCTACAAGTAACCCCTGAACAAACTAGTAATACCCTACAATTTTTGACGTAGAATGTTCGATCTAAGATTCCACAAAGAAAACGAGCTGAAATTCCTTTGGTTCTCATCGATTTCACTACTTCAAATGTTGTTGATGAACTTAAGGATAATTAATCACAATTTTTTCACAACAATTTACACCCAATTTCTACAATTTCGGGCTTTAATTGTAGCAGTTTAGCAAAGAGGAGAGAGAAAATGGGTAGAGTAGAGATATAGTTGTTGGTGATGTGTGGTTTGACTTAAAGAAGAAGCTAAGAAAAGAAGAAAGAGAAAATGGGTGGAGTAGAGATATCCTTGTTGGTGATGTGTGGTTTGGCTTAGAGAAAAAGCTAAGAAAAAAAGGAGATAGAAGAGTTGTGGTATTTAAAAAAAAAATAAAAAATAAAAATTGTGGTTGCCACACCATGTGGCCAGCCACATACAAAAATTTGTGGGTTTTTATTGTATTTTGTAATCTCGTGATAGTTAAGATTTACCAAAATCACAATAATAAGCAAGGAAATATGTTAAAACTTATGAAATTATAACTTTGACGTAATTAAAAATAGTTAGAAATAAAGGTGATTTTGAGAATATGGAAACGTTAATTGAGAGTGTATAAAACATTTTTCTGGACCTTAGGGTTCGTTTGGCATTGCTGTGGTTTTCTGTTTTTTGGTTTTTTGTTTTTTAAAAGTATAGGATATAGTCCCATAATGAATAAAAAATTATTTAAACATATTAAAATTATAATAATTTTGAAAACTGACAACAGAAAAGTGGAAACACCTTTTTCTTGTTTCTTGTTTTTGATTTTAAAAAAAACAGGAAACTGAAAACCAAAAATGATGCCAAACAAGCCCTTAATTATTACCTTAAGTTTTTTTTTTTTTTTTTTTTGTAGAGTTAGCCCTTAACATGATATCAGAGCCAGCGTGATACAAAGATCACAAGTTCAAATCTCATACACCGTACCCCCCACTTTCAAGTGGAATATTTCGCGGTAGGTGTAGCAAGGGCCTATGATGCATTCACATTTCAAACCCAACAAACTCTTGTGTGAAAGGACATAATAGAGTATAAAATTTATTCTTAGGCCTTAACCATTACCTTTATATTTTGATTGAGTTAGTCCTCTAACAATAACCAAAATTTGTTAAGACCTTATATATTTTTTTTGACGGCTGTTAAGACCTTATATAAATAAAACTTAATTTTTCTTAATTGTTGTTGTATAATTGTAGATACTTTTTCTACTTTTGACTTCTACTCATTTTGTTGTAAATTTTCCAATTAACATCACTAAGTTGTAACTATGCTAATAATTTCTAAAATTGATCATTAAAGGATCATAGAATATTAGAATTGAATTTGTTTTTCATACCTATTTTCTCTGTTTAATTGAAGGGTAAAAAGGAGAATCTTAAAGTTTAAAACCAACTTGAGAGTCCATGCAATAATAACATAGAAACATATTGCACATCTAAATTTATTAGTTACTTGTATTTGTTACCTACCAAACAAAATTTCCAAGAATAGCGATTAGAAAATGACAATAATAAAGTTGTCAAAAAGAAAAAAGAAAATGACAATGACAGTAAAGAAAGAGAGGGAAAAGAAATGAATAAGACCATCTAAAAACGAATGGCCTAGAGAAAATGTTGGTGAAGATTAGGTGTAATTATAAAATTATACAAAATATACATATTAAGATTTTCTCATCCAACTTAAGAAATTTAAAATAAAAGGGTGATAAAGTAGTAAATTACACAAAATGGCCACCAATATCAAGAGGGAATTAAGTGTGGAATTAGATTTAGAAGAATTTACTCTAGATTTTTTCCCTTTTTTTAGAGTTTGTAAAGATGGTCACGTTGATAGGTACATCCTCACAGTTGAAGAAAAGCCAGGTATTGATCCGATTACCGGAGTTCAAACCAAAGACATAGTAATATCAAATGATCCTGAAATAACGGGTCGAATATTTCTCCCTAAAATGGATGAAACCGGTGATGATACGGGTGACCCGAAAAGCAAGAAGGGTTTACAATTGTTTGTTCATTTTCATGGAGGGAGTTTTTGTACCGGATCAGCCTTTAGCCCAATTACCAAGGAATTCTTGACCCATTTCGTTTATAGAGCCCAAGTGGTTGCCATAACAGTGAACTTTAGGCTAGCCCCCGAGTACCCCTTACCCATTGCATACGACGATTGTTGGGCCGCATTTAAATGGATAGCGTCGCATACAAATGGGAATGGGTCGGAGCCTTGGCTAAATGATTATGTGGATTTTAATCGGGTGTTCGTGGGTGGGGAAAGTAGTGGAGCTAACCTTGCCCATGATGTGGCAATTAGGGCTAGTGTTGAACCCATTGGTGATGGATTAAAACTAGTTGGGTTACTAGCCATTCAACCTTATTTCGCCACAAGAGAAATCACAAGATTAATCCAATATTTGTATCCGTCGAGTAGAGAATTGATTAATGAACCAAAGTTGAATCTAAATATTGATCCAAGATTGTGCAAGTTGGCGTGTGATAAGGTATTGATTTGTGTTGCGGAAAATGATAAGTTCAAGGAAAGAGGATTAACATATTATTACAGCTTAAAATCAAGGTGGGAAGGGAATGTTGAATTAGTGGAGACATTGGGGGAAGGCCACTGCTTTCATTTGCTAAATACTAAATCTCCCAATATAGAACATTTGATGGCTAAACTTGTTTCTTTTGTTAGAAAGGATGATTAGATTAGATTAGATTAGATTAGATTAATAATTACCTCTTCATTTGTTTTATTATATATAATAAGCACTCCATAATACTATAACGTATTTTATTACTCGTAGTATGTATATGTATACTATTTTAAAATGTTCAAAAAACTGCCTGCAATTTTTATTATAGCATGGGAAATTAGGTATGTTCCTGTTTTCATCATTATCCTTTTGTTTCCTTTTGTTTTACACACTTATCTTACATTCACAAAGCCACAGAAAGTGAGTGTGTGTGTGTGTTTTTTTTTTAAAAAAGTTCTTTTACAAAAAATGGGTGTATGTATGAAAAAGGTGCATTAAAATACGAATTGAGTAAAAAAAAATATTAGGATTGAAAAGTAAGGTGGTAAAAAATAATATTCCCTTCGTCCTTTTATTAAAGTCCCATTTCTAACATTTATTAATCACATAATAATGAAAAATAGGACTCCAATAAAAGAACAGAGGAATTACTTGTATTTAAAATAGAATAAAGTTTAATTTGGACAATGTTTAAAAAAATTAAAAAGAATAATTTCACTCTTGGACACCAAATTAAACCTCATTAAATGAAAACCGTATGTATTAACATCTTAGCTAGAAATAAATCATGTTTAATTTATATATATATATATATATATATATATATATATATATATATATATATATATATATATATATATATATATATATATATATATATATATATATATATATTAAAAAATACTCCATAACAAGTAAGCATCTAATTTTAAAAAAAAATAAATCAAAGTATGTTATGTTAATGGAGAGTTCATCAACCTACCCAATGCTGGGATGGTTCAAATGGGGTAATTCTACGCTTTGTTGACGTTGAAAAGTACCATAAAACAAAAGAGTAAATTAAACAACAACATAAAAATCTTGAACGTCTATTTTTTTTTTTCCCTTAATGCCTAACATTAATCCATGAAGTAATAAATACTCCGTAGATTGCTAAAAAAAATTCTCTATTAATAAGTGTATATCTCAGGTGAGGTATTAAATATCAACTAGTCTTCTGATCCGTGGAATGCACGGTTTATTTATAGGAATACTATACAAATAATTATTTTTTAATATATTTATACTGGCAAATGAATAGTTTATAGAGGAGATCGAAGAAGAGGTAAAAATTGAATGCAATTGTAGTAGAAACTAAACTGAAGGAAAGTGAACCAAACAACATTCAATAATTTATACATGTATAGAATTAAAGTTTTTTTTTTCATATGAGAAAAGGGAATAAAAAAAAATATTAAATGAAGTGACATGTGGCATTGGAGAAAAAAAAAACGAAATGTACATGTAGGCATGTGGCATTATAGGGATGATGGTTTTTGTTTTTAAATACTAATAAAGTATAGATTCGTCTATTTTTGTGTTATGCATGGGTTATCTAATTATCTTTATAGTAGAGATCTTGCTAACAAGTGTCTCATAGTCGTCACATAACTACTTACGCACTCCGTTTCACACCGATCTTCCCACTTTAACGATACACATTTGTCAACGCATTATTTTGACCATAAAGGCTTAAACTACTCATTGAGAATTTGAGACCGAATACATTAAGAGCAAACATGACTATGTTATGTTTTACATAGTATATAAGTATTAAGATTAATTTTGAAGACTTTCTCATCTTATAATATCAATATTTCACATAGGAAGATTTTATTTTAATGGAGGGACTAAATTATGCATGTCAAAATCACGCGTTAATTAGTGTAATCAATGTTTTTTTAAAATTTAATACCTCCATTTTATAGTCATATTAGGTTAGTGCTCATGCGATGCACAAATTTAACCAAAAAAAATATTGCGCAATAATAATTGTAGACATTGTCATTTTTTGGATGGATTTAGTTGGAAGAAAATTGGCAATATATATAATTTTTAATGATATTTAATGTATGGTAAAGAATAAGGTATAAAGACTAGGAAATTTTGTTTTTTACCACCTTACAAAAGCACTAAAATCTCTTTTACCACCTCCCAAAAAAAAAGTATTACTTTACCACCTTATAAAAAAAATAAATATAGGTTTTACCACCTCCACCTGACTCCGGTGACGGAAAGTTGCTGTGGGTCCCACCATTTCTCATTTCCCTCCACATTTATGACAAAAAATACGATTTCCCTCTCTTTCTTCCTTTTCTCACCTTCCCCTCTGAATTATCATCAATTCTCACCTCTCTCCATCAATTTCTCATCAATTTCTCCCTTACATTCAACCTTGTCACTCTCTCTCCTCTCATTTTCTGATATTTGTCAAAAAGCAAACCCTAAGTCGCACAGTTCTTCCCTCAGCAAGAGTAGTTGGGACCACAATAGCGAAGCTACTGAGCGAGGTATCTGTCATCTTCAACGCGTAAAGGTCCAAAAGCTTGAGTCTTTGCTGACAAAGAATCTCGAATTCTGACGAAAGAGGTATTTTTTAGCTCCTTACTGTACTTTGTGTGGGTAATTGGGAGTAATTTGGGGTAAAATTTGCTGTTTTTGGGAATATGTGAATTAAACAATTATAAACCCTAATTATGCGAATCTTTGACTTGGTTGAACTGTGTTATTGTTAATTAATTAGTTGATTAGGGTTTTATTTATATTTTAATTGTTAATTAAGTGCAAAGTGTAGCCTAATTGGTCTTGCATGTTGTAATTTGTGAGTAGTTGTAAACTGGATTGAATGATTAATTGTTCAATTAAATACTGAGATTGTGCATTGTTGTGTTTGTTTTGTTGTTGTTGGACCTGTTACAGCTAGGATGGATAAAGTGAACCTTAAAATGACATTGGGGGGTGCATTTATACCCTCATTAGTTGGTAAAAATAGAAGGGTGTTAAATTGGGATGGTGGTTGGGTTTATGTGAGGAAAAATGTTCCTGTTTCTAGCATAGATGTACACTACTTGAGGGAGTCAGCTATACATGGTTTTGTGTATGCTACTGTTAGGGTGCCTAAGGGATTTAGTTGTTGGTATAAACAGAAAGGGAAGTCTTGGGTAACTGGTAAAAGGGAGTTGAATAGTGATGATGAGGTAAAGGGGTTCCTTGAGACAGTGAATAAAGATGGGGAAATAGAGATGTATGTGACTAGCCATGAGCAAATTCAAGCAACTGATAAAACACCATTTAATCTTATAGATGGTAATGAGTTGACTTCAAAAGAGAGGAGCAGACTTAAAAAGAAATTTGGTGGGCCTAGAATACTTAAGACAGGCCCAAAGGATACTAGCTTAGAAGTAAGGAGAAGCCCAAGGTTAAAAGGGATTGAGATTCATGACAAAGAAGCTGAGGACAGGGGTGAAAGAGTGCATGCAGCTACAGATAGAGTGACAGCAAAAGATAAGGGAAAGGGAAAGTTAGGTGAGGGAGCTTCTGGGAAGTTTACTGCAGCTGAAAAGGGTAAGGGAAAGGTTCTTGAGGGAGCTATTGGTGCTAGATCTGGGGGTGAAGAACCTAGGAAGCAAGGTGCAGGCAAGAAGAAGCAAGGAGCAGGGAAGAAGTTGGTGTTTGAAGATGAGTACAGTGATAGGGAGGGAGGAACTGAGTCTTCTGATTCTGAGCACAGTGATCTAGGACTGGACTGGGAGGAGGGAGAAGAGGATGTGTATGATGATGAATCTGATGAAGAGTGGTTGAGGCAAAACTTAGATCTGCTTAGAAGTGAGGTGAAGGGCAGCTTGGAAGGTGTAGGTGAAGATCCAGAGGAGCCTAAGGATCCTAGGGTTGACATTGATAGACATCTGAACTCACTTGACATCAGGGTTGAAGAAGAAGCTGATGATGAATCTGAGGAACTTAGGAGCTTAGATGGTGAGTCTGATGATGACAATGGTGGTTGTACTTGGTTTAATGCTGAAACAGATTTCTCCAAGCCTATCCAATTTGAAGTGGGTTTAAAGTTCAGCAATGTTCAAGTGGTGAGGAAAGCTTTGAGGCAACATGCAATTGAGAATAGGTATGAGTACTACCTATTACATAATGACAGCAAAAGGATAACAGCTTACTGTAGAAGAAGGTGTAGTTGTCAGTACAACAAGAAAAGTTGTAGATTGGTTCAGTGTACTTGTGTGAAAGGGAGGAAGTGCAGATTCAAGTTCTATGCTTCCAGGTTACTGAAATCAGATGCTTTCCAGATTAAGTCTTTAGTGTTGAAGCATAGGTGTGTAAGGACAAAGATGAACAAGAAGGTGACAGCTGAATTTCTGGCAGACAGGTACTTAGAGGAATTTAGGAGTAACCCAGGGTGGAAGTTAAGACAGATTCAAGAGAGGGCATTGAATGATTTGGGGATTAAAGTTGGGTATTACAAAGCCTGGTTGGCAAGAAGCAGGGCCAAATTGGTTATTTATGGGAGTGCAGCTGAGCAATATGCTAGGGTATGGGACTATGGGAAAGCTATCCTAAAGTACAACCCAGGCAGCAGTTGCAATGTGGTTGTGGATACAATGGATCAGATACAGAGGCCAATCTTCATGAGAATGTACATTTGCCTTGCTCCACTGAGTTTTGGGTTTGTCTCTGGTTGCAGACCCATTATTGGGGTAGATGGTTGCCACCTTAAAGGAGCATATCCTGGGCAAATCTTGGTGGCTGTAAGTAAAGATGGAAATAACAACATATTTCCAATAGCCTGGGCAACATGTGAGATTGAAAATAAGGAGACATGGGTTTGGTTTCTTCAAAGTCTGATGGAGTCACTAGGGTGCTTTGACAAAGGACATGGCTTGACTTTCATGTCTGATAGGCAGAAAGTAAGTGCCTTGACTCTGTTTTTTTTTAATTTTTTTTTATACATGTATATGGTTTAACTTTTGTGTATGTTGTCATATGCTAGGGATTGATTGAAGCATTTGCTGAAGTTGTCCCAAAGGCAGAGCTGAGGTTCTGTGTCAGACACATTTGGGCAAATTTCAAATTGCAATTTCATGGGGCCACTTTCAAGGAGCTTTTTTGGGCAGCAGCTAGGGCAAGCACAGTGGTATATACAAGAACTTTGACTTTATCTTTGCATTTGTTTTGAATATTTTGTGTATAATTGTGTTTGCATGTGATATCTTGTGTGTGAATGTATAATTTGGATTGTTGAATTTGGGATAGCTGTATATCCTTTGTTTGGCATTGCTGTACAAACTGAGTAATTTTTGTATGCTGTGTGTCTTTGTGTGTGTGTGTGTGTTAGTTTGAATTTGAGGTGGCTATGGAGTCAATTCAGTTCCTCAATGACGAAGCATATGAGTACCTTGCAAACATCCCCCCCCACCACTGGTCTAGGCATGCTTTCTCAACTACATGCAAGTCTAACATGTTGTTAAACAACATGTGTGAGACTTTTAATGCTGTGATTAGGGAAGCTAGGGATAAGCCCATTCTTACCCAAATGGAATGGTTAAGAAGGTACATGATGAAGAGAAGTAATGATAAGTGGGAGGCTGCCTCTAGCTGGGAGGGTTTATTAACACCATATGTCAACAAGTTGTTTGATGGCATTGAGAAGTATGCTAGGGCATGTACTGTTGTGGCTTCTAGGGGAGAGACCTATGAGGTTCAATACAAAGATGACCAGTGCATTGTTGACTTGTCAAATAGGACCTGCACTTGCTATAGATGGGAGTTGACAGGGATACCCTGTACCCATGCTTATGCTTGCATTTTAGACAAGAGGGAGGACCCTGAGTTGTATGTGCATCCACACTATTATAGGGTCACTTACCTAGATGCATATGAGTCTCCTATAGCTGCAATGCCTGGTTCAAAGCATTGGGAAAGGGTCCAGCTTAGAGAGCCTTTGCCACCTGTGATAAAGGTTCAGCCAGGCAGACCAAAAGGGAAAAAAAGGAAGCTTGAACAAGGTGAAGGGTCTGATGCTGCTACTTCTCAGGGGAAAAAACAAAAGATCAAAAAGCAATGTAGCAACTGTGGTGGGTTTGGACATTATGCCAAGACCTGTAAGCAAGGTCCTGCACCAGAAAAACCACAGCAGCCTGCACAAAATCCCAAAGGGGGAAGGCCACAGCTGCAGACAGCTTGGATGAAAGAGCAAAGGAAGAAAAGTGAGGCTAAAGCTGCAAAACAGGTATATACATGAAATGTTGCATTCATTGTATGTGTTTTAGGTTGATGACTTATGTTTTTTTTTTTTTTTTTTTTTTTTTTGAAATGCAGGCTGCATTGACAATGCCAAAACCACAGGCTACTACTGCAGCAACATCTTCCCAGCCTACAGCAACTGCCCCTGCATCATCAGCACCCTATCAATCTCTGAGTCAACCCACTCCTAGAGGCAGAAAAAAGAGCTCAACTCAACCCCAACCAAATGAGTCTTCATCTCAGCCAGCCCAAGCAACACAACCAAGGCCCAAGCTGCCAGTTACCAGAAGCAGGACAAAGAATTTGAACAGCTTGTAATAGTTTAGAGAATCTGTACTTCATGAACAACTTAGTTTTTTAAGTAATTTCATGTGTGTAGTTGGACAACTTAGTTTTTTAAGGTCAACATATGTAGTGCTCTTTTGCTGCAACACTTTCTCAACATTTTGTATGCATATGTAAATATGCCTTTTGCTACTACAATGAATGGGAATGACTAAATTAAGCACTACAAGTTAGAGCAACCTTTTCAAAATATTTCATTTCATTTCATTACGCAAAATATTCAAATACATAACATGATACCTTAACAAAAGCCATAAAACATTGCCTAAATTGACTAATGTCCACACTAATCCTAAGTTCTAGCAAAATACAAGGACATAACCAAACCTAGGAAACAAAACACAACAACACCCATAAACATAGTCAAATTCTTTGATGATCCATCATTTCCTTGACTCTCCATGCTCATCTTCTTCCTGTCAGAATTCAGTGCCTTACACTTGATCTTCAAGGAATCAATTTCATTCAACAAGCATCTCCTCTGCCCACTCACATCATCTACTTCCCTCTTCAAGTCATTTATCTCACCCTTCATCAATTTCTTGTCAAGTATTAAGTTGTTAATCACCTCTGTTTGCCATGGTGTTCCATCTGGCTGATCCACCCACTCAAAGGCTTTACAACCCCTTGTCTCTGTCACAGGGTCATAGAACTTGCACGACCTGAACTTGCGTCCCGGATTCTCCCTAGTCCAGGAAGTAAGCCTCGCCATGGGTACTCCGCATTGACATTTTTTTTCTTTTGATGGTGAATAGCTTACGGAAGACATTTCCTTCAACAATTGGCAAGCACCATCATCAACATTACTCCCAGTTGAACAAAATTACCATTGCCATACCCTAATTATAATAATCAATTCAAATTTAAAAAACCCCAATTCAATTGAAACTAACAAAAACCCTAATGTTAAAAGTACGAAATTGGGGTTCAATTCTTAAGTCATATCCACAATTACAATCAAACATCACATTTGCGACATAATTCAGACAACAATTTGCAAAAATTTGCTACAAAATCATCTAATTCGAGATTTAATTGAACATCGTACCTCCTTCCAATTTCTGTCTCAGTGAACTTTGTTAATTCAGCACAAATATCAAACAAGTCGATGCTGGGAATGCTAGGGCACACTTAAATTGAGTTTTTTGGAACCAAATCGAAAAAAAAAACAAAAATCTGTTGATTTTTTGGAACAAATTGGTTAAAAGGGGTATTTATAACGGAAAATCGAGGAACAAAGGGGTAAATTTCAAAAAGTAGCCGTTAGAATGGGACCCACATCAACTTTCCGTCACCGGAGTCAGGTGGAGGTGGTAAAACCTATATTTATTTTTTTTATAAGGTGGTAAAGTAATACTTTTTTTTTGGGAGGTGGTAAAAGAGATTTTAGTGCTTTTGTAAGGTGGTAAAAAACAAAATTTCCTAAAGACTAATCACTAATGAATACTCAAAATTCAGGTGAACTTTTTAATACGGAGTATTAAATTTATCAAAAAATCTTGTCAATTTATTATTATGAAATACGATTCTATTGTTTAACAGCTTCTTTTCTAATTTTCACTAATTCAGACCACAAAAATATTGGAAACAACATTACTTGAAAAACGTAAATGTCTAGATGAGTGATACTATAACAACTTTAGTACACCAAAAGGTGACCTTATTTCATTAACCAACTGCAGCAAACAACCTTGAGTAGGCTATCAATATTGGTGTGATTGTACCAAGGGTCCACATTATGCAAGAAATTAGGTCATATCAGAAAGTTGGCGTGAAAAGAATTGTCTATGAAACAGGAAAAAAAATTTATTGCTACAAGCCTACTAGGTTAATACTATACTTCTTCCGTTTCTTTTTAGTTGACACGTTTCTTTAGTCACGTTTGTCAATGCACTTATTCAATCATTAATATCTTTAATTATTGATAAGCAAAATTTTTAAAAGTTGATATTTTGAAAGTATATAACGTTACGAATCTAATAAGATCCCACACGACTATATTTTTCATTACGTATAATTGTATAAAGCACAAAATACGGTCAAATGGAGGTGGATGAATGGTGCTAATGTCAAAACGTGTCAACTAAAAAGAAACGGAGGTAGTACATAACTAGAAAGATTTCGATCAGATTTCAACCCTTATAGCCTTACGGGTAGGGATGGCAACGGGTCGGACTCGGAGCGGATTATGCTAAATCCGACTCCAACCGGACATGAAGTTGGAGGCTATATCCGAATCCGACATCCGACTTCAATATCCGACCTCCGACTCCGAGTTTTTTTTTCGTTGTTCAATATAGTTTGAGAAATTGGGCTATTTGGGCCTTTAAAACCCACACCCAATGTCACCATGACCCACACAAAAATCCATTATCTATTGGAGACGGAGTCGGATAATCCATCAAAGTCGAACATTTGTCGGAGTCAGATTTTTTCTTGGATTTTTTGTAGGATCCGACTTCGACCCTCCTCCGACTCGGAGTCAGATTATTTTAACGGAGTCGAACTCGAATTACTTTTTTTCTCGGACTCAGAGCTGATTTTTTTACCTCGGATCGGGACGGAGTAGGATTGGATCCGAACAGGATTGCCATCCCTACTTACGGGTTTTTTTTATCCGATATTTACGAGTCATGTACTTGAAAAATAAAGGGGAAAGATAAGAGAAACTCCACCTCCTCAAACATCCTCATCTTTCAAATGAGTCACATTTTACTTGATATAGGAAAGAAAATAAAAATGATAGAAAATCCTGAAATTCTGGTTTCTGTTAAAAAAATCCAGGAAATTCTTGCTCAAGTTAACACCACACGTTGAATATAAAAGAGGACAAAGGCAATCAAATTATTGACACTCCAAAATAAGCAGTTAAAACAACCATTTAAAAAATATAGGATAGGAAAAAAAAATGGAAGAAGCAATGAAAGCAATGGCTACTGTAAATGTACAAGATGTAACCCATGATCTTCGTCCATTTCTAGTGGTCTACAAAGATGGAAGGGTGCAGAGGTTCACTGGCACCCAACATGTTCCGGCCTCGACCGACACGGTCACGGGGGTGGAGTCCCTAGACGTGGCTGTGCTCCCGGAGGAAGAAGGCGGTGTATCCGTGCGGCTATACAAGCCTGCAGGAGGAGACGTTGGACGGCTACCCGTGTTGATTTACATTCATGGAGGAGGATTTTGTATTGAATCAGCTGCATCACCTATGTACCATAATTATCTGAATGGCTTATGTTCTAAGGCCAATGTGTTGATTGTGTCTGTTGATTATAGGTTGGCTCCTGAGCACCCTCTTCCTGCTGCCTACGATGATTCGTGGGTGGCGATTAATTGGGTTGGTAAGGGAGATGGGCAGGATGTTCACCCTTGGATTAAGGATCGCGCTGATCTGTCTCGAGTTTTCTTGGCAGGGGACAGTGCTGGTGCTAATATAGCACATCATATGGTCAAGCGCCTAGGAAAAGAAAAGATTGAGAACTTGGGGTTGAAAGGTGTTATACTAGTCCACCCATATTTCTGGGGTAAGGATAAAATTGGGTCTGAGCTTCAGAAGATCAAGGCTTCTGGAGGGAACCTGGCAGATGAGCTGTGGGGATTTGTATGCCCT
This sequence comes from Chenopodium album, assembly GCF_948465745.1. NCBI lineage: Eukaryota > Viridiplantae > Streptophyta > Magnoliopsida > Caryophyllales > Amaranthaceae > Chenopodium > Chenopodium album. The sequence continues at coordinate 65,080,325 of NC_137842.1, read as the reverse complement.
GGAACGAGTGGGTTGGATGATCCGCTTATAAACCCGGCCACAGACCCGGAGTTGGCGGATTTGGCTGTAGAGAAGGTGATGGTGTGCGTGGCGGAGTTGGATACACTGAGGGACAGGGGTTTCCAGTACAAGGAGGTCCTGCTGAAGAGTGGCTGCAAGGCTAATGTTGAAGTGGTGGAGACATTAGGTGAGAGCCATGTGTTCCATTTGCTCACCCCTGGCTCACCCAATGCTGCCCCTTTTATGGACCAGGTTGTTGCCTTCCTCAACTCATCTTAAACTGATGCAGTAGAAGCTGAGTTTTCTGAATTTTAGACTATCATAATAAATGACACTATTGTACTATGCCTTGTTAATTATTATAATTAATGCAATGCTATGCTTTCGGTACATGTGCTGAGTTAAGGCATTTCCAATGTGTTTTGTTTTTGTTGATGTTGCAATTGTTTTGTATCTAATTGGTTTGAATTTAGCCATTTTCGCGTAGATTATTGAATTCATAATGCAAGAATTGCAATTGTGGCTTAACAATTAACAAGCGAATCATCAAGCATTGTGAATAGCAAATAACAGCTAACAAGCTTAAGTTATCAGTAACATTAACCTACAAGTTACACCTGATATGGTAGCACTATAAAAAGAGTCCTTCTAGGGTTCTAAACATCGAGAACACTACAGACTACAAGAAACATTTCCTAGTACAGGAAAGAGCTGTGTTCAATACTTAAGCAATCAGCATCATGTCATGGTATCAACTATTATGTGCAACGATCCCTCCCTATTTATGATTGAACAAAAGTTTTTACTCGAACTGCTGTACACTTCTGCAAATTTAATAACACACCTTATTAGTCTCACCAAAAGTTTAGCATATGAATACACAGTTTGATGACCATAAGTAGATGAACTGATGTGAAAAACTAAAATGAAAGAAATCAGAACACATGAACAGAACAAACTAACTCGAACTTCTATGCATAAATAAATCAATAGCTGAATCTACCTACAAGCTCATTTAAGGTGGTACTAGTAAATCCATACAGATCATACCTGTATATATGGTTTTATCAGGGATGAACACCAATTAATCTGATGCAGCCTCATAGTTGGGCTTTAGACATAGTTGGAGTCAGCTTCAATATAATATCCCCATAGGGCTCATCCTGTTGAACGTCAATCAGTCCACAATCCTTCAAAACCTGAAGTCAACAGAAACCATCAGAAATGTGATTAATGAAAATACTAAATCATTTTAAGTTAAATCTTGAATATTTTAGTGTATATTAATCAACTGATTTGATGAAAAATATTATTCCTCATAGTTATAACTGTCCATCTTTAGAATTTAGGCAGCTGATACTAGGGGAAAGCTTAGAAATGAGAACAGGCCAATAAGAGACAAATCCCTGTCACGGTGTAGCACAAAAAATAAAAGTTCAATCAAATAGTCAGTGAGGGCTTTCATGAACCAGAGAGGTACTCCTAAAGTCCTAATCCAATTTAAGAAAACCTTGAAATAGCATTTTAAGACTTACCAAAGTTTCATAAAACATCCGTGCACATAACTTCCTTTGTCTTCCTTCCAATATGGTACTTAGACTTAAATTAACAGAACCATCTGTGAAGTTGGATACAGGAGAATGATTTTTCAGAAATTGAGCCACTGCCCTGCAACCCAAAAACACAAGTTTAATCTCACAGCATTGAGCCTAAAATGCTAATGAAGCCTAAAATGTTTAGGAAACATAATGGTGACCTTGTCCTCGCAGACATGGTACCTCCCGTTTGAGCCCCTTGAGAATCTGATACAGGAAGCTAATGTTAACCACAATTCTTGAATTGCATATAACTAACCAGATATGAACAACTATTAATACAGTAGTACATGCAGCTTACCAGTGGGGCTGTTGTTATCTAGTTCCAAAAAAGAGAGCTCCTGCAATCGAAATAGGCAGGTATCTCAGCAATGATAGGCAAAAATACTAACAGTGTGCTAAAGGCAGCTTAATAACTTAAAGATGTCACAGCCAAGAATCAAAGACATCATTTGGACATGTCAAAGGTGAAAAGACATCATTTGGACATGTCAAAGGTGAAAACTTTTAGAAAGGTTCAGAAATGCAATCACGGCAGTGAAGATTATTTCAGAACTTGAACTTAATATATCTAAATCCTAAAAAGAATGACCCATAAGATACAATTCCAACGCTACATCAAAGATTAAATAACAAAATGGTAGATGAATATCAAAATAACCCTCCGACTAAAAGTATAACATTGGCAGTTATATTGATCTTTGTCAGCATGTTGTCTTCCAGACTAACAAATGAAGCCAACTACTATAATGACACCATGTAGCTAGACACCAATGTGCAATGGGACTCAAGTATAGGCAAGCTAATTGTGTTTAGCACTTGTTGAGAACAGGCCTCTGCAAAACTTTAAAGCTTGCCAGGAAATCCTTAAGCACTGTGGAAATAGGTACATCCCTACTAGGAGTCCTAGGTGTGCGATAAAAGTTGATCAAAAGTATTCCTAATAATAGCATTCAATAGAATTCGGCGGCTTCTGCCAAGGATATATTGATTGCTTACATTCTCCTGCTATATTCATTGGGTTGATCATGTTAGTTGTTGGCTATGAGACGGGATGAGCTTTCTTGGCCTTGGTGCCTAGGAGCTTGGCTAAGTTCTAGCCCATTTACAGCTGATTAGGTTGGTACTTAAAAGCAAATTAGGAAGAATATGCTAAATATTTGGAAATGGAGAAGTCTAAAGGCTAATCTAAGTTTCCTTGCTTGCCTTTCAAGAACCAGGGTCCAGAGGTGCCCAACTCTTGTAAGAGATGACAGATGATCAGTGGTTAATTGAGTTCAAGCTTATTGAAAGGTAGTGGCAGGAAATAATTAATAGGGGGGCTGCACTAGGTCTGTGCTAAGAGAGTGCAACTAGTCAACTGTGTCCTAAGTCACTAGTCTGGTAATTCCATACAAATGGTTGGCACAAATTGTAGTTATATGAAACAATAAGGTTGATTAACTGAAAAGTGCACTGAGGAGACTGCGAAAGTGTGTTAAGCCACTAGTCCTAAATTTTGCTGGGTGTCTGTGTTGTTGAGTAGCAGAGAACTACAAGATGTGTTCATTCTTGAATGTGTTGCACAAAAATGAGCTAGACTGTGTAACCCTTCCTTAAAAGTACAGTTGCATTGCTATTCTCTCATAATCTATAACTTATTCCGTCCCCTGTCTCAGAAATAGAAAAGAACAAATGTTTCTCCTTCTTTTGTCATTGTGGCTTCCTTTGTGCTCCAAATTATCTCCTTTCCCTTCTAAGGCCTTTCTCTATCAATGCCAAAAAAAAAAAAAAAAAGTAGTTCAGAATACTTACATCTGCTTTCATAGAAGCTCTTGACTCGGGAATGTCTGATGGAGCAGTACCTCCATCATCATCCCTATCCTCGAAATTCAAGATTGGTGTTTCTATCTCCGTGGCAGCAGACCGGGTATACATACCCATATCTGATTGCGTATCAGTAGTTCCAAATCTAGGCTCTGAAACTGAACTTGGAACCATTGTGGACGAGGAAGTCGCTGCAGTTTGGGGCTGTGGAGACATTAATAGTGGAGAGGAAGGAAGGAATTGCTCAATGTTGTGTCCAGGCTCACGATCTGCTGATCGAAGACGCTCAATTTCATCACCAACATTGGGAGTATGTGCAGGAGATTCTGCTACCCTAGACTCCAACTGAGCTTCTTCTGTCACAGGCAATTTCAGGTGCGAAATTTTTAAGTCTTTGCTTAAAAGATTCTGGAGATTGGCACCCATTCCTGCAACATAACAAAGTTTTTTCATCCATTACAGATTGTTGAGGCAGAGAGAAAATCATCATGCTATTAACTGTATTTGTGAGACTACCTACCAGATATCAGTGGCTCTGAGAAAACCTCTTCATTCTTTTTCTTTTTCTCACTAAACCTCCATAATTCCAAAGCAGAACAAGGCAACTTCTTTTTCTTCTTTACCAAATCAGAGCAATCATTGAGTGCATTTTTCAAAGCCCTGCAATACAAACTCATAAGAATCCAACTGCAATAAATAAGGGGGAAGAAAAGGTAGCCTAATGGAACAGGTAATCATACTCATTAGTCAAGACCAGAGACTCATCAAACAGCTGCTTTCTCTTTCTGTTTCTCTGGCGAGGTTGAGGCTGCTCAGGAGGTGGACTTGGACGGAGTGCCAACGCAGTTGATGGAACATTTGCTGTACAAAAATCAAAGTGTTTAGTTTTGAGTAGTTCATACACCTCTTTGTACATAAATTTCAATAGGATGAATGTGCTCACCATGAGAATCGGTATCTACATGAACTTCAGTAGGGGGAGATGAAGGACCACTATACTGCAGTGGTTCATGAGAAGGCATTGGAATTGATGGCGGAGTATCAATTTCCTTCTCAGTCGTGTCCTTTGGGGGAGATATGTTAATATTAGGGTCAACATTCTCCTTATGTGGCCGTAGAATCGGGCTGTGCACATGGACATCATAGTCAGTAGCATCACGCATGACCTCAAATGGTGGAACAATTTCACCTTCAGGCCTCCCATGTTCTTCACTTTGGTTGGGACCTTCGCCATTTTGATTATCAGGACTGGGGATAGGTGGAGCAGGAGCTTCAGGAGGAATGCTGCAATCATGAGGGGATAAGTAATGTTAAATTTTTAGTTTCACAATGAGCATAACAATAGGATACTCCTATACACCAATATAGAGACATCAGTAAACAGCTTACTCTATCTGCATTGGATCACTCTCCTCCCTGTGCTCAGTGTCCATTGTGCCTGGAATGATATCCTACAGAAATCAATTTCGACATGTTAATTTCTTCCAAGAGAGGGAAAAGAATAGAAACAAAGAAAGACACAACAACAGCAAGTCTTTGCCAAGTTTATAACCGTGACATGCTTATAACATAGATAATACAAGAGCACTCTTAGGTTCAAAAGTAGCATATCATTGTTACAAACCCGGAGTTAAAAGGAAAAGAGAAGGAAACTCATTACATCGTCAAATGTAATCCTGACATAAAGCTCTCTTTCGGAATGATACTGTTCTGTAACACATTCAGAAAGCTGATATCAATACATTAGAAGTTAGAACAATTATGAAAATGACAAAACACTGACAGTACCAAAATGCTACCTTGAAGTGTTATATCCTCTTGGCTTTTATGGTGATCATCCTGGGATCTGAGCAAGCAAAATCACAGTTAATTTACATAAATTCAAAGGTGAAACTCCATTGCACATAAAATGAGCCCGAAAACGAAATACCAAGCTCACCCATCAATAAGATACATATCATCATGCAAGTCTATAGCATCAAGTGCATAAGTCTCCGGCAACGTGACGGCATTAAACTGAGCCTGGTTAGCGTTTTCAGGCAGATTAACATCGACATGGCGAAAGGCATTCCTCAAACTCACACAAAGAACATTGCAATCATGATGAAGGTACTCAACTTTCTTTGAATATATCCGAACAACACCCAATAGAAGATGTCCTGACATTCTGAGTGCAATTGGAACTTCTGGATAGATAATCCTCTCTATAAAACAGTAAAAAACGCCATTAACATAATCACTATCAACTAATTCTCAACAATTACTAAATAAAACGTTCATAAAAATTGAATCTTTATATGCATTAAACCCAAATATTTCGCCAGTCCTTTTTTAAAATGAAGATTCAAGAACCCTCAAATTTGTACTTCTTTGTTTTTTTTTGTTTTTTTTTTTTAAGCAATTTGTAATTAATAAATCAAAAACCCTCAAATTAATAACTCGGCCTCATACCGTACAATTATGAACATAATTATAGAAAAGGAAGTATTATTGGTTCCAATACAATTCATTATTACATTTATAATGACAAAAAACATTCAAGTTACTTACTTTATAACCCAAAAAAAAAAAAAAAAAAAAAAGATTGAATTTTTATTTTTCTGCAAACAACAAAAAGATAAATCAAAATCAAAGAAACATAAAACTAACCAACAGTGGAGGGAATATCAGTGGAAGCATAATGAGATTTCTTGAGTTTATGTTGAAGATGAGCAGCACACCAAACAGTACCAAGCGGGCCTTTCCGGGCCAAGAAAGTATGCGAATAAAACATCCTTAAATACCCTTTTCTTGCCGGAAAATGGTATTCCGGTGACCGGAGTACGGCGGCTCAACGGTGGTTTTAGGGTTTTAGAGAGAGAGAGAAAGAGGGGATTGTGATTGTTTGAGCGGTTTATTTTTTTCCTGGGTTTTTTTTGTGGGTATTTTAATTGAGTATTTATTGGTACTGTTTATGGGAGGAGGGAAAGTGTGTCTGGGAATTTTCATTTTCCCGCGCTTTGCCTTTGCTGAATTAAGGAAATACCTTCTTTAAAAAAATAATAATAAATAAATAAATAAAATTAAGGAAACACTAATTAAAGTTTTTGAATGAAATCCGACCCATTTTAATGAATTATCTAATGATTCCTTTTAGAAAGGTTGTATGGTTGATTTGATTCTTAAATGAGTTTGGATCTTTTGGGTTGGATGCGTAATTGCGGATTACAAATTTTTCTTACGTGTATGATATTTTACGGATTTTTAATCTAGGGTATTTGTTTATTCTTGCTTGATAAGTTGATTAGTGGAATTTTTTTTGGTAAAAAAAAAAAAAAAAAAGTTTAATTATTAATGATCTGTCATATAAAGATAGCTAAAAGTACAAGGAAAAAAAAAATACTCGTACATTAAAAATACATAAGAGAAAAACAAGGCTTCTACAGGAAGTAGTCGAAAACAAAGGGCTTATTTGGTTGACATGGGAATTAAATTATCATAGGAAGTTATTTCCCTCATAAAATTCTATGTGGGAATTTCCTAAATTTGTTTGGTTGACAATGTGGGATAAGTAATTTAATTCCCTTGTTTTGTTCGCATGAATTTCTACTTTCCCATTTTTGTTTTTTGTGTCAACCAAACAACTCTTCAACTTCTCAATCCCATGAATTTCCACTTCCCTCGTTTTATGTTATCAACCAAACAACTCCGAAGTTTCTCAAGGAAGCTAGGAGACCAGATGAGGAAGAGGCATAAGGCATGTATCTTTTTTTTTTTTTTGCTAATGAGGTACAAGACCAAGAAAATAAAGAAATAAACAACAAAAACGGAAAAATAAAAAACAACCAGCAACCTATCAAGGAGGCACAAAGCGGGGAAAAGCCACGCCTTGAACATCCTCGCTCAAAATCCTACGAAGCTCTGAAGGAGCACTACTAAGAATAAGAAGATTGTCTGATTGAGCCACTCCACGGTTAGCAAGCCAGTCAGCCGCACGGTTACCTTCACGGAAAACATGAACCACCAAGACTTCCCAACCGTCCCTATGAATAAGATTGTGGCAATGATTAATCAAGTGAGCACACTCACCGCTTCCAATTGCATTCGAATTCATTGCTTGAACACATGATAGATTGTCTAGCTGGACTTGAAGTTTGCTTATTTGGAGGTTTCTTGCAAGCTCAAGGCCTCGAACAAGCGCCATTACGGCATTTCAAATTTAATCAACAAAATGATTAAAATTCCCACATTATTAAAAGTAGGAGATTGCACTTATGAATAATGCACATACCAGAATGCCCTTCAAAATGATTGTGTACGTTCTTACCCCCCATATATAATTTCTTGCATTTATGTCCTTCCACGCATACAAATGTAATAATGAGTGTTGAGCTTTTTCTCTTTTTACATTTATGCTCTTTTACACTCCGTATTATTTATTTATATTATATGTAAATTTAAAGTTCACCTATCATGATCGAAATTAATAATAAGATGACTCTATTAGATTGATGAATTAGAAAGATCTTTCTACTTAATTAATTATATTAAATGGAAAATGAAATAATGAAATTTAAAATGTTTAATGAAGGTTATAGTTTAATTGCATGACAACTTTATCAACTAGACAAGCAAAAGTTGTTTCTTTGTGAAGGTAAAAATTAAAGACTTACCTATAATTGTGTTTAAATGACATTAAGACCAATGAAATGAATATGATGATTTTGCCGAACTAGATGTCCTAGAAAGAAAGGAAACCAAATTGACTATAGTGAAAAGGGGAAAAAATCTTCGGAAAACTTTTTCGTTATTATATGCATATGCAATGTTAAATTACTTTTGTTAGTATATAATACGTGCTCTATAATTTTTTAATTATATTCAATTTATTCCTAGTTAAGTTTGTTGATATTTTTGCTATATTGCACTGTTGAGTAATTGCATAGATGTTTCCTAAGGAAAAGTTGTACACAACTTGTGCAAGTAAAACGAAAAGTTTAAACACAACCCAATATACACATTCCATTGATTTATCAAACTATTTTCTCTAAAAACCCAATGTCGCGAGGAGTTAAACACAACCCGATATAAACACGAAGAAAGGGCAAGTCACTCCGCGACTACCCTAGTATTAGGAAATGTGAATTCAAAATAATTTGTGTATGATCTTCTCCCTTCCTCAACTACAGATAAGTTAAAATGAAACTAATGTAATTTTAAACAAAGGTGTCCGCAACAAAATAAATTTAGATCAAACCAAATATTATACATTCAAGTAGAGGCACTTGTAGGGGTGTAAATGAACCAAGCCATCAATAAACTACTTGGATTCGAGCTCGGTTGAAGCTAGGAATGGCAACGGATCGGATTCGGGTCGAATGTGGCTAAATCCGAATACGGTCCGTTTAGTAAACGGACCTTGGACTCGGATCCGAATCCGAAAAATTCGAGTCCGAATCCGATCCGACTCGTAATTTTCAGATCCGAATCCGTTCCGTTTATACGGACCTCCGAAATGATCCGAATATTTTTTTTTTTTTTTGTAATGTCATATACCTATAATTGTTTGTATTGTCATACCAATTAAAGTATAAACATAACATATTTAAATTATAAACTAAGTTACTGTAGGGAATAATTTCAAGTCTTAAATCCCACTAGCTCGAACCCCACTGTGATCATACACTAAAGTACGGTGGCGTCCAAAAGGGAAGAAGATAGAGCAAAAGAGTCGCCAACAAGTTTTTAAGGAACTTGTAAACCATTCATAGGATGAAGGTTACACCCCTTAACGATCCAAGAGATCGTCAACTCCATAAGGTCATGAACCAAATAAGGGTCCGGGGATGAAGGTACAAATCCAACCTAAAAGATATTGAACCTGCCCTAATAATAGGCCTCTACTTTATTCTGCTCGTATTCATGTGCGCTTTCTGACTAACATGCAATCAATAGGATTAACCCTAAACCTGTTTAATCTATGTTGGTTGAATATTAATGCACAAATAAACTATTATTGGCGATCACTTGAATTATAATCACAATTAACCTTAACAAGATTATTAATATCTTATTAAGCATGATTACAAGTACCAGTTCCCTTTAAACATGCATAAAAGGTGATCAAGCAATAAAGAATAAATAAATATCAAGCAACATAATAAATAATCAATATCATGAATAATAATTATAATCATCAATTGTAACGATTATAATCATAATCATGTTCATGTTAATATTAAAGCATAATAATTGCAAGATCCTAGGCATGATACTAACAAGATTAATAACAAACCCTAGCATGTCACTAAGCGATAAAAATCAAAGCTTTAACCCTAACATGATACTAACAATCATAAATATTAGGAAGAATATAGGAAGCATCACAACAATCATATTAAATGTTAAAATTACCCTAGACATGATATTAGGAATCATAATAACAATATAAACATGATTTCTATATCATAATATCAATAAATCAATAAAGTACTTACTTTGATGCCTCGTGCATCTTTCTAATAACAAAATACACACGTTAGTAACTTCAAGGAAAAATAATAATCAAACAATTAAATTAAATAATTGAAAGAGAGAGATTTGGGACCAAACCCTCAGAAATTAAAACCTTTCACGTTTAGGGCGAAGGCAACTTCGAATATGGCTAGGTGTTTCTAGATCTTGTGAATGCGGAATTTTGTATGAAAAAACAAGAAAGAATTTAAGAAAGAAAAGAATGCTAAAGAACTAATGTTTGAGAATTGATGAATGAGAGATGTAGATGATGAATGATTGTAGATGAATAAATTGTGAATGAAAGCTTGTGAATGAAGAGAATTCCTGAAAATTGGTGAATGAAAACGGAGTTTTTGATACGATATTTATAGAGAAAATCAGCCAAAAAAGATAATTTAACAAAACAGAGTCTGACGCACGCAAAACAAGGTTGGCGCCAACCCTGGCTAGCTGGCGCCAGGCACCGGTGGCTAGCGCCTGGCGCCAAGGCCTGGGGTTGGACGCCAAACTGGATTTCAACGCGTTTTCAAAAATCTGATACATTTCCCGTACTGGAAGATAAAATAATATAATTTCTTCGAAATTGCTATTTGATCTTGATTAAAACTCTAAAAAGTCAACAAAGTCAACTTATCAATGCTAATTGAATTAGGATTGAAAAGAACCTTCTAGAAGATTCTAGAAGACTAAAACCATTCCTAATTGCATTAGGAATAATAAATCATATTAGGCCCTCCCCTAGATCATTGGGCCGTACATAAAGCTCAAACCAGGCCCAGTTTAGTAAATTGGCCATAACTTCCTCAATATTCATCGGAATTGGGCTTATAATATATCGTTGGAAAGGTCTTTGCAAGCCCCATCGAACTACACCACTACTGGACTCATATCATGGACCAACCAAGCTGGATTGACTGTTTTCTTAAAAATAAAGTTTTCAAAAACAGGGAGAAGAGAAAAGAAATAAAACTTTCCCGCTACACTAGACCTTTCCACACTTCGTTTCATTCGATTCGACGTGAAAGGTACTCATCACCGGGTTTGGTTTTGGGGAGACACAAATGGGTGTCTGCAGTTACATAACAAAATTTTGCTACAAAACAAGCAAATAATTGTCCCAAATTATAGAGCATATGCTTATACTCTCGGACTCGGACTCGGACTCGGATCGGACTCCGTCGGACTTTGCGTAGGGTCCAAGTCCGATCCACCTCCTAATCGGTTTCGGATCTTTTTTTTTTTTTATCGGATTTGGACTAATTTTAAATGGATTCGAATAGGATTTTTCCCTTCGGATCGGATCGGATTTGGATCGAACTCGGATTAAATTGCCATCCCTAGTTGAAGCTCGTTCATGTTTGTTTATTTAATAAATGAGCCGAGCTGGAACAAATATTAAAGCTCGTTTAATAAATGAACTTGAACACAAACATAGGTATGCTCATTTAGATAAGTTCTCGAACAACTCGTTTATATATGTTTGCGAACTACTCATTTATTTATATTCATGAATAACTTATTTATTCATAATTGTTAATTCAATCTTAAGTTTTTTTTTTTATAATAATTAAGATTTAATCCTTAGGTTTATAATTTGGATTTAATTACTATGCTATTTTAAAGATTTTTTCAAATGTCCAAAGTACAAAGCACAATTATTAGAGAAGCTCGTTTATTACAAAGCTCATTCAATATGAAACGTTCGTTTATCAACTCATTTAATAAACGAGTCGTTCATGAACCGGTTGCGAACATACAATGTATTAAATGAGCCGAGCTTGAACAGAGTTTTTGAGCTCGCTTAAAAGCTCAGGATCGTGCTCGAACTCGCCTAAGTTAAATGAACTTGAACATGAACAAGGTAGTGCTCGGCTCAGCTCATTTACACCCATATGCACTCCCTCTCCTATTTTCTCATATCTCGATCTCTACCATGGTTTCCAATTCCACCTTGTGGTAGTTTCAATCACTTTTTTAAAACAACACCCATTATCACCACACCTAACACACTACCTTGTTAGCACCAACCACCACAAAAACCATACAAGCATCTTCTCTACGTCCATGGACACCATCACACGACCACCCATAACAATTTAACCCGCCATGAAATTATACAACCCAACTAATTTTCACATCATGTGACCACACCCCCCCAAACACTCGAAAGCTAACACCCTCACAATGCATCTTTACCTTATCTTTGAACCACCTCCACTGCCTCCTCCATCCACACGGGCACACCAAAAAAGCCTTTCACCAAAAAAAAAAAAAAACCACCAACAACCATCCGAATTACAATGAAAAGAAAGATTTAAAAAATAGGAAATAACCTTTTTAAATAATCAATTGTGGCTTTATACCCTGAGATTCAATCATGAAAATTCTATATATTGTTCGAATTTGACAATCAAAATCTTAATAGTGGGGATGAATCGAAGTGAGAAGTACTCCATCCGTCCCCCATTGATAGTCACTTTTGGTAGAAAATCACGGAAATTAATAAACATAGATAAGAAGTAGCAAAAGTACATTAAAAAAGTAAATTTACATTGGGTATGGAAAAAAGTAGAGAGAGAATGTAATTAAAGTAAATTAGAAAGTAAAATTTGCACAAATATTTTTGCAAATGGGAGAGAATTTTGGAAAAAAAAAAATAATATTAATGGTACTTGAAAAAAACAAATGTGGCTAACATTTTGGGTCACCAAAAATGGCAAAATTGACTATCAATGGGGGATGGAGGGAGTAAGAAAGATAAGGGGGTGCCGGGGATGGAGTCCCGACAAAGGTTTGAGCAAGGTGGTAACAACGACAAAGAGTGACAACATCAACATAAGAATAGGGAAGAGAGTTGTGGTGCAATGGTGAAGGCAGAAAAAGGAGGTGAATGTCTGAACACTATAAAAAACACACATTACTTGTATATTAAAGAGTTTTTTTTTTTTTTTTTTTTTTTTTTTTTTTTTTTTTTTCATTTCCCTCCCCATCTCTCTTAAATTCACTTCCTTTACCCCATGCAAATCATCCTTTCATTATAAAATGCATAATCAATATAGACTTATAGAGTTGTGATACTCTAGAATTCTTGGCACTTTATTTTAAATAGAAGTAGATTTTTTTAACAAAACACTATCAATGAATTTTGTGACTAATTTTTGTAATTAATTGTAAAGACCAAAATTATCGAATGAAAAGACAAAATAGAAAAGTAGAAAGCAAAAAAAAATGGGAAAAGAAAATCTCAAATTCTCACAAATATTAGGAGCCAAAAAACGTGGTCTCCAAATATCCACAACACCACAAACAGCTTCATACCTCCAAACCAAGCAAATCATCAATCAAAAAAACTCAAAAACCAAATTTACAACTCTTTTATATTCAATCAAAAAATATACTCGTACATAGTATTATCATCTACTATAATTTGTTTCACTGGTTTTCTTGCAGAAAACTCCTCCCTCCCAAAAAAATTAAAATTAAAATAAATTCATTTCATTTCATAAAAACATATAATTGTGGATTCATTATCACAACCTCAGTGTTTACCAATGGAGAGAGCAATGCTACTCCGTTCTCTCTCCTCTTCAACACCAACTCGCCTCTTCACCGCCGCCACTCGCCGCCTCCTAACTCGCCGGAACTTCCATAGCCAAAACCCTAACTCCTCCAAACCAGTCTATCTCCTCCGCCACCACTCCATTCTCCGCCCTATCTCCTCCTTATCTCTTCCTCTCCCTCCGCCGCCGTCGCCGTTCTCCGGCGGCCGTCGCAATACTTTCTCGACTCTCTCTCCTCCAGCTGTCGCGACTTCCGACTCCGCCGCTACTTCAGGTTTGTAATGATTGAATTGTTTTCAGTAACTAATTGATTGATTAAATGATTGATTGGTGGTTGTTTTTGGTGGTGTAGAGTCTGGAAAGCATGATTTTGAGTTTGCAGAGAAGCTTGGGTTTGAGAAGGTTGCGGAGCAGTTTATCGATGAGTGTAAATCGAAAGCTGTGTTGTTTAAGCATAAGAAAACTGGTGCTCAGGTTATGTCGGTTTCGAATGATGATGAGAATAAGGTTTTTGGAATCGTTTTTCGAACTCCTCCGTAAGTTGAAAACTTCTCCATATTTGTCTTATATTATCAATTTAGCTTTATGCAATGCCGAGTATATGTTTAGGGGCGTAGCTTGTGTATTTACTATTGTTATTGGCTTACTTTGTGTTGTGTCTGTTTCATTGCTGGTCAAGATAATGGTGTTTGATACTTCGATGTTTAATAGGTTTTTGACATCCGCATTTTAGCTACGTATTTTAACATTTGAATTTTATGATGAATTATACTCGCAATTTTATATCTAGAGTTGAGGAGCGAAGTTTAGCATTTATAAGCTGGAGTTGTATTTTTCGATATGAGCTTGATTGGTTTACAGTATTCTTCTACCCTGCTGTTATGGTAATAAGAGATTATGGCGAAATATTGAGTGGGGAACCTGAAATCTATCAAGAAGTACTCTAGATTATTACGCGATGAATATAGATGGCAAACCTGTACAAGGTTGGGGATTTTCTGGATTTCTAAATTCTAACATAATTTGAAAGTCCAGATAAAGGTTAGAAAACGATCCCTCGGAAATTAGGAGAGGACCCTAGGCTTTGAATGTATGTCCTTGTTAGCTTTGGCTGATTCCTGTTGCTGACTACTGTAATAAAAATCAACTTAAGCTGCTTCATGCCCAATTATCAAGGATAGTATTCTGGTGCTATTTAGCTTAATTATGATGTCAATTATTCAAGTGGTCCTTGAAACTTTCTACTTTTTTTCCTTGTTGAAATTGTTTCCTCTCATTGCTGCTGCCTACTTGGGTATGCTATTGTATTAACATAAACCCTTGGCTGCAATAAAAGTCAACTTAATCTGGGGTACTTATTGCCGTTATCTTGTCCCAGTCTCCTTATAATTTTTTGTCTGTCATTGCAGGAGTGATTCGACTGGGATTCCTCACATATTAGAGCATAGTGTGTTGTGTGGTTCCAGGAAGTACCCTCTCAAAGAACCTTTTGTTGAACTTTTGAAAGGGAGCTTGAATACCTTTTTGAATGCTTTTACATATCCTGATAGAACTTGCTATCCTGTTGCATCTACTAATACCAAGGTTTGTGCTTTTCCTGAAATTATTTTTGATGTCATCCTTAGACTCATGTGTTTAATTCATATTGAATTGCTTGTCAAACAGGACTTCTATAATCTGGTAGATGTTTACTTGGATGCGGTGTTCTTTCCCAAATGTGTGGAGGACAAATGGACTTTCCAACAAGAAGGCTGGCATTATGAGCTTAATGATCCTTCAGAACCAATATCTTATAAAGGTTTCAGCTGTTTATTGGTTTATATCACTTTTGATGCCAATAATTTTATGAAAAATCCATAATCCATGTCATGGTGTTGGTGATGTCATGAATAATGCCTTTTGACTTCTAATTCTCTTTATGTTGATTAATTTAAAATGCATGTTTCAGGTGTTGTCTTTAATGAGATGAAGGGTGTTTATTCCCAGCCAGATAATGTTTTAGGTCGCACTGCTCAACAGGCATGTCTTTCACCGATTTTACTTTCCCCAATTACATTTAGCTACCTTGTTATTACAAAAGAAAAAGTTGGTTTCCTTGATTTTTGAGGTGTCTTATGAATTATGAGTAGTAATATTGACTTCACATGGTGAACTGTTTTGCTTCTATGCGTCCATGCCAAATAAGATTTGGTATTGTCTGCATTATATTTTGACACTAAGATGTCCATTAATTAAACAAGATAGAATGCTTGACTCTAACTTGTTTTTTTTTTTTTTTTCTTTTATCGGAAATTTTAGATTTTAACACCAGGAAAAAAAACCCCGACAATGGTTTTTAACACCAAAAAAAAAATAAAAAAAATAAATTTAACATCAAAAAAAATTAAAAATTTGATTTTACCCTCACTTAACAAATTCCGTCCAAGCATTTGTTAAGTAGGGTCTACACTGCCACGTGTCGTTTTTTTGTTTGGTAAAAAAAACAAAAAAAAAACCCTAACACTACCCAGGCACCCCGTGCCACCACCGCCTCCATGTTCTCCACCCTCACCCAGCACAACTACCGACCCGCACCTCATCACCGACACACCTCCTCCCCCAGCTCACCGAAACCCTAAATTCTAAAACTGCCAGTTATGGCCGAAATTGGCCGGTTTTGGGGCTGAGTGGACTAAACCGGCCGATTTTGGTCATAACTAGCCGTTTTCGTGGCCGTTTTAGAATTTAGGGTTTCGGTTAGGACGGTTTGTGGGTGCGGAATGGGAAGGGGATGGGCTCCAGTGTCGGGGGGCTGGAAGGGGGACGGGTTTTGCTTGTTGGGGCAGAGGAGGAGGGTGGGTTTCGGTGCCGACTGGTTGAAGCTACGCGTGTGGTGTGGGGATGTGGTGGTGGGGGTTGTTGGGTGGCTGTAGGATTGTTAAGTTTTTTTTATTTTTTATTTTTTTACCAAACAAAAAGCGACACGTGGCAATGTGGACCCCACTTAACGGATTCTTGGACGGAATATGTTAGGGCCTGTTCTCTTCAGATTTTTTTCGGTTCACTTCGGTTACTAATTTCCTTCTCTCATAAAATATTTAGTTCAGCTAGTTCAGTCATAAAAATTTCCTTCTCTCAGCTAGTTTAGTCAATCACAACAGACCCTAAGTGGTGGTAAAATCATATTTCAGAAAAAAAAATTGGTGTAAATTATTTTTTTTTGGGTGTTAAAAACAGTTTTCGGGTTTGCTTTTGGTGTTAAAATCTAAAATTTCTCTTTTTTTTTTTTTCTCTTAATTATTATGTTAGTTGTGCTGAGCTATTGACCCATTTAATATGTTCTACTACGTATTATTTATATAAAGTGATTCAACAATAAGTGACTTTTCTTGTTCAATTTTTTGTTATGCTATTGTACATTATTTGTACTAATGACAATCGCTGTTTAGTTTCACCCCCTACCCATTATTGTTTTTACTATAGGATTAACACACATAGTAAGTTTTAAAGGTGTGGTCTGGCATTTGAAAAAACAAAAATTGAAAGAAAGATACTGAAACTAGTGACATTCTTAGGGAAAGAAAGGTAATGATTCATTGATATTTGTGGTTGTAAGGGTATCTGAGGAACAGACTAGATGTTTATGAACCCAAAAGAGTATTGTGAAATATAATTTGGGATATCTTTACAAAGCTAGTGTGAAATATATATAGGGACAAAGGACTATATTGATACTTTGAAAAGCTAATTATAAAACGTTGTACTTCCTCTGTTCCCGTATTTTGCCCTGGTTCATTTTTGGTTTGCCCCTAACTTCTATACCATGCTTTCTCTTTGGTATTGTTCAAGTAATATTTTGGGAAAATTTTCTTTTGTTGATGTGGATTTTAAGGACTGGTTGTTGTATAGCAATGCTTAAAGTATATTATTATTGCTTTACAAAGACATCTTTGTCGAAGAATGCTTATTTGGTGTCAATGACTTTTAGGCACTCTTTCCAGACAACACCTATGGTGTAGATAGTGGTGGAGACCCAAATGTTATTCCCAAGCTCACGTTTGAGAAATTTAAGGTATGTGACATTCAAATGTGATTTAATTGAGCCTCAAATGACAAATCACTCCTATTTTTGCTGGTTCTTTTCAGAGCAGCCCTGTCATGAGCTTAATTTGATGCATTTTGCTAATGTGATACATATGAACAGGAATTTCACCAAAGATTTTACCACCCTAGCAATGCAAGGATATGGTTTTATGGAGATGATGATCCAAATGAGCGTCTGCGCCTCTTGAGTGGTATGCCATGCTTGTCTTTGCAGTCAGTGTTGAGCTTTATTTCTGATGGAGCCCTTTGTCCATCAGTTCCACTTAATTTGTTTATCTGACATTCGTCTGGTGAATGTTCATTGCAGAATATCTAGATAAGTTTGATGAGAGCTCAGCTCCCAATGACTCACAAATTCAACCGCAAAAACTATTCTCTGAACCTGTCAGGATTACAGAGAAATATCCTGCTGGTGATGGTGAGGATTTGAAGAAAAGGCACATGGTTTGTCTTAATTGGTTGCTGTCTGAAAAGCCTCTAGATTTGGAGACCGAGCTTGCAATTGCGTTTTTGGATCACCTTTTGTTGGGAACACCAGCCTCTCCTTTAAGGAAAATCTTGCTGGAGAGTGGCCTTGGAGAAGCTATCATTGGAGGTGGCATTGATGATGATCTTTTGCAGCCTCAGTTTAGTATTGGATTGAAGGGTGTTCAAGAGGAGGACATTCAAAAAGTAGAAGAACTAGTGGTAACAACTCTTAAAAATCTGGTGGAAGAAGGTTTCAATTCAGATGCTATAGAGGCGTCCATGAATACTATTGAGTTCTCTCTAAGGGAAAATAACACTGGCTCCTTCCCACGTGGACTCTCCTTAATGCTTCGGTCTATTGTAAGACATATGGATCTATTCTGAAAGTTTTTAAATTATGACTGCCCCTAACCGTCTGAAAATAAATTGTGTTTTAATATTTATGACTCACTATTATAACTTCCATTTTTTTGGTTGGTGTAGGGGAAATGGATTTATGATATGGATCCCTTTGAGCCATTGAGGTGGGAGAAACCACTGATGAAGCTTAAGGAAAGAGTAGCAGCAGAAGGCTCTAAAGCTGTATTCTCTCCCTTAATTGAAAAGTATATTCTGAAAAACCCTCACCGTGTAACAGTTGAAATGCAGGTGAGTATTGCAATTTACATCTCCTTTATTCTGAATTTATAACACAAATCAATAAATCATAAACAGGTTGCTCTATCAGCTTTCATATGATTCTAACACTGTTGCTGCCAGCCTGATCCAGAGAAGGCTGCTCACGATGAGGCTGTTGAACAAGAATCTTTGGAGAAGCTCAAGGCAAGTATGACAGAGGAAGATCTAGCAGAATTGGTTCGTGCTACTCAAGAGTTGCGCTTAAAGCAGGAAACTCCAGATCCACCTGAAGCTTTGCGGAGTGTTCCATGTCTATCTTTGCATGACATCCCGAAAAAACCCATTCATATCCCCACTGAGGTTGGACTCCCTTTTTTCATTTATATTGTGTCTGGGGGGTAATTTTCTGTCATATCGTTTTATTTGAAAATCTTATCTAAGCGTTTTCTCTTGCAGATTGGGAATATCAATGGTGTGACGGTTCTGCAGCATGACTTATTCACAAACGATGTCATTTACAGTGAAGTTGTATTTGATATGAGTACCCTGAAACATGAGCTTCTCCAATATATACCGTTATTTTGGTAAGACTGCTTACATTGTGAAAACTTGTTAATCATGGTGAACTTGTTTGCTGTCTCTTCTTTTTGAATTCTTTGTTCAACTTAAATTTTAATTAATGATGCATTCCATTTGCACATGATATATTTTTTTTCTTCGGTTCCGAGCTTTAATTCTTTCCAAACTGTATGCAGTCAATCGTTGTTGGAGATGGGTACCAAAGACATGGATTTTGTGCAACTTAATCAATTAATTGGAAGGAGAACTGGAGGAATATCTGTTTACCCTTTTTCATCATCTGTAAGGGATAGTAAGGACCCATGTGCTAAGCTGATTGTCAGAGGGAAAGCAATGGCTGAACGCGCTGAAGACCTTTTCAATCTGGTACGCTACACTTTTATGAACCCTAGTCACCCAGAACCCAGAACTGGAGGGGCAAATCCTTAAATTAGCTCCATAAATTGCAAAATATCCCAGTTTCTTTAATATTCACCGACTGTTAAAGACTCCCACTGACTTACTCCACAAAGATGCTAGATAAATTCTCCCTCTTTTTGAATGTTTGCAACAGTGTGACTGACATGTTTGTCAATGCATAAATTTGACTGATCAAATATGTACTTTTAAATCAGTAAAGCTTATCTAAAAATTGGCATTTGAAAAAATATATATTGAAAAAAATTAGCCATGTAAGGAGACCAAGTGACGCTCCGGTAAGGACGCTTGAAGAATTGCAAAGTATTGGGATTGCGAGAGGTAGGGGAAGAAGAAAACTTGGAAGAGGGTGACTGAGAGTGACATGAGTGCTTTGGGGATAGAGGAACATATGGTGTTGGATAGGGTGGTGTGGAGGGAGAAAATTCACGTCAATTACGTGTTATGATTACATATATATATTTTAAATTTATCTTACTTTTTTAATTTTTATTTTTTTTGTTTTATCCCTTTAGTGTTTCATGAACTGTACTGAATACTGATTTCCTTTACCAAACATTTTAACCACTCTTTTAAAACTTTCTTGAATTCTATTCTTGGTTCTCTATCAACACTCCCTTCATTTTTCTTGGATGTCCTTTATTTTTTTGGTTCTCTATCAACCCCATGTTGCAATATTCAAAAGAATGAAGAATTACAAACAATATTTAATTTTTATATATTAGTAAAAATGTAAGCTCAGCGCTAATGTATAGTATATTCAGGTGGTTATTCAGTTATTGAGAAAAACATGTGCATTCCCTTCTAACCACAAACGCCACTGAATATCCATGAAAGCAATACACCACAACATTAACTTCTCCTTTGCCAATCCAAGCCAACTGTTGCCTTTGTTCCAAACTTATACTAATTTGGTTTCTTGTATATTCTAGATGAATCTTGTCCTTCAGGAGGTTCAGTTCAATGATCAACAGCGCTTCAAGCAATTTGTTTCTCAGAGTAAAGCAAGAATGGAGGTATCTATTACTACAATTCATTTTTAAGACTTTGTTGATAAACTGGTCATGAAGCAATAGCTTTTGTACTTATACCATATCCAAAAAACTTGTCTTCAGAATCGACTGAGGGGCAGTGGTCATGGGATTGCAGCTGCAAGGATGGATGCAAAGTTGAATGCTGCTGGTTGGATTTCTGAGCAAATGGGTGGTGTCAGGTGAGACCATGTCTTCTTTCACATCAGTATTGTAATTATTCAACTGTACATTTTATCCTCCTTTGCAAAATTAATACTGTAAATTGGATTGCAGCTTACGATAAATTTATGTTTTGATACGAAAGTAATCTTTTTGTGGTGTGCCTCTAGTTACCTTGAGTTCCTGAGAGACCTGGAAGAGAAAGTTGATAAGGATTGGGAAGGAATTTCTCTCTCTCTGGAAGAGATTCGCAAAACTTTACTTACAAAGAAGCATTGCTTGGTAAATTTGACTGCTGATGGGAAAAATATTACAAACTCAGAAAAGTATATTGGCAAATTTCTCGACTCACTTCCAGACTTCTCCTCTGAACCAAATAAGTGGAATACTCAACTCTCTTCTCATAATGAAGCCATTGTGATACCCACTCAAGTAATTTCCATTGTTTTTATTTTTTATTTTATTTTTAATCCATCATTTCTGTGCTTGTACATATATTTTTGGTTTTATGTTTTATTGCAAGTGATGAATGATTCCTTTTGATCCTCCTTAGGTCAATTATGTTGGAAAAGCTGCGAATGTATATGGAGATGGTTATAAGCTCAATGGAAGTGCCTATGTCATTTCGAAATATATCAGTAATACATGGCTGTGGGACCGTGTACGAGTGAGTGGCGGTGCTTATGGAGGCTTTTGTGACTTTGATACTCATTCAGGTGACTAGTATATGCTGTGAGCTTTAGTAATATCTATAAGTTGTAAGTTCTTGCTGTTTTCACTTCTTACATCTGTCATGTTTCCAGGGGTTTTCACATATTTGTCCTATCGAGATCCAAATTTGTTAAAAACACTTGAAGTTTATGATGGAACGGGTGATTTCCTCCGTGGGTTGGAATTAGATAATGAAGCTCTCGCCAAGGCAATTATTGGGACCATTGGTGATGTTGACTCATATCAACTACCTGATGCCAAAGGTTATAGCAGGTAATGTGCAATTCTTGTTATGGAGAGGTAGATGGTTCCTTGTTTATCGAGATGAGTTTGCATGCTCTTTTTTTTTTGACATATATTTAACTGTAAAATGAGGAGGCCAGTTGCCAGTACCATGGCTGCGCTTAAAGTCTGGATAAGTCAGTTCGAAGTTAAATGCCTCTTAGAAGCTCCTTGCTCCAAAAAAACTAATATTCTTGTTTTGAACATGAAAAGAGGAGGGGGATAAAAGGAAATAGAAGTTATCCAGTTGGAACACACAGATGTATTCTTGAGGAATACAAATATACTCTAAACTACTGGCTCCATATCTTTTTCATTTATTTATTTATTTCTTTCTTCTTCTGGTTTTTATGGCTCCTTAAAATTTATTGTGGCATCTATGCTGATTGTTGGGCAGTTTGGGGATAGGTTTACTTGTTGTCACTGCTTAATTTGTCACTTGAAGAGTATGAAGTCAAATATTAGTTTTTTGTTTGGTAAGTTGTAATTCTGGTAGACTTTGAGAAAAATAATTTTAGGTATGACTTGTTTTTTTGTGAGATGCTTTATCTTATTGAAAGGGATTCAGTAATCAATAGTTCAATACTGATTAGTTTCCAATTACTTTTTCAGTATGTTACGGCACTTGTTGGGAGTCACAGAAGAAGAACGAGAAAAAAGACGTGAGGAGATACTTTCAACAAGGTAATATTGGATATGCTACTAACATTCTATACAAAATTTTAATTAGTAGAAGACTGCTTTCATCTACTGCGGATTGCAGAATGGGGTTCAAGATGCATATGGCGCTACCCTTGAATATCAAAACCAGCAGAAAAGCTTTTTCAATCACTTTGCAGTAGAAATAATCACATTGACGCAAATACTATTTAGTTGTGCTAGACTTTCCCTGAACTCTTTTCGTTGCAGTTGATGGGGTAGGTCCTAATCTCTACAGTGATGGTGGAATCTTATGAAAGTTATTTATGTTGTGCAGTGTAAAGGACTTCAAGGAATTTGCAGATGCAGTTGATGTAGTCAAAGATAAAGGAGTTGTGGTTGCAGTGGCATCTCTGGAAGATGTTGAAGCTGCAAAGAAGCTAAAGCCTGACTTCTTACAAGTGAAGAAAGTGCTTTAAGGTATTGCTCGTGTTCATGGAGTTCAAAATAGACTGGAAGCAGTTGACAAGATCGCAACTAGTTCTTATGCCTTGATTTTTCGTGTGGGATGAAATTATTTTATAGCTACAAAGTACAAATCCCATGATAGTTGATCATAGAATAGCATTTTTCTTGATTAGTCTATATGAACACAGTGTTGAGAGTATTCGAGATGTTGATGTGAGTCTCAATTATTGTACAGCTACACAGTTCACCTCGCTTCGTTGTTACACGTGCAGAGGGAAAAACTATTAATAAAGAACATTTTTGTCATGAAAGTTTGTGGGGTTCCTTTTGATAACTTGGTTATTGATGCAGCTCTATTTATTTGACATTTGAAATGTGCCAATTTACACATTTGTGTTTAGATGATTGAGAATATGTCCTGGAATTGGACTGCTAAGTGGAATGCAAGCTATATCAGTGAGGGGCTTTTAATCTGTGTACGATTGCATTTATATGTGCAACCGCGCAATGCCAATGCTATTTAGAGGTGCCAAATCTGGATAGTTAACTGGTTTGAACTTGGGTTGGAAGTTGGATTACACCAAGTATGTCTCTCTCATTTTGTCCAACCGCGCTTCAATCAAACTTCCATTGTAAACTTAGTGTTTTTTGATCTATATATATTTTTTTTTTAATTTTGATTTTTATTATTGATGAATGCAAATGATGGAGTTAAAGATGTTATAATTCATAAAAATATAAAATGTTACTTATTCAAACTAACCGTTTTTTTTCTTAAAGAGCAAACCAACAAATAACTAAATAATAAACTTTGAGAAAATTTCATGTAAAGGATGATTAATTTTTCTTCCATAGCCTTACAATTTTCCTATCACACATTCACACACTCTTAATCGAACTCATTTGCACTCTACTACGAGCGTATTTATGTTCCATAAGGGAATTAATTGCATGGTTTGGGTCTTTTCATATTTGAACAAAAGAACCGAATTGAGCGACGCTATGCCTTTAAACCCTAAGCGTTTGTAATAATTTTTTTTTCCTCTTCGTATCAGATTCATGTTTTTATCCTATGAAAAAACGACGACTACCAGTCTACCGCCACGGAAACTTGGGCAAAAGGGGTGATAATTTCTTGAAGACCAACTTAGGAAACTTGTGACTAAATGTGAGCCAAAATTGCTAATAAGCCTAAATGGACCATATAACCCACAACCCAAATGGCTAATAAGCCTACTTTTTATCCAAACACCATAATAAAATACAGTAATAAAAAAGGAAGATTCAAATTCAAAAAATGTAAGAAAGTGGCGCTCAAAAAGACACAAAATGCCTTAAAATAGAAAGTTTACTCCAATTAAATACTGAAATTGTCTATTCACAATTTGAGAATTAGAAAGTCACTCCAAAAGTTCCATCAATTTTTGAAGGAAGAACTCATCAATCAGAAAGGCCTTTCCCTTTCTCTTTCCCTTTCGGGTTTCGGTTTCGGGTTCGCGTTCGGATTGAAAATGGTGACAACAACAGCAAGCTATGAAGACAAAAGGAAGCAGAGATTGGAGGAAAACAAGAAGAGAATGGAGCAGCTTAATCTCCATAAACTTGCTCAAGCTCTCAAACCTTCTCCCAGAAAAACCCATCATTCTTCCCCTGTAATGTTAATTAAATAATTTAGTAATTAATAAAGTTTATACCTTTTTTTTAGTATTTCAATTTTCAATTCTCATGTAATCACTCTATGATTCAGGCCAAGAAGGTGAAGGCAAGATCAACCGATTTCGGTGTCTCGTCTGTTCGTCGTTCGTCTCGAACGGCTGATAAACCTCCTCCCAATTACAAAGAGGTTTAATTTTCAATTTGTTTACAATGTACAATTTATAATACCCTTTGATTTATTTCTAAAAACCCTATTTTCATTCTTTTATTTTAATTGATTTTGTCTTCACAGTATGCAATGGAGCCTATGTCGGAAGGTAGAAGGTGAGTTTAGTTCATCTCTACTTTCTCCGCTTTTCGGGTTTTTATTTGGCGTAGAGAAAGCCATAAAGAGCAAATGATATAGACGAGATTTGATATTAGATGTCGTGTATCATCTAGCACTTTAAATGAACTAAACTAGTTCTTTCTATGTTTTGATGGATGCTAAAATGCTGCTAGGATATACAAGTACAAGAGAAGGGATATTCTGAATCGAGTTTACGCCTCGGATAAGGATAGGGTTTATGCTATTGAGAGAGCTGAAGAACTTGAACAACAATTAGGCTCGGAATTTCCTGCCTTTATCAAACCAATGCTTCAATCTCATGTTACTGGAGGGTTTTGGTTGGTCAGTTTTTAAACCCTTTCTTCTGTATTGTTAAAATATTGGTTCACAACCTCTAAAAGAAATACTAGGGTTTTGGAGGATTTGGAATTAATGAAGAAAAGTCTAAATTTACACGGGTTGAAATGTTAATGTTATGCCACATAGAATATACAACGGTTGCATTGGATATATTTTTTTGATGAAAAAGTAATAAAGTTATCTACTTTTTGCTCGAATTATTAGTTGTAAGATTGTCACTTGTACTCTAAGGTCTAACTTTTTTAGCTAAATTTGAATGTCACGTTTAGCTTAAGAAAAATGTGAAAAACAAGCACTTTTTTGATTCAGAAAAATAGCTACTAAAAAAGACAACCAACTTTCCTATGCCCTTGAACAACTTCAGTTCAAGAAGAAATCTTGAGAAATCTCACATACTTAAGTAAATCTCTGTTGCCATACAGAGTTTTCCTATCCCATTTTGCAAGGTCCACCTTCCAGACGAGGACGATATGGTCACTTTAGTTGATGAAGATGGTGATGAATGGAAGGCCAAGTACCTTGCTAGAAAGAATGGACTTAGTGGTGGATGGAGAGGATTTTCTATTGATCATGAATTAGTTGATGGAGATGCCCTTGTTTTCCAGCTCATTGAACCAACTACCTTTAAGGTAACCTCAGTCTCTTTCTGCTCTTCTTACTACTACTGCACTACAGTCTGAATTTCACTGCCTAACATAACACCTGAATCATGTTGTAAGTCTTGTAACCAAGTAAACATTTTCATACAGATGTAGTATACTACTTTGTATACCACACGACACACTTACATGAGAGACAACGCCTTTTAATTCAATAGCATTTAAGTACATTTACCAAATCAAATTAGTATAGAAGTATAGATATAGATGATGATCAGAATTTCGTAAGGTTTGAAAAGTTTCATCTGTTTGGTCTATGGATAAGCTCGGTTTGATTGTCTATTTCTTGAGGTCTTTTAGCCCATGTTTGGTCTTTCTACTTACAGAACTACATAATAATGAACCAGTTTTGCTTTGATTGTCAAAATATTTATCGTAACACTAGTAACTTCACTTATTTTCTTAGGTCTACATCATTCGGGTGAATTCCACTGAAGAAGAAGACGAAGAGCAGGAATAGCGAGGGGAAAGAAAGGCTTCCAAAAAAAAAAAAAAAAAAAAAATAGAGCAGGTAATTCTTACTCTGATGATTGAGAACAATTGCTTCATTAAAAGAAAAAAATCCCCAGAATGAAGTTTATTCCAGATCCTGTCTGGTGGATTACTTGAGGCTGTTCTGGCTTCTATTTTGATGGTTTTCCTGTGTTATCTGAGAACCACAGTTTATGCTAATTGCGAGTAATAATTGCTTCATATGTTACCATGTCTTAATCTAAATGGTCTGACCCTGAGCAGAGAATAAGTTGAACAATTAATCTGGTCCTAATGCTCACATTTTACTATATCAGCAAACAACTCGATTAGCCTCCTTATGTGGTTACAACCTAAGAATGTGAGCATTAGGACCAGTCGACCAGATTGATTGTTATGGTTAAAATGATAATAATTCATTAGGAGACCCTCCTTACGTGGCTACAACCTAAGAATGTAAAATCATACTACCACCGTTTCATATTATTTGCAATGATTAGACATTTTTCCTCTCTATTTTATGTCGAATCGTTGCAAATAATATGAAACGGAGGTAGTACTACATTAAGATATAAAATATTACAATACTTGATTACACTGTAACTTGAAAGAAAGGAGCTAAATGACCAACATTAGGGGATTAGCCTGCGAATGAATTTGTATTGAGGATATGCCTATTTCATGCCCACTATGTTGTCTCTAAAGTTTCGTCATTTTGGCAGGTAAAGGTTGCTGATGATGCTGAGGCTACTTCCAGGTTCATTTTGCTGAAAACAATGGCCATAGGCTCATTACTTGTTTGCGTTTGAAGACTATCTATCTTCCATTTTGACTGCGGATACGCTATGGCTCGTGTATGCAGTTGACTCAATGAAGAAATATATTTTGACTGTAGAAGAACCCAAGTAATTATATAATGTGAATATGGTACCTTTTAAACATATACAAGCTTATAGTTTGTGAGTACATGCAGGTTCGTGCTAGGCATAAACCCTAGCTATTTCAAGCTTATAGTTTTAGCACTTGATTTACCACTATGATAGCTTAAAAAAATGTCTTAACTCCTATAATATGAAATCATATTATTCTAGAAACCATATTACAAAGTTAAGAGATTATAGTAAAGAGAGAAATAATGTAGGCAATATATTACTATTTTTGACAACAAAAATAAGGACATTACATGGAATTAGAGAAAGCAATTATACTTGTACAACAATGAATTGCAATTTGATGTGGTTCACTTCATCTTGAACATCCTTTATAATTGAGGATTGTTGAAAGCCCGTCACATCTTTCTGATACCAGTCCTTTTTAGAAGAGACACAATTGAAGTATAGTGTAGAGAGAGATCACCTATACCAGTCCTTTTTAGAAGAGACACAATTGAAGCCGTGTCAATCCAATACCCTTGCCCTTGTGGCCTAGAAGCCTTTTGGCTTGTATTTTATGTCAAACAGTCAGGTCTCATACACAGATAAGGCCACAACTAGGTAAGGGTAGGCAGGCAGTAACAGAACAGTCTTCCCAAGTAAATCTGTGTGTCATACTCATACACCATCTCCTGTCTTCCTCGTTAAACTCCATGAGAGCACACTAATGTTTTCAAATACGAAAAACTATACACCAATATTCAAGAGCAACATACAATAAAACTGTGTAATGCGCCACACATTGTGAATGAGGCTACCAATTCTCACATTTTTGAAATAGCTTTACTGAAGGTTGGATCAATACAAACCACCACCTAAAATTTCAAAACCAGACACAAATTCAGCTACAGGGCTTTAAGGGAGCAAACAATACTAAACACAGAAACAGTACATGACTACCGTATGCCAAGGTTTTACTTTCAATTATGAGGTTTCATAATAATGATTAATGATATATTTGTATATATATGAGGTTTCCAGATATAATATTAATGATATTCTTGTATATGAAGTATACAGCAAAATACCTACACCTGCCCTGCTGGCACCTAAGAATTATTGACATACAATACAACTCTTCAGCCACAAAGGATGACCAAATTTGTCTGAGATGACCAAGAGGACATTCATATGTGAACTACTTGTTTGGCTTAAATTACCTCAATTAGAAAGAAAAACATGAAGGTATTGGTTGATAACGCCAAACACAAAGGTACAATGGTGAGGGTCCCTAAACTAAATAAAACAAGAGAGAATGAGAAGGTGCACACCTTGCCAATGCTTTTACCAGAATGGAGATATTCAACAGCATCCGCAACGGATTGAAGTCCCACAAACCTTCTTGGATCCATGTTAACCTGCATCAATATAACAATCCATAAGGCATCTTATGCATCTTGAAATAAGATTCAATATCTACACTACTGTGAGAAATCTAGATAAAGACAGCGTATGAAATTATAGATGACCAGTGACCACTATTCTAAAATTGACTGGATAAGGAGATAAAACGTAAAATGTACTGTTAAGAAAAGTAAATCTAAAATATAGCGGAGAAGATTGTTTCTGGACACATAAATTGCAAAGAGAGAGAGAAAAAAAAACCCTTGCAAGCTTTATGACAGATATACCTCAAGTTTTCCTGAGGAGTAAAGGTTAAATAATTTGTCCAGATGTTGTTGCCACAGTCGACTATATTGCACAAGGAAGAAACCGGCCTAAAAGAAAGGTAAAGAAAAAATTACAATTACTTGATATAACAGGTAATCATGTCAAAAGTTTGATTCAATCATAAAAGCAGAGTAACCACATATGCATACTGGTGAAAAGAAAAGAACAAACAAAGATAACTTTCCAAGATTTAAAACAACCAAAAAAAAAAACAATCAAAAACAAAAGCAAACGTACCACAGTTTGACTTTTTGCTAAAAGCTTCTCGCACAGTCCAGGATAATTTGAAGGCTTCCATCCATGCTCTCCTTGATACTAAACAAAGCATGACAGTTTAACATCAGCTTGTGTATCTATCACATCAAATTTGACAGCAATTAAGTTCAGCAAGCACATGCAAAACATGGATTCTGGATAGGGATGGCAACGGGTCGGACTCGGAGCGGATTATGCTAAATCCGACTCCGACCCGACAGGAAGTCGGAGGTTAAATCCGACATCCGACTCCGACTCCGACATCCGACTTCGACATCCGACTCCGACTCCGACTTCAATATCCGACCTCCGACTCCGACTCCGATCCGACCCAACTCCGAGTTTTTTTTCATTATTCAATATACTTTGAGATGTTGGGCTATTTGGGCCTTTACAACCCACACCCAATGCCACCATGACCCACGCAAAAATCCACTATCTATTGGAGTCGGAGTCGGATAATCCGTTAAAGTCGAACATTTGTCGGAGTCGGATTTTTTTCTCGGATTTTTTATAGGATCCGACTCCGACCCTCCTCCGACTCGGAGTCGGATTATTTTAACGGAGTCGAACTCGGATTACTTTTTTCTTGGACTCGAAGTGGATATTTTACCTCGGATCGGGGCGGAGTAGGGTCGGATCTGGACTAGATTGCCATCCCTAATTCTGGATCTAAGTCTCAGTAATAAAGAATTGCTAATTTGCTATATTATAGGTCTAGGCTGCTTCACACTTATTTTCTTCCATCTATGCAAATTATTTCATTTGCCTTGAAAGAATCGATGTGCTCTTCTTGGGTCAGGGCCGTTAGCTTGGGCTAGGTGATGAACGTAAGTGTTCTCTTAGTTCCTATTTCACAATATCAAATTACTAACTATCCTGGCACTGAAGATTCAGGTGAATTTTCTAATGGTTAAGACTTATAGAAATCACTCTAAATCAGCCTGGGATATTAGTGATTAGTTGGTCTTGTATGGACCCGGTCTACAATAAATTATTGTAGACCCAAAATTTGATACTTTCAAATAATATAATCACATTTTGAATGATATAATCACTCTTTTTAGATGATATAATTATCTTTTTGTGAGTCATATTTTGAATTATATAATCTCATATTAAAATATTTAATGAGATTATATAATTATCTTTAGGATGATAAAATTTAAAAATCATGTTTTGAATTATGTAATTTACTATTTGATACTTTTTATAATGATAAATTCATTTTTTAGTTATACATTTACATAACAGTTTCAAAATGATATAATCACTTTTGTAGTAATATAATCACATCTCGTATGATATAATCACATTCGTATGGTATACAAGAAGGTTGGGTCTACAATAAGTTATTGTAGACCGGGTCACTTATTTGGAGATTTTCATCATGTTGACAAGTCTCTTTTGATTGGGAGGATAGACTAATGTTAACTATCTCCTTGAACTCCAAAAAATGGAGGATTTTAGATCATTATCCTAAACAAAGTGATCAGAAAACGGAGGATTTTAGACCATTATCTTAAACAAAGTGATCACTAAGTAGCTGCATTGTGTCGCTTATGCATAATTTTTTCCAAAGAGAGATTCATCCAAGATAATATTCTGTGAGATTTTTAATATATATATATATATATATATATTGAGACCTATATTCTCAAAAATTATGGCAGTATATAATTCTAAAAGAAGTCACGTGAAGAAAAATAAGAAAGAGCTGCACAAAATTAAAGAGGTTCAACATTTACAATTATCACTCCCTCCATTCTGTAATGTCTGTTTAACTTAATTGTCACTTAAAATGTCAACAAACTATTACAGGGTTTTAAATTGTCAAATACATTGCAAGCATGAAGCATCCAATAGCAAAGTGGCAAATGGGAAACAAAATACTGTATAGAATTTGAAGCAAGCCTTTCAAGTGAAAGCATACCTGAGATATCATTCCAATTACCACAAGCCGACCGTAAATTGCTAGGGCATTTAAGCACATATCAAACATTTCACCACCAACGGACTCATAAATAATATCAATTCCTTTGGGAAATTCCTTTTTCAAAACCTGCGATAAGGAACATTTTCCCTTCATGATAAACACAAAGCACCACAGGATAAACTAAGCAGTCCTATTTAAAGCACCATATCTTGACTATTGAGTTACAAGAAAAATACATAAATTAGGGTGTGTTGGAGGGAGGATCTTATGCACACTGACAAGTCATTGATATATTTTGCAGCCACACTTTATGACAAAAAATTATATCCAGCACCGAAGGAATATGCTGTAGATTTTACTAATATATTAGGCCACGTATTTAAATTAACATATACTTCTATGTGAATGCATAAAACCTTTGCTGGTTTAAATTAAGTTCATTACTAATTTAAGAGTGATTTTACATTTATGAATGCACAGAAAGTTGGAATTCATCAGCTTGGGAAATTGAAACACATAGATAAATAATTACAAGAGAAGGAAAAATATGGAAAGGAAGAAACAAAATGGAAAGAAGCAGTACAGATAAGTTTCATATAATATAAGCTAATTACATGGGGGTGTCGTGCATGGCCTGTTGCACAGATAAGTTTCACGCAGCATACATGCAAAATAAACTCTTCTTTACATCGGAATTCAATAGTATGGATACACTTAACGTTTTAACAGTGGCATATCAGGTCTGATGCAGTGTCATACCAGATGTCACTTATATGATTTTCAAGCACATATTAACAAAGCACGTGCAGAATGTCAAGTTAAAAATCCATTGCGGAACAGTCAGAAAGATGTCATCCACAACCCATTAGTAGATGCTTGCATTGAATCCATATGCAAACAGTTAATAATTAAACTCATGAAAAGAAACATAGAAAGAAATTGAGGAAATGATATCTATAATCAAATTATATGCTTGAATCCATATGCATACATTCAAAGAAAAAAAAAAACTAGAACTTACTGTTTTTATGTCTTCTTCTTTATAATTTATTACTCGATCAACTCCAAGTTTTTTCAAAAGCATGGCCTTATCAGAACCTCCGCAAGTCGCAATAACTTTGTTTCCAGCCAATTTCGCCAGCTGCATTACATAGTTGACGGTGATAAAATATCAATCTCCAAATGAAATTTTAAAATAATTAATATTCAATATTTTGAAGCTTTGATCACCAAAGAACAATGCAAACATCAATAAAATAATAAACTTGAAATAAATGCTAACTTTACTCCTCCTGTCTAGATTAATTATACTGCAAAACATCTTCAATTTTGCAATCTCGTTATTCTCAAACAGCATCAAATAGCTGATCAAATATTTGAAAACATATAATTTGCATAGATTGGAAAGCAAATGAAAGGCAAGAAAATTGTCCATCCAGGATTCTAGGCAAAAAAGAAAAGGGGATTTTTCATCATGAACTTCATACTGATCTACTTAGATATCCAGGAAATTACTGGATCAATCAAAATTGGCACTACAAAGAGTCTGCAAAATTACAACTCTGAAGACCTGAAAAAAAATAAAATAAGAATAAAAAAATTACCTGTACCGCAAACTGTCCTGTTCCCCCTGCAGCAGCAGTAACCAGAACTGTTTTTCCTGAACCCATTTGTGCTGCCTAAAATTTCACTAAAAGAATTACAAAGAGTGACATTGCACAACAAAATGCAAATTCTATATCAAAGGACTATATTCCATTTAAAGATGATAGATAACAGTTTAGAAAAAAGATAAAAATTGAATGTTAACCTTCTCCAGAGCAATTGAAGCAGTAAGTCCAGAAGTAAGCATAGCCACAACTTCTGGATCAGGACTAGCCACAGGAAGTATAAATTTGGAAGGAACCTACATCATAGAAGAGACCACAGCAATAAAATAAGCAAGCTACTGAAAAGTAGTATTAAGGAAATTTTCAGGGGGAAAAAAACACTAATACAGCAGCATACAATCATGAATTCAGCATAACTTCCAAAAGTCATCACTGCAGCAGCAGTGCCTATTTTCAAGGCACCCACGGAGTCACCAACTGCAGCAATTATACCGACAGCCTGCATAATATCAATTGAATTTATTATTACTTAGTCTCACAGATAACCTGATGAATATGTAGCGCAACAGCATAAACAAGAGCTAATCTCATAGAGCTGCTTTCACTCTCTTATAATGTGTTTGGATGAGGGAGGGAGGGGAGGGGAGGGGGGGTGGGAATGGAGGGAAAGTGAGATCAGTTATGTTACATGGAAATTAAATAGGTAAGGGGAAAGGAATAAGATTGAAGGGATCCATCTTCCTTCCCCTTTCAATAAACCATTTTCTAAGTATTAGGAAATATGGAAGCTAATCCATTCCCCTTCCCTTTCTTTTCTTCCCCTTCTCTCCATGATTACTAATGAAATTCACTGTGTAAATCAAGTCAGAACAACTAACTAAATTATTGTGGCTTAACAGTGAGAGTAAATTCACAGAAAAAAGTTCATGAAAAACTATTTAAAGTTTAGGACTGCTATTTTTAGAGCAAGAAATAATTGCATTTCCTTGTCTTTTTCAAGTTGCATAAGTGATCATTTCGCTGATTACTAGGAGATCAATTCGAAGAACTACAATTGAACTAAGTCCCTAGCTAATAACAAATGGAGTAACTCATTCACTTCTCATTTATACGGTCATCTTTTCTTCATAGCTGGGCGTATTATGAGTGAATCCAATAAGAAAATAGGAGGGGAAGTTAAAAATCCTCTTTCAAAAGTTCAACACTACTAAAAAAATATTAAATTTTTAACCAGCAATAGAGTTGAACCATAATCAAATCTAAAGTCAAACACAGATTATGACCATTATGTTTAATTCTAAACATTATTAAAATCCAAATTTGAGAGTCACCTTGTATAACAATTAGTCCATAAGAAACAAGGTAGGTGTCTCCTGTAGGTCAGAAATGTGAGGCAAGGGTTTAGACAATAAGAAAAGTATATAGATGGTGTTAAATGTGAGAACATATATAGGAGGAGAAGATTTAGGCACAAAGTGAAGAAATATTACATGATTAATCATAATTCATCCCATTTAGAGCATACTAAAGACCTGATAGGCTGACCATGGACATATTTTCTTCAGCAATAAGAGCCCACTTATTTACCAATAAGAGCTAGGTGTCATCTTGTATTATTTGTTTGGTGTACCAGCAGAGGGGGGAAGGGAAAAGGAGGGGGGGGGGGGGGGGGGGGAGAGAGCAGGCAAGCAAGGGGCGGAAATACAAGCACTACAAGGTGTCCAAGTAGACAACATTATGTCAGATTGATTATATATATTTTAAGCAAATGAAAAGGTGTTTCAACTAAATTCAAGCGTTATTACACACCTCAAAACCAGCATCGAAGGGGAGGTTCCCAGCAAGATCCCGACTGTTGCCACTAAAATAGCGGCCTGAACTGAAATTCACCTATTCATATCATGCTAGTATTAGAAACACAGCAATGTAGGAAAGAATCCAACTATTCAACGTAGCATATTGTTTATAAAATCCCATTGATGATACAATAATACACTTTTCACTGTACTAAATTCAATTCAATTAAGGCTGACAACCTCCGTAAAACAACAAAAAAAAAGACATAAAAAAGCTAATAAAATCTATAATAACATCATGTGTGTGTGTGTGAGAGAGAGAGAGAGAGAGAAAGAGAGAGAGAGAGAGAGAGAGAGAGAGAGAGAGAGTGAAGATTTTATATACATGTCAGCTGAAACAAGTATAAGCCAACCTTCTTTCTTTGATATTCAGCTCGTGGGGAAAAAAAGTAAAAGATTTGAGGACAAGTTGCCTTAAGCAGGAAACCAAATCAAAAATTAAAATGACTTTTGAAAGTTTCAGCTACTAGAACCTAACCCATAATGATGCTAAGAAAGTTACTTTATACCAACAACAAATCATAGAAAGGGCCAAAACAAAAGCTTAGTCATAGAAAGGCATCTAAAGCTCATTAAACACATTAGTCTTCCAGGTGCCAAAACCTTACAATTCACCATTCAGAAGTATCCCTCACCCAACAACCCCAAAGGAAGTATTTTACCAGCAGTCTTGTTTTCCTGAAGAACAACAACCATTCATCAAGTACTCTTCAAACACTTTTCACAAAGTTGATCAAGCCAACATTACAAACTTTTGAGGACAATTTAGTTCCTACCCCCTTAACAAATAGCAGTAACTATCTGATCGCAAAAATTTATAAGTACACTAATTTTACTATGTGCACCCATTGTTGCTCCCTGAATCAAGGAAATGTCCAGCTCAAAGATGCTACACTGAGTAAAATAGAAAATATATAAATAGGCAAGTACTGAAAAGGAAAGTAAAACAGGAAATGAAGATGAGTCCATAACTTGAATTCCGAAAAAATCCTAGATCTATGAATTTTTTAATACCAAGGGTTCTTGGGAGGAGTGGGAGACAGTCTCTTGCCATTAGTTGCCATGATGATTGGCATTATTCCCAACTCAATGAGTTGTAGACCAAAAAAAAAAAAAAGCAAAGGTGGGTTTCATATGCTTCCACATATGATCTTATAAAAATGAAACTTACATCACTAGCATTAACACCAGCATACAATATTTTCACCAGAACATGGTGTTGTTTGATAGGCAGGCCCAAAGGGGTACGTTGTATCCTCGTAGCAGCACGGAAATTGTGATTTAAGGAGTGAACAACTCTGAAAACAGGAAACATTCAGAAGATTTTAGAGCAATATTTGCCAAGCCAATGAGAAAAAGTGAAATAGCGAAGAAAACAGTAGCTAGGATTTATTAAAGTATCAGATGAGGTTTTAAGAGCACCAATAGGTGTTGGAAGTTAGAAAAGTTAAAACATCTCAGATATGACCAAATGGCCCCTGCCAAACATTACTACACTAAAACACTGTAGCACAAGTTGATTAATGTCACAAAAAATAGCAGTTACAAGAATTAAATTAAACAGGAGAGAACATAAAAGGAAAAAGAGATACTGATGACCTATGAGACAAATTTAGAACTAACATTAGAGTGATTAGACAATTCTCACATTTTCTCAAAGCTCTGAGGTAATTTGAGCTCCAACGGATAATTAAGCATTGACTGGCTCTTTAATTTTGAAGAAGAGACTCGGTATTTTGCTTCTTCCTCAGGAGTTGGCCAATATTCAAGCCCTCTACGATTTGTTATCCATAAACAAGATCCAGCTTTAGTCTCATCTGTGATGAGCTCTATAGCACCTAAAAGGTATACAATGAAAACAAGTCAACATGCATACGTACATAACGCACAATGACCAAAAGAGAAATCTAATATCCAAAGACAAAAAAGGGAGATATGTTAAATAATAACTACCTTTAATTACCAAGTCCATAGGTATGAAGCCACCCAGCAAGGTTAGAAATTTAGCTTCTATGTGGGATCCTATTTCAGTTTCAACAAACTGCAGATAAAAGGCAAATGTAAGAAGCTTTAGCTGAATGCAACAAGATGTGCACAGCCCAACCATGTAGAAGCTATAAGTTGTATTGTGTGACCACT
The DNA here is from genome assembly GCF_948465745.1 of Chenopodium album. Lineage (NCBI taxonomy): Eukaryota > Viridiplantae > Streptophyta > Magnoliopsida > Caryophyllales > Amaranthaceae > Chenopodium > Chenopodium album. The sequence continues at coordinate 65,043,538 of NC_137842.1, read as the reverse complement.
CACAAAACACAACAAAACAAACTTGGACTACTTGTGATTTATCCCCATTCCTAGGCGTCCTAGCTTTACTTTTTTCTCTTCCCCCATTCAATGTTTCTATTGATTCCCTTAAATTCTATTAAGATGACATTTATTGACAAATAGATGCAAAATATCTGCAGAATCAAGGATAAGACGTTTGAGCAGCTTAAACTACAATGTCAGATTGTCAGGTAGAGTATACCTTAGAATGGTGGTTGCTGTTGTGACCATAAGGTCATTTAGATGCCTTGGAATTTGGTTTAAATTCTATTGGCAAGTCTGCAAATGTATCTTGCGACACTTGAGTTGAAGATAGGTACCTTGACTAATTACTAATCCTTTATTGCTTTAGCAGTAACTGATGTGGGTTTCCCACAACTATTGGACAGTGGATTTTACATACGGACCAAGCATGTTATTTAAATAGAGGATTTGGTTATTATTTATACCGACTAAGAAAATTAGTTATTGATAAGAAAATTACCATTTTATTAACATAATACGTAGTAGAATAATAAAGGAGGACAAGTTATCCTCAAAAATAGAAACTCTTAAAGATACATATTAGCCCGATTCCTTTTATACCCGTAGACAACAATTAAGAAAAACACTTAAAGAAGCTAGAGAACTTAATTTATCCCAAAGAAAATGTCATGGGATGGTAACATCCTTACAAGTTAACAAATTTCTTTCTAGCTAATCACTCCACAAAATTGCCATCACTGCATTTTGCCAAATGAATTGGACACACATTCCAGCATAACCTGTTTTTAGTCTATACATAAAGCAACGACCGAACTTGTAAATTGGATGGTGTTGAATAACCTTGTAGGTTTAGTTTTAAGCTGAGACCCCCAATTCAGGAGTGAATTCAAAGTTAACAGTTATATCTCTCCTTCATTGGAGAGTTCCCTAATAAATCTCTTAAAACCTATCCACCATTAAATCAGATTTCAAGTTCCTAAATTCGAATTTCAGAACACAAATAGAGTTACATAAAATTTCCAGACCTAATTTTCTCACCAAGATTATTGAATTTCTGTAAAACTTTACTCAAAGGTCACCTACATCTTAATTAATATCCCTCTCCGACTAAGGTTCAACTTAAATCCTCTTCTCATTCAAGGAGGATCTTTGAGATTTTAAGTCCTCTCATTTAAAGAGGATCGTTGAGCTTTTATCTTAGAGAAGCTCAACTCCATTTTTAAAAAGCATCAACTCCTCCCCCCCCCCCCCCCCCCCTCCCCTCACAAATTAGAAAATATAAATATACAAGGCCTTGATGCATATTTTAAAACCCAAATTTGTTGGTATTAAGACCTAAAATTGTAGGCCACAGTAGTTTTCGAAGAAAGAATATAATATAAATATAAAGCATTGTAAAGCATTAGCATCAAATACAAGCATCTTACTTCTGGGCAGAGTACATTCACACGAATCCCTTGATGCCTGTAAGGACGAAGGGCTCTGGTAAATAGAGCTACACCACCTATTAACATTTAGAAATGAAAATTCAAAGACTTAGTCCTTTAGGTTTGACACAAACCTTGAAACACTACAATGTAAACAAATAGTTACCAAGATTAGTCGCCCATGGCCATTTACTGCCACAAAAAAAAAAAAAAAAAAAAAAAAAAAGGTTGAAGGATGAATTATTGCTTCTCTTTTATGTTTGAATTCAGCTTCAAAGCAAAGTTATATCAAAATATTCTTTTGTGCCCTTACATTAAATTTACTTTACGACTTGTGCGCTTGTATTATAGCCTTCAATTTTGGACCATCTTTTACTTTTCCAGACAAGAGGTCGGGATTCTTCCCACGGACCCCACACACCTCGGGAGGCCATTTGGGTGGTTGAAACTATCCACTTTGCCTTTAAACCGTCAATTTAGCCGCTTAGTTACATGCCTCTCATAATAAACTGAAGGTCACCATGCACCTTTATGTGATTGACTATATGGTTCCAAACAACATTATGACCAGGACCCAAAATTTCTGAAGCGGTCAAAAAACGTGGATTATAACCTTTAGTTTTGGATATTTTTTTTACTTTTTCAGACAAGAAACAAGTCGAGGTCCTTTCCATGGATCCCACATCATTTTGGGAGGCCATTTGGGTGGATGGAACCGTCCAGGCGTCCATTATGCATTTATGCCTTTAAAGTGTTAATGCATCATTTCATTGACTAAGGCCACCACAACCCTTTATCATTTCATTTTATTAAAAAAATAATAATTCTGCAATACAGGCTACACAACAACTTTGAACCCTCTATATCCTATATACAATAGCCAAGTTAACATTATGGATCACCATTATATTAATGTAATTTTAAGACTATTGTACAACATAGATGCATCTTACAATAAAATTTAACCAAATTATTAATGTGTATAAAATATAAAAAACAAAATTGACTTACATTTTGGATAAGAGACGGTATATCTTTTGTTTTAAATTTAATTCATCACAATGAAAGTCGTTTGCCAAAGGAGGCAAGTATTGCTGTCCAGAACGAAAGCAGCAGCCAAAATAATTTAAAAAATTTGCAAAGCATGACTGCACAGTTATTTTTTCTTCCAAAGATCCCCCTTATTCCAAATAACAAAATAAAAATTTAACTCCTGAACGCAATTAATAGCCAAATCCATGAAATGCCCTTTCACACGTGGAAATTCCTAAGTTGCATCTTTGAAAAGCAGGGGAAACAAAAAGAAATAACCAACAACCTGCCTTAATAAAAGTCAAATCTTGGGAGGGATATTCAATAGTTTATGCAGTGGCAGACAGAAGCAATCTTAAACATGAAAAGTTGAAAATCAAACCTTTGGCGGCAGAGTATACTGGATCTCCTACTAATGGATAAAGCCCAGCAGAAGATCCCATATTGATGACCACACCAGTTCTCTTGGAAGCTTGCATAGCTTTGATCTGAACAGAATTTAAATGCATACAAGAACTCAACATATAGTTAGTAAAGAATGAGGGTTTCTGCAAAGAATGACAATAGTTTACATAGATTTTTTTTTTGTAAAAAAAAAAAAAAGAGTCTAGATTTTTCATGCAAGCCCCAGGAGTCAGGCACCCATCTAATTAGATTATTAGAAACTAGATCACAGGTCAGCAGCAAACACAGGCATTTCATTTACACAGCACCTGACATCTTTGGCAAGTTCCAATAGCAATTTTCAGACATCGCACATCCAACAACGTTCCAACAACGTGTGGATAAGTTAGATTTCCACCAACAATTCAACAAACACAGAATTAAAAAGGATGGGCAGAAATTGTGCATCCTAGATATATCAATAGTACATTCGAAATTCACCAAGCAACAAGAACCTAAATTCTGCATGTGAACAGACCTCAAGATTTATTTAATCAGTTAAAGGTTATGAGCTCCAATTATCTTTCCAACTAGAAGATAATGACCTCCCCTAAAAGTTATATTCCAATATAATTTACCCAATTATCAAATCCCTAGTTGAGCCGTTATACACATTGTCCCAATATGGCGAGTGAGATGCAATCTTCTGACTTTGGATTCTACAGATTGAACAGGGAGGCTTCTCTTGTATTGTTGTTTCATATTCCTCCATAAACACAAGCAAAATTTTCTTCATTCTCTTTACATTTTAATCTAAATTATTTAGATATCCAAAGTCTAAAGTCCCAAAAAGGAGAAAGGTTTTGTTAGGTCAGCTTCTGTAGAGTGACACAAAACTACTGTAATAAAGGCTATAGCAGTAGATTTTATTTTATTTTTTTATTTATTTTTTAATCTTTTCATCAATAAAACTCATACTCCTTTACATTGAAAGATGACAAACAATATCAATCTAAATCATGGTTCATAAAGATAACACCCGACAAAATAGATAATAATAAACATTATCAGCAAGAAGTCATTGAAATTCATCAATTTAAACCATAAAATCAGCAAAGGATGCATTAAATATAAAAGCATACCGCTAAAAGAGTACATTGAATAACAGCAGTTAGGTTCACGTTAATAGCATGTTTCCATGTACCAGAGCCATCAGTTTGGTCCTTGTGCAATGGTACTGGAGTGACGATTCCAGCATTATTGATGCAGATGTCTAACCCACCATAAGTTGCTAAATGCTTTGCAAAAGCAGAAGACAGCTCTCCTGACCAGAGATAAATATTTTATGGGAATTTATATGAGGAACATTAATGACAATGCATCAGCAAATTATTTGCATCTCACACCACCACAATAGGGGGGCGGCTCAAGATAGTAGAAAGAAGCTTTATAATGGGCAGAGAGAATACTGAAAGTTACCAGTGTTAGTGACATCACATCTTGTGAATGTTGCCGATGGAAATTTCAGATTTTTATGAAACTTGGCAAGCTGCTTTTCAATAAGAGCTGTCACTTTTTTACCCTCTTCCTCAGAGTAGTCAACCACTGTGATGAATACACCTCTATCCGCAAGAGCTAAGCACAGAGCCTTACCTAAATGGCAACATCCCAAAGTATTGAAACCAAATTTGTTGAGACTCAAAATAATAGGCCACATTTGAAATTTACAGTTATAACTTGTTAACTATTACTTTCGCAGACCACATAGTTTTACTACACAAACACGTTCTTACTAGATTCATTTCCAAAAAATACTTCACATGAAAATTGAAAACCCTTTTACACTTTTGCTTATAATTGAAGGTAATAATTTAAGAACCCAAACTTGCCAAAGTTTTCCCACAAAACTTACACAAGGCTTAATAAATTACACTTTTACAACAAGATAATATCAAACCAAGGAACAAATGATGTGATTATGTGAAGCTTGTTTCATGATTACTCAGGTCCTAATTCTAACACTATAAAAACTCATCTTATTAGCACTTTCTAAAGCAAAAACATTGTGCACATTACATATCTTCCAAACTTCATCGTTGATCGAATCGTTAAATTCAAAAAGATGACTACCTTGTCCCTAATTAGTTCAAATCATGTTTCCAATTTTTCAATATTGCAACTGTATACTCCATGATCCACCTCACCCCATCCTTCTAGTCTTTTTTCGTCAAATTTAACCAAAAACCCAACAGCTGATTCCCCAAAATTAAACGACCTGATAAATTACAAAGCTATTACTATTAAAATATGAGGAAACACAACAATTCTCAACCTAACCAAAAAATTAACTAAAAATCCTCAAATTCTTCAAATCAAATTAGATTATGAGAACACTCCACTCACCGGATAGCATCAATATATCTAAAATTACTTTATGAAACACGAATAATAAGGTAGAAATCACAATCTACAAAATTTGATGATTATTTCAACTAAGAGGAAAAATGGCTAAAAACTATAAACAAAACTGCAGAATTTAGAGTTAAATTGTAATTATAGAAATCAACAACGAGAAATTTTAAAGATGATTACCGATTCCGGAAGCTCCGCCGGTGATTAGCGCCGAGAGTCCAGGTTTGAGCTCCATTGTTTACCGGCGAAATTGATCGCTTTCTCTCTCCTCCGCAGTTTGCTGGACTTCGCCGTGTACTATTTTGCTTGTTGATAATAACCACGTGTTAAGTCTATCAGTGTATGGTGTCCTGTGATCAACACGGGTTAAACGTGTAACCAAATTAATGAACACGGGGTAGTAATAACGGGTATACAATTTGCTACGTATTGTGTTTTATTGTTTAAGCAAGATTAATAAGGATAAGAATATCTTTCATTGTGGCCAAGGTGGGTTATTAAGTGATGATGGATCCAGTTATTAAAGTGTACATCATTGACTTGGCTATGCACATTATTCCATCCTTTGGTTTCTGCTAAAACACTACTTTCTCTGTCAATAAGGCGGAAGAGAGTAGTGTTTTTCGATGACCTCTTGCTTGTCAATAATATTACACTTTTTTTTTTTCTCTGTTTTTAAAAGATGCAGAACCTATCACTTTTATATAAATTAAAATTTTAATTTAGATGCAATACTTTTCATTTAGTTAACAACTTATTTCTGTATCATCCTTATTTTTTTTTCTCTCTATCTCTTTCAACTGTATGAATTGCTTGGCATTTCGCAAGTATAAAAGTAATACATCTAAAAAAAAACAAAGAAAATATAAACCTTAACTAGTTCTGGAAAAATGTTTAAAAAAAAACAAACTAGTTCTGGAAAAAAAAAATGAAAACAAACACTATATTATAAGGATGGCCATGGGGAGTATCATATTAATTTTTCCTTTGTATCACAGGAGAAAATCAAAGTTGTAAACTTGAAATGAAAATTATGTGGCAAGTTTTGTTAGTGACATTAAATGGTTAAACGTTTAGTCTTGAAATTATTAGACTGTGTTTATATTTGTACATTTCCTAGGTTCTCTCACCTAACTATGTTCACTCCCCCTAACCATTATTGTATTTATGAGGTTAACTCCTCTTTTCCCTAGATTAGTTTGTAATTTGTATATTTATACTCTTTCCAATAATGAGAAGCTCAGGGGATTATTTCCTATATGGTATCAGGCTAGTTTCTTCTCTCTCTAGCTTCTCTCTCCTCTTCTCTCTCTCTAGCCGCCCACTGCTCACCATGGGAGACTCACCGCAAGCTCCAAAAACTACCCCTCTTCATCCCGCTTTCACCGTTAATAACATCAAGAGTGTTATCCCTATTACTCTGCAGATGGATCGTGCCCAATACATATCTTGGGTCGAACTTTTCAAGATCAATGCCCGTGCTCACCTTGTTCTCGAGCATATCCTTCCCTCCCCTGACGATCCTCCTTCTCTTGCAACCACCGACCCTGAGCTGTGGAGCCGCCTCGACGCCATTGTTCTTCAATGGATATATAGTACAATCTCCAATGACCTCCTCAACACTATCCTTGAACCCGACTCTTCCGCTGCGGAGGCGTGGAAAAGATTGAAAGATGTCTTTCAAGACAATCAAACTAATCGAGTCGTTCAACTCGAATCTGAATTTGCCCAAGTCGATTTGAACAATTTCCCCAATGTTTCTGCCTATTGTCAACATGTTAAAATGCTCGCGGATCAACTCGTGAACGTTGGTGCCAAAGTCTCTGACCCTCGAATGGTTATTACTCTTGTTCGTGGGCTTCCTAAAGCCTATGATAATGTTGCCACTCTGCTTCAACAAGCCGACCCCCCCGTCTCCTTCCAAAAAGCTCGCTCGATGCTCACTCTAGAAGAATCCCGCCAAGCCACTCAAGCCTCGAACGAAGCACAAGCCTCCGGCGCCGCTCTTATTGCTTCGGGAAACTCCTCCCAAAATCATGACCATCATTCTCACCATGAAAATCGAAATCCTCAAAAACAGGGCACTACCCGCGGCGGTGGTCGCGGTGGCCACGGGAAGGGCCGTACTGGCGGCGGCGGGCGCGGCGGCAAAGGCCGTGGTGGTCGCGGGTCCCGTCAGCAACACCACCAGCAGCAATTCTCTCCCTCCCCGCCATGGAACAATGCTCAAGCAAATTGGCAGTATGCTCCATGGGCTGCTTGGGCTCCTCCACCTTGGGCCGTACCTCCTTGCCCCTATCCAACCAATTCATGGGCTAGACCTCCAACTGGGCAGCGGGCTAATCAGAATGGGATTCTTGGGCCAAGACCTCAACACACTCAACACGCTTTCACTGCCAATGCTCCTCCTTCCGTGGGTTATGCTCCAACCAATGTGGAATCCGCACTTCACACTCTTTCTTTGCATCAACCCGACGATAATTGGTACATGGATACCGGAGCGACTTCTCACATGACCTCCAATCAAGGTACTCTCTCGTCTTATTTTAATTTGAGCAATCATCATAATATTATCGTTGGTAATGGTAGTGGCATTCCAATTCATGGTCATGGTCAAGCCTCCCTCCCTCCATTCACTCTAAATAATGTCTTGCATGCTCCCAACCTAATTAAAAATCTGATTTCTGTCCGAAAATTCACTAGTGATAATTTTGTGTCAATTGAATTTGATCCGTTTGGTTATTCTGTGAAGGACCTTCGGACGAGGACCACCCGTATGAGATGTGATAGCTCGGGGGAGCTATATCCTTTCACCTCCACCGCCTCTCTTGCCTCAAATCCTACCGCCCTCGCTGCCTTCCCCTCCACCTTATGGCACGCCCGCCTAGGCCATCCCGGGACATCAATTTTGAGTTCTCTTAAGAAGAAAAATTTTATTGAATGTAATAGGGTTGTGAATTCTACTGTTTGTTCTTCTTGTGTTTTGGGAAAGCATGTAAAACTTCCGTTTTATTCGTCCTCTACTAGTACTTCTTTGCCTTTTGACATTTTGCATAGTGACATTTGGACATCTCCTAAACTAAGTAGTGCAGGACATCATTATTATGTGTTATTTTTGGATGATTTTACAAATTTTCTATGGACCTTCCCAATTGCAAGAAAATCCCAAGTGTACTCCCTATTCCTTCAAATCAATTCTTATGCTAATACTCAATTTGAACGCCATGTTAAATGTTTTCAATGTGATAATGGTGGAGAATATGACAATGATTCTTTTCGTAATTTTTGTGTCTCCAATGATATGGTGTTCCGTTTCTCGTGCCCCCACACCTCTCCTAAAAATGGAAAAGCCGAAAGAAAAATTCGTACTATCAACAATATGATACGTACTCTTCTTGCTCACTCATCCATGCCCCCCTCCTTTTGGCATCATGCCCTCCAAATGGCGACATATCTCCATAACATCCTTCCCACAAAAGTCTTAGCCTATGATTCTCCCACAAAAATTCTCTATCACAAAGATCCCTCTTACTCTCATCTTCGGGTTTTTGGGTGCCTATGCTACCCCCTCCTTCCCTCCACTACAATTAATAAACTCCAAGCCCGTTCTACTCCTTGTGTTTTCTTAGGCTATCCTCCCAATCATCGCGGTTACAAATGTTACGACATCTCAAACCGCAAAATCATCATCTCTCGCCACGTCATTTTTGATGAAACACAATTTCCATTTGCCAACATTCACACCCCAACTCCAACCACTTACGATTTCCTTGATGATGGACTCCCTCCTGCCTTACTCCATCAAATTCACTCATAGCCCACTCATCAGGCCCACACGCCTCCTCCACCTCTCACTCCCACGGCCCAAACACAGCAGGCCCAACCAAACCACTCCCCTCAAATTCCCTCAGCTAACCGATCCCCTCACACCAACCAACTGGGCCCCCTCTCTCCACGGCCCATCAGCACACCAAACATCAACTCCCCTCATCAGACCCCAATTCCCACGGCCCAGTCCAGCAGGCCGTCTCCTCCCCCCACCTTGGGCCAACGCCCAAACAGACCCCCCCTCCTCCCTTAACTATTCGGACTCGTAGCTCTCATGGGATTCACAAGCCCAAGCAAATTTTCGATCTAAATTGTCAGTCCACTCCTTCACCTCTTCCAAAAAATCCCATTGCCGCTCTTTCCGACCCGAATTGGAAAAATGCCATGATGAACGAATTTGATGCTCTAATTAAAAATAAGACGTGGGAGTTGGTGCCCCGTCCTTCTCATGTAAATGTCATTCCTTGTATGTGGCTCTTTAAACATAAAAAGGATGCTAATGGAGTTTTTGAGAGGCACAAAGCCCGTCTTGTTGTTAATGGCAGGAACCAACAGGTTGGGATCGATTGTGATGAGACATTTAGTCCGGTGGTCAAACCGGCTTCTATTCGGACTGTTCTTAGCATTGCTCTCTCCAAGTCTTGGTCCATTCATCAAATGGATGTCAAAAATGCTTTCTTGAATGGTGATATTTCTGAGACAGTTTATATGCACCAACCTCCGGGTCTCCGTGACAAAGACAAACCGGGACATGTATGTCTCCTAAGGAGGGCTTTATATGGGCTTAAGCAAGCCCCACGGGCTTGGTATCATCGGTTTGCAACTTTTGTGGCCACTATTGGTTTTTCTCACAGCAAATCAGATAACTCTCTTTTCATCTACTCTCGTGGCAAGGATGTGGCTTACATTCTTCTCTATGTCGATGACATTGTCCTCACAGCTTCATCCGATGCTCTTCGGCTTTCCATCATGGGTAAACTTAGTTCCGAATTTGCAATGACTGATCTTGGTCCTTTGCAATCTTTTCTTGGCATTTCAGTGACACGTCATCCAGGGGGTATGTTCTTGTCTCAACAGTCATATGCTAAGGATATTATCGCTCGTGCCAACATGTCCTCATGCAAACCTTCGGCCACTCTCGTCGACACCAAGGCCAAGCTAAGTTCCACTTCCGGCCCGCCCATTGAAGACCCCACCTTATATCGTAGTCTTGCCGGAGCACTTCAATACCTCACTTTTACCCGACCGGACATTTCGTACGCCGTGCAACAAATATGTTTATACATGCATGACCCACAGCAGGAACACATGCATGCTGTTCGAAGGATTTTGCGGTACCTTCAAGGTACCTTATCTCACGGCCTTCACCTCTACTCTTCTCCCACATCGAGTTTAATCTCCTACTCTGACGCGGATTGGGGGGGCTGCCCCGATACACGCCGATCAACTTCGGGCTATTGTGTTTTTCTCGGCGATAACTTGATCTCATGGTCCGCTAAAAGACAACCCACCATCTCTAAATCAAGTGCGGAGGCCGAGTATCGTGGTGTTGCCAATGTTGTAGCCGAATCTTGTTGGCTACGCAATTTACTACTCGAACTTCATTGCCCCATCAAAAAGGCTATGGTTGTATATTGTGACAATGTTAGTGCGGTTTACCTCTCCGGCAACCCGGTTCAACATCAACGAACCAAGCACATAGAAATGGACATCCACTTTGTTCGAGAAAAGGTCGCTCTTGGTCAAGTTCGTGTGCTTCATTTTCCTTCGCGATATCAAATCGCGGACATCTTCACCAAGGGTCTACCGCAACTCCTCTTCGATGACTTTAGAAACAGTCTTAGCGTTCACAAACTTCCCGCTTCGACTGCGGGGGTGTATTAGACTATGTTTATATTTGTACATTTCCTAGGTTCTCTCACCTAACTATGTTCACTCCCCCTAACCATTATTGTATTTATGAGGTTAACTCCTCTTTTCCCTAGATTAGTTTGTAATTTGTATATTTATACTCTTTCCAATAATGAGAAGCTCAGGGGATTATTTCCTATAGAAATTAATCTACACATGCCGTTTATCAAACTTTTGTTAGTGACATAAACGCAAACTTTTAACAAATATTGATTGTACAATAAATATTATCTTCCCTTAGTAAAATTGACTTAACATTATTAAAAATTACCTAAAATAAGTAAATGTTAACCAACACAATAAGAGTTATCTAATCCATATATATGTTTTATCAACAAAGTTACTCAATAAAGTTATTGAGTGAAAGTATGTAACTATATAACTATATTTACATAATTTTTTACGGGAACTATATAACTATATTAGCCTTCTAATGGTTTTTTAAAAATAAATAAATTAGACTTCTAAAACTTATTTAATTACCTATTTACAATAAAATTATATCAGGTTTCTAGTTACCTAAAAAGTTAAGAGTTATCCCAAATTGATTAAAATTTATTCTAATACTATTTGATGTACACTAATATTATTGTAGATAGGATGTACCAAAAGGTTTTGAATTATAAATATGATTAGTTGTTTGCGGTTTGAACCGCCGAATATCATATTGCGATTTGTTTTATAATTTTGCAAATTGCACTTTAGATAAATTCCACACTGCACCACAATTTTAATTCCACAACACTTTGTAAAAACTCCATTATATCAACTCATAGTGATATGATTTAAGGTTATGTGTCAATTATTCTAAAAACGAAAGTTGGTAAACTGTGTCAAATCGTCAATTATTCTTAAACGGAAGGAGTAGCGACTAGCGACAAGCCCCAACCGGTTGGTCCGGTTCCATTAAAAAAACAAAACAAATCCGGAGTAAATAAATCCTAAAAGCAATACAATTACAACTTTATTCCAATTCTATCAAGAAATCGGGATTATTTAGTTTCCTTTACTTGTCATACCTTCTCTCTCATCATCATCATAGCAGTCGTCTCGTGGAGGCTGCTTCTTTAATGGAGAACAACATACCTTCCATCATCTCTCAATTTCAACACTAAAACCCCCAATTTCCAAAACCCTAATTACACAAATTTGGGGGAAGATGTTTTCATGGAATTTCGCCAAGTCGGCGGAGGCAATTCTGTCTCGTTACGCCAATAAAAGGTTGTGTAAGTTTTTGTTGAAGAAAAAGCTTGGTAAATTTATTCATGGCGATATCGATCTTGATCAACTTGATGTTCAGCTTTCTGCTGGTTTGCTTCAGCTCACTGATCTCGCCCTTAATGTTGATTATCTCAATCAAAAGGTATTTTTTAAAAAAAAAATTACAGTTTTTGTGATTTTTAATGATTTTTTTTCAATGTTTATGTTGATTTTTATTGTGTTCTTAGATGTTAGAACTGAATTAATTGCAGAATTCAGTTTGTTTTCTGGAGAATTGATTAAGCATGTGTATTGTTATTATTGGAGAGGCGTATTTCTGTGATGTTTGGAATATGTTATTATGCTCAAAAATTTGAAATTGATTGTGTATTATATACAAGTACATTAACTTGAGAGTAGTTATTTGATTAACAAGAGTGGTGGTGCCAACGTGGCGGTGTTGGCAGGGGAGGAGGATAGGATATTGATGGAGTGGTGGTGCCAACGTGGCGGTGTTGGCAGGGGAGGAGGATAGGATATTGATGGAGTGGTGGTGCCAACGTGGCGGTGTTGGCAGGGGAGGAGGATAGGATATTGATGGAGTGTTGGTAATAGGATATTGATGGAGTATATATTTGGGATTCTTAAGGGAGATAGTGCAACTTGTGATTATGGCCCAAACTTGGTGTTACTATGGTCAAATTTCTATAATTCGACTATTAAGTGGGCATCATGGTGAATCCTAAATCTCGGGGGTTTGGGACAATATGATTAGTAATTCCGCATAGAGGTCTCTGATCCTTGTTTTTTCTTTCCATTTGGAATTTTGGCACTATTCATCAACTTAGAAACCCTTCTAAACTATTCTCAATATATAAAACATAAGATAGTCATGTTGGGTCTTATTTGATTCGTCTCAATGAGTAGTTTATTAATGTTCGATTGTCATAAATTTTTTTTACCAATATGCAACTATAGATGTTTATAGTCAAGGTAATGGGCTGACAAAGTGCATAGAGTGGAAAGAATATTTAGGATCAGAGGGAATAATACCTTATGACTTTATTTAGCAAAACTATAAGTAATGGAAATATCATTAATTTCCATGATTAAGATAATTGTTTATGTAACGCTGTATATTCCAGCACCACTATCTAGACATCTCTAGCATTGATCCCAACTCCTCCAATCTTCCACGAGCATCAGATTCCCCACAATGCATGCACCATATCCAAGTCCTTTTTTCCTCCGTCACCAACATCACCCAGATGGCATCACCACCACCTTAAACCTATTTTTGCTTTCTATACCTCTTATGCCTCTATTCACCATTAGTGCCACCACCACTCCCTTTGCACTCTGTCTCCCTCTCCTGCCCCTCCCTCCTCATTAAGAAAGAGTATATTTGTTTCCAATGATCTAGTACAAAAATTTGTGAAATATTTGAACCGAGTCTTAGGTAAACTAAAGGGGCTTTTAGTTTACTTACAAGAATAGTAAAAGAGGGGGGGGGGGGGGGACGAAGAAAGGGTACTTTTTTTTGGTCATTAAGTTAAATTAGGGAATTAATAAGATTAGTTCATGATCAAAAAACTTGATCTAACATAGTACTGTTAATAAGTCATTAACGATTGACCTAAGCAAAATTCTGACCTCCAAAGCTGGCCACTGTTGCCAACATCCACTAATATGACCTGTCATCGCAAATGTGGCAACACTAACCATAGTGATCGGGCAATTGAAGAGATAGAGGAAATGGAGGAAGACACTGTGTGAGGGTGGTGTTAGTTTAGAGCAATGTCAACAGTGATTAAAGGTGATATGCTTGAAATAGGTAAAAGGGGAATGAGGTCTGGATCAGTGGGACAACTTAAAAACAGTAAAAAGCCACTCATCACCACCGAAGCTGGCCATTGTTGCCCACCTAATCCTCTCCAACCTGGAAATAAAAGTGGTAGTAACGGGGCAACATAAGAGATAAAGAGTGGAAGTGGGAGGAGAGACAATTGGTGGTGATGATAGTATAGCAATGACGGCAGCAATGGGGAGAGGAGAAATGCTAGGATTAGGGGAAGGGGACTGTGGTTTGGATTTGTTGGCCACCTTATTGTGAATTTAATAGATTAGTGTTTTAAAAACATAAGTACTTTTAAGGAAGCTGTTTAAATTTCTTAGGTAGCTTTTCTCATAGATTGGCTTATAATAGATCGTTCTCCATGATCGCTCTTTTTAATTACTTGCAAAACACCTTTTTGGCACGTTATTTGAGGAAGTGATTAGACGAGGTAAACGGACGAATTAAACTATGAAATTTAAAACGTAGTAACTTATCACTTTCTTCTTATCGGTGGTAAAATTGTCAATTAATTTGCCCGCTTACCTGGTGTAATATCTCCCTTAAAGTGCATGCCGAAGTGCCGTGTTGCAAGTAAATAAAAACAGAGGAAGTACTGAATATGTCTTGATTGCACATTTTACTCATCTTTTATAGCCATCATCTTTTTGTTTTTATGGGTAATGTGTTTTGTGGTAACTAAAGTTTCTTGTTTCATTTCAGTTGGGGAAAATATCAGTATTTAGGGTGAAAGAAGGATCAATCCGTTCATTATTAATAAAAATGCCTTGGAATGGTGAAGGTTGTGAAGTTGAAGTGGATGAGCTTGAGCTTGTGCTTTTTCCATTTGACGGTGGCAATTCACAAGAGGTAGTTGGAACTCATGATTCAAATGAAAATTATCATGTGAATAATGACATGGGAACAGTTGAACATGATATGGTCTACAAGTCTGCAGCTGCTTCTGTCAATGTTCATGAAGGCGTTAAGACAGTCGCTAAGATGGTGAAGTGGTTGTTGACGAGCTTCTGTATCAGAATAAAAAGTGTGATTGTTGCATTTGATGCTGAAGTAGGAAGGGATAAAGAAGAAGGGTCTCATGATGCTTTGGTATTTCGAGTTGCAGAAATTGAATGTGGAACTTGTATTTCTGAAGACAAGAGTTTAATTGATGGTTCAAATTCTGAAGACTTTCTGGGTATAAGCCATCTGACAAATTTTCTTAAATTTCAAGGAGCTACAGTTGAGCTTCTTCAGATTTATAGTGGATACAATCAAACACATCTTGCTTCGAAACCTCTGTTGACTGGGGAAAGAGGTGGTTTTTGTGGTTCTATGAAGCTGTCTATTCCTTGGAAGAATGGTTCTTTGGATACCTGCAAAGTTGATGCAGAAGTAAATGTGGACACCGTAATTGCAAAATTGCAACCCAGCACCCTAAAGTGGATACAAGCTACCTGGGATTTGCTTGAGAAATATGAGAATAACAAGGTTGATGATGTCAATCACATGACTGTCGACACTGTTGTCTCTGACTCAACATCTCAGTGCAGTCCATCAGCTTTTCCTTCTTCAGTGCTGTCTGACAAGTACCTTACTCCAGAATTTGATAGTTCTCTTAAATTAAATTTGTCTTCAAGGGAAGAAATGGTTACAGATGTTCTTCTTAAGGAGTCATGTTTCATATCAGATTGGGTGCCCTTTTATAATGGAAACTATGACAATCCAGGAATTGAAGAGGCAAATCTAGGAGCCAGGTTCTCTTTCTTTTTATGCTGATAACCTTTTTAATACGTTCTTATAAGAGGAATATATATATATATATTGAGGATTTTTTTTTTTTAAAGTACAGTCTTTATTTACTTGATTCTCAATCAAGTTGTCCTTTTGCTGTCTGCAGTGTAGATCAGTTTTTCGAATGTTTGGATGAGTTGAGGAGTTCCCAATTCATGGGCAGTAGTGGAATGTGGAACTGGACATGCTCTGTTTTTAGCGCAATAACTGCTGCATCAAATCTTGCTTCTGGATCTTTGAACGTTGGTGCTGGTAAGCTTGTTATCTCAGTCTTCTTGTTAGTTGTTTGCTTTGCTGTACTTTGCATCTTTAAGATCTCGTGTCGTTATCACTTTTGTGTTTTATTAATGATTTTTAACTAAGAACATTGGCACTGAATGAGTAACTAAAGGACTAATCTGGAAGCTCTCCAAAGAATTTCAATGGAGCAAAAAAAATAAAGCATAACAGATTGTTCTTCCAATGTTTGAAAGAGAAACCCTGGACTATAGAAAATTTTTGTGTTACTAGCAGTTGTGCATTGTAGAAAGGAGTTGTTAATTAGTGATGAAGTCGTGATCTTTTTGTAAGTCTAATATCTAGCATTTGATTTTTCAAAATAATTGTTAGATGAGTTGAAGGATCTTGCATATGAAAGAACTAGAATATCTTTTTTTCTTAACTATTGATTTTGAATGAAATTTTATTTGAAGGGCTTTTGCGCTAATATGTTGTACACTAATAGTATAATTTTCATCCATTGCTCTGAGAAATATTGTTCTTGATCTTATGGTGACTAAAAGCTTCTGATATCACTTCCTATGGTCTCTGAGATTCTGATTACTTTCTCTGCTTGTATCTTGAACCCTTACTGTGATTTGGAAGAGGTTCTTTTCACTAGTGTTATGCTTGGAAATTAGCATTCTATAGTGCAGTAATATATATTTTTTTTCTCTATTCTTTGTGCAGAGCAGCAGCATGTGCAAACAAATCTCAAGATTAATCTTGTTGGGCTTTCAACAATATTAGCCTTTTCTGACGAAGACCAGTCGACTCAGCGAAGGCCAGCTGATGAGCAAGGTGGTATTGATTTTGATGCTCACCATCTGTGTTTAAATTTGCAAGATATTCTCATAGATGTCCAGGTAAATTTGTGTGCTTGAAGTCATAGTCTATCTTGTTTGTGCTTCCAAGTTATATTCACTAAACTTTGAACATTTGGTAAATCAAACAGGTGTATCTTCAGGAGTGGAAATTGGAAACAACTGTCAAGCGCATTGTCTTAGATGAACACTTCAGTCAAAAGGAATCTGCAGATTTCAGTTTGTACGGTGAAGAGAAGGGTTTGAGTGATCAGACTCTAATGATCCGAGCTTTGCAAGATAAGGTTCTCAGTGTTCTGCCTTCAAATTGTTTGTTTTCTGAACCATTGAGTATGGTATTTTCTGATGCAACTAAGCTTGGGAATGCTCCATCTAGCTTATCGAGTACACAAAACTGTGCTTGTGGCAACAATACAGTGAAGGCTACCTTGTTTGAAACTTCTGGTGCTAGTCAGTGTCTTTTAGCGGTGAGTTCGAGATCCTTTGATGGTCAGTCAACTACGAAAATTTCGTTTTCGTTAAAGCTTCCACCTTTCATATTGTGGTTGAATTTTGATGTGGTAAACATGGTCCTGGAATTTTCAAGGGCACTTGTTAATTCTGCAAGAAAGGAAGAACCCAAGGCTGTTTTTTCATCTGGAGCCTTTGAAGAGAAGCATAAATCTTCTATTCATTCTGATGTCACATCTACATCCTTTAAAGGAAGCTTGACAGGGGGCATATTTCTTCCTTATGCTAAGATAATTTTATGCTTCCCTTTTATGAATGGTGGAGGTTTGAAAAGCTATGTAAGCTGTGACCAATTTATTGCTCTTGATTTCTCTTCTCCATCAAATTCCAAGAAATTGAAGGCTGAAGGGTCTACTTTTTTTCGAGAGGATACACCTTGGAAAAAATATACTCCATCACCTTCTCACTCAGTGCAGTTAAATGTTGTTAATCTTGATGTTTACCATATCGTTAGTGCTGTGGATGATGATGCTGGTAAGGCCACTGAGTTGGAGAGTCAGAAACTTTGCTCTCATCTAATTCTAGCCCTTGGGAATGGAACTCATTGGGTTAGTTTGATCAGTATGCTTTGGCATAAAGATGCAGTCACTGGTCCTTGGATTACAAAGATTGCGAAGGTTTTAGCAACATCTGATGGGTCAGCTGGTAAAATGTCATCTGCGACAAGTGATTATGAGTTTACTTCTGTATCAACTAGGGACAAAAAAGGGGATCTATCTTCCCAAAAACAAAAAGAGCTGATATTGAGCTCCAAATTCTTTCTGCATATTGGTGTACCTGTCATGGTGGTTACTCTTCGCAGGTCTCAGTATTTATGTTTTTTTGACCTTTTGAGTCAGGCCATGGATGCGTTAACCAGTGCAGGTAGTGACACAGCTTATGAAAATAAAGGAACAAGTTTAAACCAGTCATCTGTACTCCTGGAATGTGGTCTGGCAAAAATTCATATTGAACTAGACCAAGGAGACTGCCTTAAAAGCTCACTACAGAGAGAACTTCCAGGTTCATGGCACACGTTAAGACTGGAAATCCAGAATCTGCAATTGCTTTCTGTTTCTGATGTTGGAGCTACTGGTGGTGCTAGTTTTCTTTGGGTATCTCATCGTGAAGGGAAGTTGTGGGGTTCTATTACTTCATTGGCTGATCAGGATGTTCTTCTGATATCTTGTAGCGATAGTTCAAATGGACGTGGTGATGGAGAAGGTTCAAATGTTTTGTCCTACAGCCATGCTGGCTTTGATATTGTTCACATGTCTGACCCAGAGAGTCTCCATAATCATATGTCAATTCGTTTGAAATGTGGGACCATTGTTGCACCAGGAGGCCGCTTAGATTGGCTTGATAAGATACTTTCGTTCTTTAGCTTGCCATCTCCTGTAACAGGCGAAAATGTTAAATCTGATCAGCAGAAGGGTGATTCTCAGAGGCTTTTCTTCGTTCTAAAATTCATCGATGTTGCATTGAGCTATGAGCCATACTTATGCGAGTTGGAAGTGAGTGGAGAATGTCTCAATTCTAAATCTCGTATATCTGTTAACCTTGATGATGACTCATGTGAGCCATATATTGCTTGTCTGCTGGCTGCATCATCTTTTACACTTTCCAGTACAATGGTAGCTGGTAATCTAGTAAACGACTACAGTATCCGGTTTCAAGATGTGGGCCTTCTAGTTCATGTTGCAACAAAGCAGGAAAGGCTTGTGGGTGAGTACGGTGTTAAATACTTGCATAAACTTGGCTATGTCAAGGTTGCTCGGGAGGCTCTGGTTGACGCTAGTTTAAGGATCAACTGTGAAAATGACGTTAAATGGGAACTAAATTGTTCCGAATCTCATGTGGTTATCAGTACTTGTCATGATACAACACTTGGTTTAATACGCCTGGCTTCCCAACTCCAGCAGCTCTATGCCCCAGACATGGAGGAGTCTCTTGTCCACTTGCAAAACAGGTGGAATTCTCTAAAACAGGTTCAAGGAGAGGATGTTTGTGAAGGAGTATCAGAAACCAGCAGCAATTCTTCTCCAAGGAAACTGAAGGTACAGCAACTTGGTCCAGATTCAAAGTTTGATTCTGGGTTGGTTGGCTTAATGGGTGAAATATCTGAAGATGCCTTTCTTTTCAGTGGAAAATCCATGAGCCCATCTGATTTGTCAGAACTTAATACAGTTGAGGGAAATGATAGTGATCTATTTCTTGAGGGGCATAGCTTCACCTATCCATGTCATGGAGTTTCTATGGAAGATGGTCATTCGTCAATTCTACAGAAGACGGAGATTATGGAAGGCTATTGCCTATCAGATTTAAGATCTTTATCAGAACTAACCATTAACAGCCATTTTCCTGAAGTTGATTCCCAATCTAATACAGAGAGCAGGGGAAATGTGGATGTCCAAAGAGGAAAATGTGGATGGTATGGTAGTACATCCTTGAGTATTTTGGAAAATTATGTACCTGATCAAACTGGTCAATCTCACTCAAAACAGCTTCTGGAAGGCAAGCGAAATCATGAGGAAGGTAACGTTTGCCAAAGATTCAAAGGACGTTTACTATTGGATAATGTGGACATTAAATGGCGGATGTATGCTGGTTCTGACTGGCATGACTTGGAGGAAACTGTTTGGCATTCTGCTGATATCTGTGGAAGGGATGAAGCTATATGTTTAGAGCTTTCACTATCAAACATGAATGTCCATTATGACGTCTTTCCAGATGGGGACTTGTGTGCATCAAAACTATGTCTTTCTATCCAAGATCTTCACATATATGACAAAAGCAGAAATGCTCCTTGGAAACTGGTATGGCCTTTGGGCACCTTTTCAGGTTTCTGTTTTGCTGTTTTTTCTGTAGAGCATTCTTAGTTACATTTTTTTCCTTATCTACAAGGTGCTTGGATATTATCATTCTAAGGACCGGCCTAGGCAATCTTTCTCAAAGGCATTCAAACTCGACTTGGAAGCTGTCAGGCCAGATCCCACGACTCCTCTTGAGGAGTATCGGTATGCAATTTCATTTTTTTTTTATTTTATTTTTTTTGGTCAATGGGACTTCTCTGTTGCTATTAGTAGAGACACTTTCCGTCTAATGATACCTTCCTTTGTTTTCTGAATGGAGCAACCAAGCAAGTGACTTTATATATTTTTTTGTTAAGAAAGTTGGAAATAAATGGTGGGACAATGTCCTTGAAAATCCATAAGGGAAAGGGGTTCTGTTAGCAAAATTGCATTTTCTGACTGTAGATACTTTGCTGCTGGTCTTGGTTGTGTGTTATTGGTTGTGTTGAGATTGGCATGATGAAAGGATGGTCATAGAATATTTTATGCTTTGCAGGTCTAGTTAACAGTCATCCTCTCCCAAAACAAGTCTTTTAGGTCATGCATATGTATTACAAATTTATTTAACATTCAGAAATGATGTTGCTTTGGTATTTTAAATAAACATATCATGGTGCATTGATACTTTAGGTGACAAATAATGAGGTGCTAGCTGAGAGGTCACTAGGTCAGATAATCTAAAATGGAGGAAATAATGTCATGATTAGGCAGAAGCTAAAGTTACTAGGTATTTTTTGAATGCTTTCAGTGCAGTTGCTGTACTAGGTAGCTAAGTATTTTGCCGCTTCGGCCAAATTTTAGTCAAAGTCATGAGCATGACTGTGGTCTGAAAAGTCAATATGTTTATGCTGTAAAGATTTGTTACTTCTATTTTATAACTTCTCTTTTTTGTTTTTAGTTATTGACCTGCATATCATTAGATCCCATTAATGTGTATATTTTGGGAGTTCAATTTGTATTCATGCTAGTTGTCCACTTTTAGGTCTGTAACCTGTTCTGATCTGTCTGTCAGGTCATTGTCCGGATTGCTTATGTAAATTGGATCTCACTGCAGACAGTTCTTAACCCCCCCCCCCCCCCCCCCCTTCTCTTTTTTTTTTATGGTTGCAATGACTCTTAACAAATAGTTGGATTTGCAGGTTACGCATAGCTGTCCTTCCAATATTATTGCATCTTCATCAGAGCCAGCTTGATTTTCTTATTTCCTTCTTTGGGGGCAAGTATTCATCAGACGATTCCTCAAATGGTGATGCACAAGGTTCAGGCTCATCAGATGTTATTACAGCAGAAGATAGTAAGTTGAAAGCTCTTAGCCTTGTGGATGAAGCATTGCTTCCCTACTTTCAGGCAAGTATTTAGCACATGTGTTTTATTTTTTTATTTTTTTATTTTTTTATTTTTAATATTCAAATATCTAATTGCCCACCTGGACTATATAGATACTAGCTCTATGGTTATATACTCACTTGTCTCCTGTTAAGAAATCTGTAGAGAGTTTGTGAAGAAGAATAATAGGAAACCAAATGTCTCACAATTTTATCCTAGGTCAGCTAGTCTTAAAGTTGGGAGTGGCTAGAAAGCTTGTAGTGAATTTTTTTTATAGCTTTTGAAGCCTAGGTTGTTTTGTGTTGGAATTGAATGTTGAATCTGAACATGTAGCAAATTACCCCCTCTGTGAAGGCTTGGCTTTGTTTCGAACAATCCTCTACCTTGCGTCCTTTCTTAGGCCTGGGAGGAACCCAGATTGCTTTACAGATTCCCCACCTCAAACCTAGGTATTAATCTGCCTGTCAAGTCTTATCTTTGGGGGATTATTTGTTTTAAAGTTGCTCATTTACTGTCCTCCCCTCCAAATAAAAAAATAAAATAAAATAAATGAATGCAAGATACTGAACTGCTGAAGGAATACAAGTGTTAGGACTTAGGACTGACTTGTCATATATAAGTCTGAATCTGATGTTCATAAGAAAGAATTAGTTGCTGATAATTTTACTACGAAAATGAAAGAAGTATGTAGAAGGAGTTGTCATGTACCTTTTAAGATTTTAATCACATGTATCTGGTCAAAAGTGTGATGTGGAACATGTGTTGGATTTTGTTGTGGCTTACACAAGCTATATCTTGCTTATTAAGAACAAATCTAGATTCTCCGAAGTGCATAGTGTAGGAGTCACAGGTGAGAAATAATAACTCTTGTCCAAAATAATTGGTCACATATCTGCTCAAAACTAATAGGGCTCTCTTAAATTTAGTAAGTTAAATTTGAAATTTTCCCTATTACCCTCTAATGATACTCCTAACACAATTTAAGGACTTGGGGAATAGTTGAATTGTGCTACATTGTTTTACATGCTGGAATACTCAGTAAAGTTAATTTTTATAAGTGTGCAAATTGTTCACCGTGGTAAGCCATATGATTAACTTAAAATAAAGTGTAATTTCAGTTACAAGAGGGTTTAAAATAACAAGTACTCAATTGTTCACCATGGTAAGCCATATGTTGTCTTTATTCTAATGTGGATGTTTAGACTGGGGAGATTAATGCCAATAATGTTCCTGCAGAAATTTGACATCCGGCCTATTATTCTTCGAGTTGACTACTGTCCTAATCGTGTTGACCTTGCGGCGTTAAGTGGAGGGAAGTATGTGGAGCTTGTAAATCTTGTTCCTTGGAAGGTAATATATTCCCATGTTAATTTTATTGCACCAAATCTTGAAAATCAGTGAACATGTTAGTATGAAAATTGTGTTTCTTCTAGTACTATATTGATTTTTTGAAATTCTAATTCATTCAGTTTTTAATCTGACCCACTCTATGTTGCTCAATAGCTATGTAATGATTGTGAAATAACCTGTCCTTCCTCATTATCTATGCAGGGGGTTGAGCTTCATCTCAAGCATGTTCAAGCTGCTGGTATTTATGGATGGGGCAATGTATGTGAAACTACTCTTGGTGAATGGCTGGAAGATATTTCGCAAAATCAGGTTTTGCTAATTTGGTTTAATTTACAAGTGAATTGTAGCTGTAATTCTAAACTTATTGATTTGTATCACTGTGTCTCCAGTGTAAATTAATGAAGTCATTGTTCTGAAAATGTAGATCCATAAACTTTTGCGAGGACTTCCTGCCATTCGATCTTTTGTTGCTGTGGGCTCTGGTGCCGCAAAGTTGGTTTCTCTTCCAGTGAAGAATTATAGGAGGGATCATAGATTAGTGAAGGGTTTACAAAGAGGTAGCTTTTTAACTTGTCTTATCCACTTGCTATCAGTTTGATTATATGTTATGGATTATATAAATCTGAGATCTGTTGGCTACTTTCCTATTGGTTTTTATGTTGTTATTCTTCATAATTCTCTAACTCTACTGCCAAGAAATTCCTTACATTTTTAATGAAAATCAAAATTTGTTTACTGAAATTTGGATAAGATTTTTGGTTCTGTGGAAGAACATTAAAGTGTGCCTACTAAACTAGATGTCTGCTGTATCTCTTTTTGATATTATTCCAGCTATGGTGTTGTAGAGCAATGTGCATTTCTTCCTTGCTTTGTTATGTTTCCCCAAGCTGATATTTAGCTCCCTAGTAGATTCCTTGAATGTTAATTGTTAATTATTAATTTCTGTTTTCCTTTAGTATTTTGCTCGCTGAGGGATTTAATTCATTGTCTTGGAACTGATGAGATTGGAAGAAGAACCTTTTTTTTTTTTTTTTTTTTTTTTTTTTTTACTGGAAATTTTCTGTATGAAAAATACAGAATCTCAAGGATGAGATCTATGTGATGAATTTAAAATATTACAAAAGTGGTATGGAAAAAGTAAAATTGTAAGGCCTTGTTTTACTGGAGTAACAGGTCAATTTGGGTTTTTAGAATAAATCAAATTCATACAGAGTGATTTTTAACAAATGTGAATAATTTAATACCAGTGAGCCACCCCCATAAACTTCCCAGGTAAGGGTTCTTACCTGTTGGAGGGTTGGTTTCCTTTGAAATATCTACCCCATCTATTATTCAAAAGCATACTTGCTCTTTTATCGCTATCATTACCGTTACTGCAATACTGCTGCCTGCCATCCAAAATCCATTCCCCCTCCACCTTTTCCTTGCCTCCTTCCCCTCCCTTTCTCTCCTTTATCCTGGTTGCCTCTCAATAGTCTCAACCTCCTGTGACCACTTTCCATATTCACAACCACTTCTATATGTCTTTTTCATCCTGTCCTCCCTTGTATTCCATCACGGTAACAACCATCGCCTTTGAATTACTAGTTATGTCTGTAGTTGAGGCCACCAGTGATTAGTTTTCAATTATATACCCCTTCAAAAATTATGAAGTTAATAATAAAAAAACAAAAATCTAGTGAAAGACTAGGATTGTAAACCCCATTTGAAAATTATATACTCCATTGGTTTGTTTATTTTACTTGGCCTTATACTGTTGCTTGCATTGTGTCCACAGTTGAAAGACTAGGATTGTAAACCCCATTTGATAATTTAATAGCAACCTTGGTGATGGACTGATGGTCCATTGGTCATGATAACCAAGAGGGGAAGGTGGTTTTTATGGTTCATGAAAGAGGACTGTGGCCATGGTGGTTTTGGTTAAAGAGAGAAAGGGGTTGAAGACTCAACTCAAAGCTTATTGCCTTAGTTCTATTAAGGAAAATGAGGACACACACACACACACACGCACGCACGCACACACACACACACACACACACACACACGCACGCAAGCACACACACACACACACACACACACACACACACACACTGTCACTGTCATATTCTTCCTTTAAGTCCAAGCAGAATCTCACACTTGATTCCTTCCTTTGCTGAATTAAACGGTCCCTAATGCTCTGCTTACCCTTTGCTAAATATGAACTGATGAACTATCTTGCTTGGATTTTTTTCAGGGACTGTGGCATTTCTTAGGAGTATCTCAGTTGAAGCTCTTGGTCTTGGTGTGCATTTGGCAGCAGGGGCTCATGAGATTCTGCTACATGCAGAATGCATTGTTACACGCATTCAGCCGTCATTGCCCCATCCTGTCAGAAGAAAAGTCAAGAAAAAGCGTGGCTCTGATCAGCCAGAAGATGCTCAACATGGACTTCGACGGGTCAGCATTTGCATACCTTGCTTTAAAACAGTTGTTCAATTTAATTGTTTTATAATGTTGAGTCAACAATTACAGTATTTCTGTTTTTTGACTTTTTACAAGCAAGGAAGCTGCTTATCCTGGAAATCTTCTTTTAGATTTTTTTTATTTATTTTTTATTTTTTTATTTTTTTATCTTCCATACCTTTTGCTTTCCACTTTGAACAAAGCTGTTAGATATCTCATTTTGAATGGGCATTGCATTTCTTGCCAAAAGGTTTATTAGATGCAGCCTCATCATCATTGCAGGGGCAAGGCTGTGTACATCCCTTAACCCCTCCTTGCCACGGGAGGACTAGCTTTAGTGTTGTGTTGATGTTGATATTACTTTTTGTCCTAGCGAATCCATAATTTCTTCTAAATATTAGTGGAGGGCATCATTGCAGGGGGTATCTTGCTGTTAGTTATATTTTACTTCCTCTGTTTTTTATTTTACTTGCAACACTTTGACTTTAGCTCTTAACATGTATTCTACTTCGACTAGCTTTGGACGATTTATAGTTGAGGTAACAAGATTAATTATCTTGTGTATCATTTAAGGTTATATGCAAAATTTGGCCTGCTCTGACTGAGATTTTAGGATCTGTGTTAGTTTTTCGTGTGCTTCGTAGTTCAAAATAATGAGCTATGTTCAACTTTGAGTCTTTGAATACAGCTATAAAGTTCCAATGATGCTCTTTTTGGCTTTAATCCTTGTCCTTCAATTTCAATAAGATTATACCTGCTAGATCCCTGATTAAAAAGGCAATTGCAAGTGATATATGAAAATTACGGGTTTATAGTGGAATTACTTGTATAAGTAGCATTGTCACTCTTCTTTCAGCTGTTAGCTCTATAAATAAGGAAACAATTGACTGTTTAGAGATCCAATGCGTTTAGTAATTGGTTGATGCTTGTGATTGCAACAGGCTTATGAGAGTCTTAGTGATGGTCTGGGAAAGACTGCCTCTGCACTGATTCATACTCCCATGAAAGCGTATCAGCGCGGTGGTGGTGCTAGTTCTGCTATTGTGAGTGCAGTCAGGGGAGCTCCAGTTGCAGCCATAGCTCCTGCATCTGCTGCTGCACAAGCTCTGCACTGTGCTCTTCTTGGTGTCAGAAATAGGTCTACTTGAAATCTATTCTTCATTTTTCATTGGCCATCGTTGACAAATCTTAAATACTCATCCATGCTTGATGTATTTGCAGCCTTGATCTTGAACATAAGGAGGAATCTCTGAACAAGTACTTAGGCCCGTCTCGCTCCTGGGAACAAAGTTGAACTAGCTAACACAATCTACAAAGTTAGTGATGAACTCTTTGGGTTACTGCCAGTCATTCTCGATGAGCTTTGATGTCTTCTCAAAAATTTGCAGCATCAGTTGTGCAGAGTCAACAATGGCTGTGCTGGATTCTGATGCACTTTCGAATTAAAGTGAGTTTTTTAAATATTTAAATACAGTTCATTATTTCTTAA
Source organism: Chenopodium album (assembly GCF_948465745.1). Lineage (NCBI taxonomy): Eukaryota > Viridiplantae > Streptophyta > Magnoliopsida > Caryophyllales > Amaranthaceae > Chenopodium > Chenopodium album. The sequence continues at coordinate 65,016,680 of NC_137842.1, read as the reverse complement.
TTTTATGCCATTTGTATCCACGCTGACTCAGGATTATGTTTAAAATTTTAGCTGCTTTCTTAAATTTGGTGTTAAGCATGATTCTAATATGTGATTAAGATTTCCACTTCATATGTCTTGTGTAATTCATGTTGGCTAGTGTACTGAAACCTCTAGGCTCTAACTTTGCACATCATGAAATCTGTGTTTCAACACCCATGAACCAAAATTCTCAAATTGCAATGCTTTTACTTCAGGTATAGACTTGGCTTGTGACAAACGGTCTTCACCATTGGATCGGAATTGCTGAAGACTGAAGAGTAGTTCCTGTGCAAATTGTAAATAGTCATTTATTGGTGATTAAATTCTTAGAAGCACATAGCCTTGTATAGTTCTTAGAGATGTGCTCTTCCATTCCTTATTCTTTAGAAGCTGCATTCTTTATGTTTGAATGTGGTTTCAATTTGATGTACATAGTTTGTTATATATACTACCTCCGTTACAGGTTATGTGCAACGATTAGACATTTTCCTTCTCTGCTTTATGTCAAATCGTTGCACATAACTTGTAACGGAGGTAGTATATATATAGATATAAGTATATTTTTAACAGGGATTTGGGATTCTGATAGGTCGATTGGGCTACCTTTGGTTTGTGTTGTGTAATTAAATTTTGTTAAACTTTAAGCTAGTGATTGACTGTATTGATTTTGTGCAGAGCTAAAGGTTTAAAGTGCTATTGTGATCCCAACATACACAAAACCTTTTTTTTTTTTTTTTTTTTTTTTTTTTTTTTTTTTTTTGACAAGAATTACAAAACAAACAAAATTCAAAAGGAAAATATAAAAGCTGACGATGTCTCACTGTTGGTGGTGTTTTGTATTTTTCTAAAATACACTAAATGTGCAAAACGTGATTGTAATTTTTGTTACAGTTTTTGGATAAAGAATACAAAGTATATAGGCAGGAGAGGTTAAATAGGAAAGAATGGATTTTCTTTTTCTTTTAAACAATTTTGACCCTTATCGTATATGCATGGCGGCGAGTGAATTACACATACTTCCCATCTTGAATATACATAAAAAAAATAAAAAAATTGAAAGTGTATACTTTGTCATGCGTAGGTATAAGAATACGTCAATTGTTCTTTTGTTGCACAAACAGACGGACGTATAATGTTAAGATTGTGAACAATCCTTGTATTACATAGGGTTACAAGTTAGTTTACTGCTGTTGAAGGAAGAAGTGAAGAAGTATAGCTCTATAAGTGAAATATTTTACCATAAAAGGGGAAAACGACCACAATTGGATGTTGCTACTATCGGTATCAATGCAAAGCAGATCCAAGATATCATCCTTTGAACTCCCGTTGACTATACTCAGAATACAGTGCATATACTGTACACTCAAGACAAATACGCCAAATAGCAACTGTGGTACACACCGAACAGCAACTGTGGTACACACTGAACAGCCCGGACTCATATGGCTGGGCTGTACAGTTCTTTGCTACACCTGTGTCAGCTGCTCAGCTATAGTTCCTGGTAAAATTTGTCGTCTTATGTCAACTCAGCTAAGTGAATCATGTCATTACACCTTAAATCCTAGCTTTGAGCCTTGGAGCAAATGCAAATTAGTCTTGAGGACAGTATCTCCAAAAGGAATGCAGGACTTCATGACCAAGTACAGCTTTTGTAGAACTCATCCTAGCATAAAAACAGTCCTGAAACTGCCAAATTGGAACATGAAATTCCCACTGGTTACAAGTAGACCGTAAGATAAACCTTTATGCCTTAACTGTTTAATACCACCAGAAATGTAACCGTCACCAAAACCCACTTTCTTAAAGAGCCATGCAGCCCAGGCAGAATTACAGCAGGTCCACAACATCAACGACTTCTCTAACATGACATGGTCTTTTCAGAGGTAGCTGCCTGCTGAGAGGCGACTTAGACCTCCATGACAGATTTGTCACATCTTTTAAAGAACTTTTGATTGATTTCAGAGGTGCAACTTGTATGGGCTTGGTTGACACCAGTGGCAACTTCTTCACAGGATTTCTACCATGTGACAAAGATGATTGTTGTTCTGATAACTTCGAAAATTTGTGCTTCAGAGTACCCTCTGAATTGGACCATTTCAAATTAACTGATGTCCTACTCTCCTCTATACCTTGTACTTTAGGGGGGCGCATGGATTCTTCAGGGACAAGCTTCCCGTCTATTTGGTTTGTAAATGCAAAAGTGACCTGCATTACCACAAACAGCTTCCATATTGTAAAACTTACAGTCATGTTGTTGCATTACTCTAACTGATATTCCTTGAACATTCATGTCTGGCAACACTTTTGGACTTTTAACATTATTACAGAACTTGTTAAGGATAGTCTTAAAGTTTTTGGCCTTCAATACAACTATTCTTTGCAAAATCAGTTAAGCAAAGATGGGAAAAGCATAGTTAAAAATAGATTCAAAAACGTCACAAGAGAAATATTAAATTAGCAGTTAAATCCATTTTAATACAGTTTTTCAACTTGTAAACGATTTTACAGGGTGACGAAACTTCATAAGCTACTTGGAAATACTTTTAAAATTTGACTAACCTCATCACCAGCTGCAGCTTGAAATAGAACATCGGGAACTGAAGTGGGAGATGAATGATGAGCCCAGTTAAGCAGATCCTCTTCAGAAGGAGACCCCACCTAGAAACAAGCCCCAACAAAATATTTAAGCAATCAAGACTAAAGAAAGGCAAATTCTTTAGAAATTTTAGAAAAGCTACCTGTTTCTGAGAACTTTTTAGCATATGCAATCCAGAAATTTCTGCAAACCCACCAATATCATCAGCATTTTGGCCAGATTGGTAACCTTCACTGTTTGATTCAATACAATCGACCTCCACTCTGTTCTCAAGCATGCCATTTTGTATGGTATCAGTTGTATCACTAATTCTACATCGAACACAATCCATCTTTTCATGAATCTCAGACCTGTAAAAAGCACACAACACTTAAACTGATGCCATATTATTGTGCAGCAAGTCATTATGGACTTAAGGCATCAGGGTTAAATAATACTAAACAGGCTTAAAATTCAAAATTGAACATTTGTGATTTAGCACAATCTATTAAACTACTTCCGAAATGGATTTTAGAAGGAACTTCAGGTATTGTTAAGTGAAATTCAGATGAGAAACATCTAATTTTTTAATCACCCAATTGCTTCACATGCTCACAGCATTTGTAAATGTCTAAAAAAAAAAAAAAACCCTACCTCCATTTGCTACTTTAGAAGGTTGCACAGGCTACAAGGTAAAATCTGTTTGCAAGTGTCAAATGGAGAGAGAAAGAGATGCATCTGATGAGGAGAGAGATAGAGAATGACTACTTTAAAAGGAAAGAAAACATTTGTTGCAATAATATGAAACATCCATTTTTGGCAAATGTTGTAAATAACATAAACGTAGAACATTATATACCTTGCATTCACATTGTAGGTAAACAGATCGCGTAGATCTTCCATTGAAAAGGTGTTCCCCTGAATTATAGGGGAGGAAAACAGTGAGCTCGCCATTGTAACAAATGCAAAATGCAATCAAATGAGAATATTCTACTAAATTACCTTATCACAACCACCTTGTTCCTTCTGAATAACTTTCTGAAGCCCTTCTTTTGACATCTGACGCTGGTACACCTTTGCACATGATTTAAGATTCAAAAAGTCATCTCAATAATTCAAGTTATAGGTATGAATATATACAGTTGTGAGGAATGAACAGTCCTTTTATGACAAAACAGGGAGGAATAAACAAAAATGCCATTGGGAATAATGCCATAAATCAGCAGTCATCTAAAGGCACATTCATGCATATTAAGTACTTGAAAGTAGAAACTAATCAAGTCCCTGAATTTCTTAAGAGGCATAGAGTAAAATGAGAGATGTGTCCAACAAAACCTTCTCTTCAATGGTTCCAGAGCTCAGAAATCTGTAAACATACACTCTCTTCTTTTGTCCATCCCTCCAAACTCTTGCAGCAGCCTACAAGCAAACATAAACATAACGCTGACACAATGCTCCAGTCTGGACTCAATAGATCTGAAAGAGAAAACAGAAATACATCTGCCAATACGACATAAATTACTTGTTTATCATTGGCAGGGTTCCAGTCAGGATCAAACAAGACCAATCGATTTCCTCCGATTAAGTTCAGCCCACAACCACCAGCCTTACTACTTAAGAGAAAAGCAAATTCATCCTGCAATGCACTTGAACAAATGAGAGTTCTTCACAAAAAAAAAAATTATGTAGACTTTTATGGACAAAATAATGACCTTTGAAAAATCATTAAAACAGTTGACCAGCTTTTGTCGTTTGCTGATCGACGTTGACCCATCAAGCCTCAAATAAGGGTATCTTCTCTCACGACATAATTGAGCAAAGAGATCAAGGGTCTGAAATCGCATTAGATCAATCAATCAATCAATCAATCAAAGCCTTAATCCCAAAAGTGGGGTCGGCTAACATGAACCAAATTTGATTATTCCGTGTAGTCATCAACATAAATCTTTCTCCTCCATCCCTTACGATCCAAAACTTCATCCTCACGTAAATCCATGCACTTCATATCCTTCCTCACTCCTTCCAACCAAGTCATCTTTGGTCTCCCTCTTCCTCGTTTAATCCCTCCATGGTCCCACTCTTCCACTCTTCGCACCGGTGCACCCTCGGGTCTCCGTCTTACATGTCCAAACCAACGCAGACGATTTTCCCTTAATTTATCTACAATGCCCGCCACACCTACTTTCTTGCGAATAACCTCATTTCTGATTCTATCTCTTAAAGTGTTTCCACACATCCACCTTAACATGCGCATTTCCGTAACCTCCATCTTTTTAATATGCTCTTTCTTAGAAGCCCAACATTCTGTACCATAGAGCAACACTGGTCTTATGGCAGTCCTGTAGAATTTTCCCTTCAACTTTAAGGGAATGCTGCGGTCGCATAACACTCCCGTGGCCGCTCTCCATTTAAGCCACCCTGACTTAATCCTGTGGGTCACGTCTTGATCAATGTCACCATTCTTCTGGATGATCGACCCTAGGTACTTAAAACATTCACTCATGGTCAAATCCTTTCCATCCAAACTCACCACTTCATTGCTTGTCCCCCTCTGAGTGCCAAAACGACATACCAAATATTCAGTCTTACTCCGACTTAGCTTAAACCCTCTAGATTCCAACCTTTGCCTCCATTGCTCCAACTTGACATTAACCCCATCCTTAGTCTCATCCACCAAAACGATATCATCTGCGAACAGCATACACCATGGAACCTCATCTTGAATTGGTCTAGTTAATTCATCTTGAAATCGCATTAGATAATCAGCTAAATATAAATACAGATACGAAGCAAAAGACAGCAGTAGAGTACATTTGCAAGGGGAAAGGGACTTCCAGGAAAGAGGATTGAAAGATATAATTAGCAGTAAGTCCACCTTTATAGGAGGTTTCTAAAGGATAATCCTACTAAGTTGAAATTCCTCACTAAATGAGCATGGTCTCAAGGAAGACTAGTCTAATCATTAGTCTGCCTAGCATTTTAGAATATAAGGTACTCCAATTGATAGAGAACAAAGAAAAAAGTGATAACCTGGGTGTAGTTTGAGACCAGGACTATCCTGTCATCTGTCTTTTGACGCAACTGAGCTAGCAAACGTGCTAATACATGCATTTTTCCAGATAGCTCAATCCAAAGGCCATCACCCCCACTCCATACTCCAGATCTGGATGCATAATATGGAGATCTTCAATAATGAGGTTTAAAAATTTCAGAGTTTCCCTTGGGGTGTGTCAAGGAGTTACCTTCCAGAGAAAACTTCTGGAGGGAAAAAGCTCAAGCAGTCCTCAAAGCCTGCTATTCCTGAATTTCCAGCTTCTATTGTGTCATATATGAGCTGCAGACAGATTGGGGTTTAGGACGAGAAAGAATAAAATGAAAGGAAAAGAGAAACAGAAAGACAAAATAATACATCCTCTTCTTGAGTTAAGAGATGAACATCTGTTAAAGTCTACTGAACGTACGTTAATTGTCAACAGCCTCCAAATTATCGAAAGAATATTACAAGAAGATGTCAATAATAGCAGATTATAGATGCCACAATTCTATAATAAGAATTACTAGGCCTTAGATTGTAGTCACTTTCAAATTACTCCAATCCAGTAAAAAAATGAGACAAGGAGATTGGTTTAATTTATAGAAATGATATGATCAATCTCTTAAATTACATTTACAGTAAGAAAATAAGTATAGCTTGTACCCTCTCCGTCCCATATTAGTTTTGACCTTATCATGTGTTTTGGCCTTTAGGATTGTTGTTTCGTATTAATTGTTATTCTATTAGAAAAGTAGATGTGAAAGGAGATAGCTATAGACAAAGTAGATGTGATAGAATATAGTGGGTATTTTTTCCTGAAAATGAGATAGAGTGGGGCCCTAACTTTTTTGTTGATAGAAATAGAAAAGTGTTAAATAAGTTTTTTTTTTTTCTTTATTTTTTTTAATACAAACATCTAATCTAGAGTATTAATTGTATTTCTTAGTCAATCAACATTTCACATCATCCTTTGAGACTGCAATAATCTGTAAATAAACCATGATCATTTTATTTGATGCAGTCTGAACATGTAACCACGCATTCAACCTTCCACCCCATTTTCCAACACTACAGCAAACCTAAAGAAGCAAGTGACATTACAGTAAGCTCTATATATTCCAAATGCTGAAACTAATGCTCTTGAAAAAATTACAGTGCTTAAGACATTTTCCAACCCTTTACTAAAGTAAGAGAATCTATTAATGGGGTAACCTATCAGGCTTTCAGCAACTTCTAGAAAATCAATGTATGGAAACAAGGGTATATTTTTCAGGTCTAATATAAGACATAGCCTTATAAATGCATGTGCATGGATAAAATAGGATTGCAAAATGTGGATTGGTGCTTATGCAAGTTACTTACATGAGGGCTGCAAAAGTGCCACACCTTACAGCTTGTATAGCTGCTGCTAAATTTCTATCAGTGGCATAAAGAGACTTTTTTTTACAGCTTAACTTAATACCTTCGGGTGATTGCAGAGCTTCTTGAGAGCTGTAATATATGCTAAAATTTTAGATTGTTTTGTTCCTTCAGTAATAGCCCTTTTTACCTGATGATGTAAAAGAAACAATCAGTATTTTTTGCACAATGGACAAGAGAAGATGAGACGCCATATTTGACTAGGAACAAGAGAAGACACACATTCTTTGATTGTATAAAATGATTGTACAGCTCCGACTGCAATGGGGTGAGTTTGCAACAAACGACTTCAACGATCTGCAATATCCAAAATCAAAATTATCATACTTCAATAGCAAACTCACAAAGAAGCACAAATAAATTACTTAATTACATAAGAAATGCATTTTACATTCCACATTCAAAAAACATATATATAGAGTAACATAAGCCTGGGGAATAAAAAACACAAGAATATTTCTGGTGGAAACTGACGCCCATGATCCGTCTAAACTCTAAGATATATAGCACCATTGTTTTAGGTGTTCCTCGGAATTTAATGAAGAAGTTCTCAAAGTATACCTGTCTCAAATAGACAAAAGAAGAACTGGACGGTCCAATAGTAGCCCAATCAAGTGAATCAACTTATTGCATCATATAAAACAAATTGTAACACATACTGGAGCTGTAACAGTTATACCTTTGGTGGTAAGTGATTCGATAACAAGGCATTAGTTCTTCTCAATATAAACTGGGAGAAAGGCAAGAAAAGAATCAGTCAGCACTTTAGAAAAAGAGTGAGTGATTGGTGCAAATTCTTTAATTGATAAATAATAGAGCTTTTTATAGATAAGTGAATGTATTAAGTACAAAGTATAGTAGCAGTCTACTAGCCAATTCACATTCTTCAAAAGCAAAAAACTGGTGCCACATCACTCTAAGATTGGCCACCCTTTTACTATTTTTCTCTGTTTTTCGCCATAAGTGAAGTAATATTGTAATAATATGTAGTTTGTAATTTGAGGGAAACCATTTTAATAGGAAATTTTACCTGATTTACTATGGCACTCAATTCCTCTGATCTTGAATGACCAACCTTTTTCTCCTCATCACTGGCTGTGGGTTCTCTTCCATTCAGAATAGGTGCCTTGAATTGTAAATCACAAACCATTACAATCAGTAAAGGAGATCAAAGTCAAACACACTATCACCTCGGATAACATGCAAAATAACATTGAAGTTATGGTTGAAACCAAAAGATTGTTCTCATGTGCAAATTTCTATGCCACACAAACAATTTATTAAGACATTGAAAACTTAAGTTATATGAGATGATTACAAGTAGCTAAGGTAAGTCAGTAACCATAACTTGCATGTAGTTCAAGCAGCATTTATATATGTGCACTAAATATCCAGTCATCAAAGGTTTATTTATTTTAATATCACTGAGTGCATATTACTGGTGTGCATTAACTAAATCAAAAATTAATGGTAAGAAGAAAAAAATAAATAAACTAATTAAAAGTAAACTAAATAAATAAAGAAAAGGCATACCTGATAATACCTCCGAAAATGTGCAGCATCACCTAAGATTCCTGGATTAGTGAAATTGACCATGGCATAAAACTCTTCAAGGTCATTCTGCAAGTAAAAATGCAAGGCTGTAATAAATAGAGGGGGGGGGGGGGGGGGATTGAAGGCATGTGACATTCCGAAATCAAAAGATTGTGAACCTGCATTGGTGTACCCGAAAGCAAGATGCGGCGTTTGCATACAAGTGAAGCCAATGCCTGCCACATAAGTAAGACACACTTGATTTGAAATAAAATTCCAAAAGACACAAGAATACAAGATGACAGATAAGGTTATAAATATTGCCTGCAGTAGTCAACCTTACACATACCTTGTTTGTGATTGTCTGACCATTTTTAAGCCTATGAGCCTCATCACATATAAGGAGGTCACATGATCCACTATGGCTAAATTTTGGAGCATGCATTCTAAATGTCTCGTATGAAACAATCAGCACCTGTGATAACATCAAGTAAAATTGGTGCATAGGTAGAATAAAACCAACCAAATAATCCTGGTAAACTTCACCTGTGTTTTACTGCGAGGATTTGTGAAATTCTCAATTGCAGATAAACAGTCCTCTCTGCTGCTTTCACAAAGAGCAATAAGATGAACTCTATCCTGCACCCACTTTTTGATTTCTGCCTCCCAATTGTTTACAAGACTTGTCGGAGTAACTATAATAGCCTTTTTAACCATAGGTTTCCCATCAAATCCTTGACAGAGAAGAGTATAAAGCAATGAGATCGATTGCAAAGTTTTCCCCAAACTGCACAAAAGATTCTTACAATTATCATACCATCCTAAATATTTCCCACAAACGAGGAGTCGAGGATAATAGAAAAGAGTATTACCCCATATCATCAGCCAAAATGCATCCAAAGATATTGGCAGAAGCTTGTAACCCAGAGACACATCTGAACATGAACTGTACACCTTCTCTGCTTATAAGTTATAACAACTTTCAGAAATCAGAAATTACAAACAATTTTACCAAGCATCGAAGAGAAAGTAGGTCTAAATGCTTGAAAACCGCGACAATCATGACTGAGAATTTTTAAAAAGTAAATTAAACAATTTAGAGGACAGAATTAGAATGTGCTATTTGAGCTAGTCTTAAATTCAATAAGCAGTCTTAACAACATTTGAATCAAATACCATTCCATCAATGCCAAGGTGCTAAGACCACCAACCAATAAAGCTAAGGTAACCAAGTAACTTCATTACATCAGATGAAGAGTTATACCTTTGATGGGGTCGAAGGAATCGAACGAGCAAGGAATCAACACTAATAGGGGACAAAACACTCCCTCCATCCATAGATTCTTCAGGTTGCCACAAAACCAACGGCTCGATCCCCGGAGGCAAATTCACAACTTCCTCCTGTTCATCATCCTCTTCAACTACTATTGGTTGAAATTTAACTAATGGAACCACATCAGAGCTGTTAGCGCCCCATGGGACAAATCGTTTACGAGCCGAAAGCCGCCGGAGTAAGTCCTCATTTGATTTACTCCAACCATTAGCAAATGGTGGCTTAAAAGGCTTCCTTGCTGAAAGAACTCGCGGAAGCGATGATTGTCGTTCCGCCACAAGATTCCCTCTATAATTCACCCAAATTAATCACAATTATGAACTTTAAATAAATTCGAAACTTATCACATTCAACCTAAATACTCAACTAACTAAAATCATCCAAAAACAAAATTAGTTGTTAGGTTAGTCCAAAATTCAATTAAAAATCGCAATAAAACCTAGAAAAATAGAAAATAATACAAAATCAGATGAAATTGAGGTTGAAATTAGGGATTTGGGGGGTGAAAAGAAAGAAATACCTAATTAGGGCAGCGACATTTTGAGATTTCAAATCGTTGTCTTTAATGGCGACATAATTAACAGGTTTATCATCTTCTTCATCGGCAACTTCGAATACTTCGTTGAGTTCATCATCGTCATCGTCGTCTTCAACCTGGAATTCTTCGCTTGAATCGGAGAGATCTGAAGCTAGATAAACTAGGTCTTCTTCGTCTTCCATTGAAGTGGAGTGGTGTGGTGTTGTGTTGAGGAAGGAACTAGTGAGCGCGGAGAATGTTGAGTCTGTACTCTCCTAGACTACCACTTAAAACTGGCGGCAAAAGTTGAAAATTCTATGTTCCTGTTTAAAAACGACCGTAAATGTGTAGTTTAAGGTTTTATTTCTTCCTCTCATTTTTGTTAAAAAAGGGGAAAAAAAAAAATACTTTCTCCGTCCCTAAATTATATTTCTACTTCTCTTTATTATTATGTGAGGAATAAATGATAGAAATAGGAATATAATTTAGGAACGGAGGAAGCATGTGCAAACTTGAAGGATAATTTAGAAAGTATAATAAATAAAATTTTTAAAAAAAAAAGGAATATAATAGTCTTTATATGTGGAGTTAATTGATGGTAGTGAGTGATGGCAGCAGTTGTTGTGTTGTGGGTAGACCTGGTTATTGGGCGGGTCGGGTCAGGGTCGGTTGCGGGTCAGGGTCAAAGAGGGTCACATTTATAGGGTCAATATAGGGTCGGGTCAATGCGGGTCGTGGGTCGATAATGGGCGGGCCTACAAAATATCAATTAAAATAAATATTGGACAAAGCCATTATTAAATACATATGAATACAAATTAATCTATATAATTATTTTTACATTATGTAATTTCTTTATCAACTAAATTGGAAAAACATGTTGGCCCTATATTGACCCTACTTAATAAGGGTCCTGTCCATTAATAGCCCTGTCCATTAAAAGCCCTATAAGCTTGGCCCTGACCCTGTTAACATTGGGCTACCCTGTCCAATAACCACCTCTAGTTGTGGGCAAGAGAAGAGAAATGGTGGGGTTGCGGTTTGTGTTGTTGATGCTGCTTGGTGTATGCGGTGGAGGAGAGGCATGAATTGGTGATAGGTAATGGCGGTTGATTGTGGTGCAGTTGTGGTGGGAAAATTTGGGGATAAGAAGGGGAGAAAATGAGTCAGACAAACTTTTAAATAAAACGGATGTTCAGTAAATTACTGAACATCCGTTATAAAGTGACAATAAAATGTGCAAAAGTTACACTAAAACGCACAAAAGTTACCTTGACATATATAAAAGTTATTTATGCTTCATTGATAAATTTGACAAAAGTGACGCTAAATTTGACAAAAGTGACACCAAATCTGACAAAAGTGTACCCGATGTACAGTAAATTACTGAAAACCGGGTGTATACAAAAGTTTTCCAATGAGTCATTAAGAGTTTTGGTCAACTCTGAAAAAAAAAAGTCAAGGTTGAGAATTTGATGCGAGATAGTCAATTACAACATTTTACACTTTAATAGGTTGTTAATTGCAACCTTTTTATAAAAAAAAAAAAGTTGTTAATTGCAACAATACATGTTTTTTTATTAGGTAGTTTTTTCGCAAATTTTGGACTTCAATAGATAGTTTTTTACAAAAAAAAAAACCATATATTTTATACATAGTACAAACTTATTTATTTGATACAATACATTAAAAATGCGAAAAATTCTAAGTTCGAATCAACTTTATGGGTCAATTTTTTCAAGTTGAGCAATAGCAAAGGAATGATAGTCGTCATGGGATGGGCTATATTGACAATTTCACAAAGGAAAGCGAGAGAGAGGGGATTCGAGAGTGACAAAGAAGCAAGGATCGGAGAGACAAATTAAAGAAAGAAAATAAAGGAGGGAAGGGAATTTTACAAGTGGGTGGCTGAGGGTGGTGCTAGCTAGGCATGGCTGGATAACATAGGCAATTAAGGTTGCATGTATTGGAGAGAGCAAGAGTTGAAACGTGTAAGCACAACACGACATGACATGGGATCACGTGGACTTTAGCATGTCTAAATAGTTCTTTTACAACTTTTGACACATTAATTAGATCACAAGTTAACATATCACAAGTGAGTTATTTTGACATGTCACAACATATAACGAATTAGTCATTTAGAGGATCACAATAAAGTGTATCCCAGAATTAACCACATCCATATTTAATCTCTCCTTCTATATAAAGTAGATCATAATATTACTACTTTTAAAAGTGTAGTAATCAAGCTTATTAGCTTGAGTGACCACAAAAAGTTACGTATTCGTGATTTCGTGTAACACAAACTTGGAACAAAACAAACAATATGTGAAACATTTGGGCTCATCACTATAAATTTCAAAGGGTATCAATAGTAAGGCAATTTAGAAGTAGCTAAGCAAAGAATATTATCTGAGTGATCACACAAAATTAAAACTAGTACTTTGTAAAAGCTATACAATAATGGAAGATGAGAAAGAGATAGAAATAATGGGCGTACCACTAATGGCTGAAGGTATGAAGATAGTTTGTCTGAAATCAGATTACAACAACAAATTCTTGCGTTATAAATATGAAGATGTTCAAACACATGGTCTTCTTCAGTTTGCTGCTAACCATGTCATGGATCCATATGCCCAATTTGAGGTCGAAAAATCCAACACTTATGATGGTCTTGTCCATCTCAAATCCCGCTACAATAACAAATATTTGGTTAGGTACGTATGTATTCTTTTTTAAATTAACCTAGTGGGCTAGTGGTAAGGGTTTAACCTCACGACTTAAAGGTTAGGTTAAGGAATGGGATATATTCCCACCCAGAACTACTCTTTGAGGGCGTGAATTCATTCACTTCTCTTATAATTCTCTTATTACCTTCGTTTCTTGTTATTTGTAACAAAGAAAATATTTTATATCTCACAATTAATACCCATTTGTTGCAAATAATGAGAAAAGGAGGTAGTATTATAAGATACTGATATTTTTACTCAAACATTAGTACTAATGATCAATTATTTATTAATAATTCCGTTCTTTATTATCCTTTTAAGGTGGTCGCCAAATCACTACTGGATTACTGCATCAGCTAACAAAGTAGATGAAAATCAAAGCAACTGGAGTTGTACATTGTTCAAGCCAATATATTTCGGTGATAATAATGATGATACACAAAAAATGCGACTTTTACATGTCCAACTTGGTCATTATGCATGTTTGTTGAGGCTTAATGCCCCTTTTGATTCATGCTTATTTGCAGGGTCAAAAGAAATTGATAATGACTCGTGTGATGTTTTCACTTTCGTAAATTGGGAATCACTGTTTAATTTACCCAAACATGTTGCATTTAAGGGGGAAAATGGTAAATATTTAGGTGCATTCGAACACAAAGGGATTCCATGTCTACAATTTTCTTATGACAATCTTGACAATCCTAAGGTCGCCCACGAGTTGTTCGAAGCTCCTGATGGTACACTTTGCATAAAATCGAGTCATGTTGGAAAGTTTTGGAGAATTGGTGACGGTGATTGGATTGTAACTGATGCAAATGATCCTCGCGGTAGTAGCAACACTGGTGCAATGTTTAGGGCTGTTGTGCGTGACGTTAACGTCGTTGCACTTCTAAACATGTCCAAAACTTGGTTTTGTAAGAGATATACTCTCAATGACAAGGAAAGCTTCCTGAATGCTGCTACTCAAAATGTTGACGAATTTGCAATACTAGAGATGATTGATTTGGGAACGGGGTCATCTTGTGTATAATGTAATAATGTAATATGTCATCTCTTCAACGGCGGTTATGTTTATGTGCAATTTATTGTGTTCTTATGTTTCATGTTTGGTTTGTGTGTTAGGTTTGGTGCATGGTCTGTTGTGCACTTTTTATTTATTTATTTATTTATTTTAAAGTGTATGTACTCCCTTATATAGTTATATATGTAATGATTGGGGAGGGGACTGGAACCTAATTACTGAAAACTGATCCTTGAATCCGAATTAGCCCAAAGGGTGAAGCGGGTGGAGCACAAAAAAATTATACAATGCAATGAGTGAAATTATATCATTTAGGTTCAAGAGAGTCATTCATGTTTAGGGGTAAAAATTCGATTTTCGGTTTGGTTTATTGCCCAAATCGAAACCAAACCAAAATTATGATTAAAAAAAATTGCAAATTGCACTTATGCTATTATTTTTTTGACAATTTTGAGCTCAATTTAGAGGCTTAATGGCTAAAATATCCCTAAAACCTTAATGTAACATTTTTCGACATGCAAATCGATAAAAAAAATTAAATTGGGTTGTAATTTACAATCTATTAGTACTTTTGGGCTACAATTTGCATTTATTTTTTTTTTTAAAAATGGCTACAACTTGCATTGCAAAATACAAACTTTAAAAACGTAATTAACAAATTTTCCAATCTTATCGTAAAATATGCATATAAAGTAATATAATTCATCAACTATCAAGCAATGACAATGAAATTACCCCTTTACATTACAAAAATAAGGAGTTGGAAAAATAAACAATTCAACACATGATAAAAAAAAAAAAAAAAAAAAAAAAAAAAAAAAAAAAAAAAACTTGTGATCTAAAAAATAAAGAAAATGTATAAACTAATACTCCATATCATTTGAAAATAATTATTTATACATATAAAATACTTTGAAAAAAAATTAATCTTACATAGTATATTTTTATTTTATAAATTTAAAAATGTGAATAGTTGTGTGTCAATTGATCTTACTAAAGTTAGTTTAATTATAATAGTCTTTGAGTTATGTACAAAAAAAAAAAAAAAAAAAAAAAAAAAAAAAAAAAAAAAAACTTAGCACTGCTAGTTTTCATTAATGTAATACATTTTACCTTTAAATAATCTACGAATGTTGGATATCCAAATTAGGGCCTGTTCACATTTACTTAATTTCAATTCAGTTCAGTCCAGATTAGCTCCAATCAGTTCAGTTCAGTTCAGTTCAGCTCCAATCAGTTCAGTTCAGTTCAGCTTCTAATTTCTCTCTCTCATAAAATATTCATTTCAGCTCAATTCAGTTCAGTTCAGTTCAGTTCAGCTCCAATCAGTTCAGTTCAGTTCAGTTCAGCTCCAATCAGTTCAGTTCAGTTCAGTTCAGTAAAAGTGAACAGACCCTTACTCGATCTAATAATTTTTGTATACAAGATATCTAAAATTTTCGGATATGAATTCATATATCATTAATAATTTATTCTTTTGATAGAATTTTAAATTGGGTACCTATCTCACCTAACCCATGGTATGGCCTATTTTGGCATGCCTAAGCATTTCATTTGATAATTTGGACACATCACATCATGTAGCAAGTGCGTTATTTCGACACACCACAACATGTAGCAATCCATCAAGCAAAAAAAAATCCTCCCTCAAAAGAGATAAGAAGAACTTGGTCTTTCATAAGCTTAAAATCGTCCTAATAAAGATAATGAAAAACCTTGTCATTATTCGATAAAGAAACGATGTCCCTTCAAAAAAGAAAGAGTTATTATAGACCTAAAAAAACCAAAATAGAAAAAGAAAAAAAAATATCAGAGCTTGTTTATAACATGTGGAGCATAATTGACACGCTAGTTGTATATACTATCTCCGTTATAGGTTATGTGCAACGATTAGACATTTTCCCTCTCTACTTTATGTCAAATCATTGCACATAACCTGTATCGGAGGTACCATACATTATTGTCATGATTCTAGACTACATTTTAAAGAGTATGTATTCCCTTGATCCCTATTTTTTTATCCATTAATAATTTTTGGGTTAAAGTTTAAAATTTTTTAGAGCATCCACAATGTTCGAGCTGAGCTACTAGCAAGCCATTGTGGAGCTCATGGACGGCCCATACCATGTGCAGCCTGTGTGTTTGCACAGGGCCCAAATATGTATGGGGCCTTAAATGATGAGAAATATATACTTTGTATACTACGTAAATTATCAACTACAATATGTGGCATGTATATTCAATGTGGCTTGGTGGTTTGATGTTTATGTTCGAAACCCATTGAAGTCTCTTATTTCCATTTTTTTCCTTTTCCAAAAGCAAATTAATGCCTTTAACTTTTTCTTTAGTGCATAAGCAATGCCTTTATATGCTTTAAAAAAAAATAATAATAATAATAATAATAATAATAATAATGCCTTTATATGCTTTAAAAAAATTAAAAAAAAATAATAATAATAATAATAATAATAATAATACCTTTATTTATATTTCATTTGAGAACATTATGAGTATAATTCGTTCTTTTGAGGGTTGGGGTAAAATAAAACAATGCTTTTGTTATATATATATATATATATATATATATATATATATATATATATAAAGAGCAATGAGAATTTATATACTACCTCCGTTACATATTATGTGCAACAAAAATATCAACACAAACTCCTAGACAAAATTTGTATGTGAGTGCATGGTAAATAGAGAGAAAAATATAAAAAAAGCATGTGATGAGGAGAGAGAGATAAAAAGAAATGACAACCAATAAAAGGAAAGAAAATATTTGTTGTAAATAAAGTGTAGCATCTATTTTTAGTAAATGTTGCACTTGCACATAATATGAAATGGATGTAGTATGTATTTCATTTTAATGATAAAATTAATTAAAGGGAAAATTTTATACTATGTACTCTGTATTTGCACATGGCCTCCAAAGGTTGGGATGGCCATTGTGGAGCTAGAAGGGTTGTACGAGCTTTGATGAAACTACATAGCTTTTTCCCAAAAAAAAAAAAAAATAAATAAATAAAAATGAAACTACATAGCTATACAAAACTATGTAATTTCTCTTTATCCAAAGCGACTTTGATATCACATGATTATCTTTTACTCCCTCCAATTTTAAATATTTATTCCATTTTTCCATGCGCGGAGTTTTAGGAGAAAAAAATAAATTATGGAGGCAATAGAGTAAGAGATAGAATAAAAATTGTAAAAAGCAAAAGAAGTTCAGAAAATTAAAAGAAAGATAATATAAAATTAATAAAATATGATTTATGTTGGATCTAGGTAAGATAAATAAATTAAATATTGTAAAAGATTTCCAAATAATGAAACGGAGCAAGTATTTAAAAATGACCGAAAAAGAAAAGTGGAACAAGTATTTAAAAACGAAAGAAATATGCATTCATTATGATTAAAGTTTTGACCCAAACAATATCAATGGAGCAAAAATGAAAGGACGAGGGAGTCGTAATCATGAAAACAAAAAGTAACATGGTCATGTAAGTATGTAACTCGCAATTCAAACAATGTGTGAAGCACGTGAGCTTATCCACTCGGAAAAAATTGCAATTTTATTACGGACTAATAGTCCAGATACTCTACGTAACAGCATAAGAAATGGGTATAAATAATATGGCAATTTGGAACAAGCTATGCAAAGAAAATTAATACTAGCACTTGTAGAAGGTGAGAGAGTAATATAAGGAAGAGAGAGATATTCAAAGATAACATAAAAATGGCGTCTATACCAACAACGGCGGTACCAACAACGGCGGTACCAACAACGGTTGCAAGTAAGGTAATCTGTCTGAAATCAGACTATAATAACAAATTCCTGCGCTATAAGAATGACATAGATAGTCAAACATATGGCCTTCTTGAGTTTGATGGTGATGAGGTAATGGATCAATTTGCCCACTTTGAAATTGAGCAATCCAAGACTTATGATGGTCTTGTCCATCTCAAATCCCGCTACAATAACAAATATTTTGTTAGGTATGCTTTTTTTTAGGCATCCTTTTCTAATTATTTGCAAAAATTTTAAATAAAGTGTTAGTACGTAGATAATATCTGATCGTTACGAATAATTCAAAACGAACGTAGATAATATCTAATCGTTGCTGCCTTGCTGAGTTGCTGGTGATGACTTTATTCTTCTGTTTTTTAAGATGCAGTCATGTACAACTTGATATAGTTTTGTTTGGAGAATGATTAAGTTCGATATTCTCTAAAAAAAGGAGCATGTATGTAAGTAATGTAACTATATTATATAAGATACAGAATACAGAATATATATGATGTTTATGTTGAATACGGTCAACTAGTCAATATCAAGTCGAGTTGATCAAATTTGAGTCTGGTTAGTGATAGGTTAAGTTGAATTTGGTTGAGTCGATATTGATGAGTTGAATGAATTTGGGTTTCAATAAGTTAAATTTGGTTTGGGTCATTCTCAAGTTCAAGTCGGATTTGGTTCAGTTTAATAGTTTGTGAGTTATATTCTGGTCTAGCAAACCTATGTGATGAGAGAAATAGAGTAGAGAAGGAAAAGAGGCCAAACGAATCTATGTGATGTGAGATAGAGAGAATTTATAAATTAAAAGGGAAAATGATGCTATTCAATTAGAAATTAAACTTCTTTATTATAAAAATTAACAAAATTTGGATGTCATTCCGTTAATAATGGATTGTATGGTTTATTTATAGGTGGTCTCCCATTCACAATTGGATTAGTGCATCAGCCCACAACATAGATGAAAATCAATGCAATTGGAGTTGTACATTGTTCAAGCCAATATATTTTAGCGATGATGATGGTACACAAAAAATGCGAATTCTGCATGTCCAACTCGGTCAATATGCATGCTTGTGGAAGGACAATGATGTTGCCTCTTTTGATTCATGCTTAAAAGCAGGCTCAAATGAAACTAATAAAGACTCGTTTGATGTTTTCACTATCGTAAACTTGTTTAAAATACCCAAGCATGTTGCATTTAAGGGAAATAATGGTAGATATTTAGGTGCGATCGAAATAAGAGGTCTTCCGCTTCTTCAATTTTCATTCGATAGTCTTGATGATCCTAGAGTCGCCCATGAGGTGTTCGAAGCTCCTGATGGTACACTTAGCATAAAATCGAGTTACGTCGGAAAGTTTTGGAGGCTTGGTAACAATGAATGGATCGTAACTGATGCAGATGATCCTTGTGGTAGTAGCAACAACGCTGATGCAAAGTTTAGGCTTGTTGTGCGTGACCTTAATGTCGTAGCACTAATAAACATGTCCAACACTTGGTTTTGCAAGAGATATACGACTCGTGTCATTGAAGACTCTCTGAGAGCTGAAACTGAACATGTTGACATGTTTACACCACTAGAGATGTTTGATTTGGGAACTTAATGGGTCGCGCCGTTCTATATGTGAAATGATACTAGCCACATGAGTTCCTTTTATTTTTCATTCTATCTTTCTCTCTCCTTTCAAAAAATTGTTCAAGAGACTATGAAAATAAAAGTGTAACAACTAATAAAACAAAGGAAATATATCATACTTCAATGGTTCTGATATTTATGTTTTCTATTTAAGAAATAAACAAATTGTATTTATAATTTTATATACTACGTATGTTCTCTATTTATTATGTTCTTAATCTAAGAAATCAATGAGTTATTGGGCCCGAACGGTGCAAAGGCCTATCACATGTATTTATATATCAAGACCAAAAAAACATGTATTTACATATGCTCTCTATTTGTTCCCAGGGTTCAAATGTTCAATGTAAAAGTCATACATTTATTTTTGTAGTATGTGTGAATGTGTGATGGTATGGCTTATGGAATGATAACCAATAAAGGAGGCTAGAAGAGTAAAAGGGTGCCACATTTTAATCAATTATGATGGCATGGATGGAAAATGGAATGCAACGGTAACAAACAAAGGAGATTAGGAGAAGCAACATGACGTGTAGTTTTTTTTTTTTATTTTTTTTTTATTATTATTTCTTTAATTATATATATATATAAAATGAAACATACCTTTTAAGTATGAACGAACTTTACGGAAAAGATTAAGTAATGATAACGGCCAAATTAATCAAAATAATTTATACACGTACTACTACTACTAAGAGTACTAACTAATTTAATCCTTCTCTAATCTTGATTTTTTAATTATTTTGATAAAGTAGATTGTTTACCTACTGTAATCAACTCCTAAGATAGCGTGCCAAAAATGACGGAGTACTTTTTAAAATGTTTTGAACTAGTCATACATGACTCTAATAAGGGCATATGTGTCCATTCACTTATAACAACCTTATTCATTAATACCAACAAATGCAAATTTTTTTTGTTAATATTGGTATAATTTGTTGTTGGTATCATGTGGCCGATGTGGGTTATTAGAGTCATATATGACTCTTATTACTAGAGTCCTAGCAATCCTCGTTTTTCTAGCTTAGCTTAAAAACACGCTCAGTCATAAAAAGTAACATATTTTCAACAAAAAAAAAAAATGAACAGTTATACCACACACTCAATAAACAAACAAATATGTGAAACACATGTTCTCACTCGGAGACAATAATAAGTCCAAGTATTGGACTGTCCAATAATAATACATATGAAAATTAAGATCTATAAATGGCATGACAATATTAGTTTACCTATCACAAGATATAATATTTGTAGATCGAAGTTAACAAAGGAGAGGGAGAGAGAGAGTGTGATAAAAATGAGTCTACCACCACTGGCTTTAGGTATGAAGATAATGTGTCTAAAATCAGCTAAAAACAATAAATTTTTGCGTTATAGGTATGAAGATGTCCAAACACATGGCCTTCTTCAGTTTGCTGCTGATCAAGTTACGGATCCATATGCCCAATTTGAGGTCGAGCAATCTATAGATTTTGATGGTCTTGTTCATCTCAAATCTCGGTACAATAATAAATATTTGGTTAGGTATGTACTACATACTCTTTTCTTTTTTTACACAGTATGGTTCGATATAGAAGAAATATAATGACTATGGACTAATAATGTTAACTCCTAATAATGTTTGTTGCTATCACATTGTACTGTACTTAATTAGATAGTATTACCAATTTACCGTGATATAAAAATAATTCTTCATAATCTACATCTATATATATCTATTTATACTTAGTTAGTATTTAAAAACAAGAGTCACAATCATTCATATGCCACATATCCTCACAACTCACTCATATGCCACATGTTACTTCTCTTGCCATTTTAATATTAAAAAAATTAAAGTAAATGTATTACATAATGTTAAAGTCTTTATGCATTCTGTAACTTGTACATTTAAGTAAGAAAATGAAGTGTTTTATTTCACCATGATAAAATAAAGTTGAATTAAATAATAAAAAGTCTTTTTATCTCTTAAACTTAAAATTTAGCTTAAACTAATATGTCATTTCATATTCCACAATATTCATGTATATATATCTAACTAAATTCCTTCATCTTTTTCCACAATTCCACCCTCACTTTTTTTTTTTTTCCTTATTAGTTTTCACAACATTCGCCTCAAAGCCATGTAACAATAACTTCGTACGTAGTTTCAACTATTGAAAACCATAAAATAGTCTTTTTATCTCTTAAACTTAAAATATAGCTTAAATTAATATGTCATTTCATATTCCACAATATTCATGTAGATATATCTAGCTAAATTCCTTCATCTTCTTCCATAATTCCACCCTCACTTTTTTTTTTTCCTTAATAAGTTTTCACAGCATTCGACTCAATAGTTATGTAACAATAATTTCGTAGTTTCAACTATTGAAAACCATACTTTTGTATAAAAATAAGGAAATTTTGATTTTTACCACCTTCAAATAACCACTTAATTGAATTTATCACCTCCAAAAAAAAAAAAAAGATTTACTTTACCACCACCAAAATTTCCAAAAATTTGATTTTATCAGCAACTACCGGATTCCGTCCATGAATCCGTTAGTAGGGCCCACATTTTTGACGTTTCTTCTTCATCTTCCCCGATCTTCCATGTCAACCAACCAGCAACGAAATCAACTACCTCGGTTGGCGGAAGTTCGTGTGGGTTTCGCGTCTGGGTGGTGGTGGTTTCGGGTCGCGATGGTTTCGCGTCTGGGTGGCGTGATTTCTGGTCTGGGGTTAGGTTGGTTTTGGGGTTAGGTTGGCTGGGGTGGATTGCGGTGGTTTCGCGTCTAGGAGGTGGTGGTTTCGGGTCGCGGTGGTTTCGCGTCTGGGTGGCGGTGGTTTCGCGTCTGGGTGGCGGTGGTTTCTAGTCTGGGTTTGGATGGTGGTGGGGTTGGTGCTGTTAGGTGGTGGCTAGGGTTTTGAGGTTGGAAAGGGGGTCGAAATCGGCGCGGCTGTGGTGTGCGGTGCGGTGGTAGCGGTTAGGTGGTGGGGTTGGTCGTAGCTGTTAGGTGGTGGCTAGGGTTTTGAGGTCGAAATCGATCGGTGCGGTGGCTGTGGGTCCCGACGGTGGCTGGTAGCGGTTAGGTGGTGGGGGCTGGTCGTAACGGTTAGGTGGTGGCCTGGGGCTGGTCGTAGCCGGTCCGGCGGTGGGGGGTCCCGACGATGGCAGCTTCCACCGGTTGCTTGATGAAGATTTTTTAAATTTTTTTTTGCTTTATTTTAAACTTACCAAATAATATGGCGACACGTGTGCAAGGTAGGCCCCACTAACGGATTTTAAGAAGGAATCCGTTAGTTGGAGGTGATTGGTGGTAAAACTGATGTTAAATTTATTTATGAGGTGGTAAAGTAAATGTTTTTTTTTTGGAGGTGGTAAATTCGACAAAGTCGTTATTTGAAGGTGGTAAAAATCAAAATTTCCTAAAAATAATCTAAGTTATAATCCGTGCATTGAACGGGCCAAAATGTTAGTTAGTACAAACAAAAGGTTATAATCTAAGTTATAACCTAAATACTTTGTTATTATTAATGACTCAATAATCAAGTAATGTTTTTGGATGGAACATTTTTTATGATGAGTGCAGCCTAAACTCAATGAAATTAAGTTGCATGATTAATTATTCAATCTCTATGTTAGAACTTAGAAGTATGTATTTATTCATTGTTTTAGGTGGTCTCCCAATCACTATTGGATTACTGCCTCAGCCGACAAATTAGATGAAGATCAAACCAATTGGACTTGTACATTGTTCAAGCCAATCTATTTCATCAATAACGATTCCCAAAAAATGCGACTTTTACATGTCCAACTTGGTCATTTTGCATGCTTGTGGAGGCTCAATGCACCTTTCGATTCATGCTTATTTGCAGGGTCAAATAAAATTGATAAAGACTCTTATGATGTTTTCACTTTCATAAACTGGGAATCGTTGTTTAATTTTCCTAAGCATGTTGCATTCAAGGGGGACAATGGTAAATATTTAGGTGCATTCGAACAAAAAGGGGTTCAATATCTATCATTTTCGTATGACAATCTTGAAGATCCTAAGGTCTCCCACGAGTTGTTCAAAACTCGTGATGGTACACTTTGCATAAAATCGAATCACCTTGGCAAGTTTTGGAGGCTTGGTGACCGTGATTGGATCGTCGTCGATGCAGATGATCCTCGCAACACTACCAACACTGCTGCAACGTTTAGGGCTGTTGTGCGTGACGTTAACGTCGTTGCACTACTAAACATGTACAAAACTTGGTTTTGTAAGAGATTCACTACTGACAAGGAAAACTTCTTGAATGCTGCTACTCAAAATATAGACGAATGTGCAATACTGATGATAATTGACTTGGGAGGGGATCTATCGTCCAATACATGCACGAAGTAATATGGTTATTATATTTATGTACTCTTTATCATCTCTTCAATAAATGGTTAAATTATGTACAATTTAAGTTTTCAATTTCAATAATAAATGGTTACAAGATGCACTATGTCGCGTGTATCATTTTTGGAGGTGGTGATACATGTTTAGGGACAAGAGAATTGCACTCAGTATCGATTGTAATAAGTGATGTGTCTAATTTATATGATGATTTCACCCCTGTTTCGTGATCTTATTATTTGAGCTTATTTTTTTCCTTTAGAGCCATTTTAACCACTAATATATATGTTCTGCACTTCTACTATGTGTTAATGTGTTATTGTAATGTTAATCGTATTTTATTGGAACTAGCCTTCTGGGCCGTGCAATGCACGGTTTATTTATAGGTAATTAGGTATACTATATAAATAATTATTTTTTAACATATTCATATTGGCAAATGAATAGTTTATAAAGGAAAAGAAGAGGTAAAAATTGAATGCAATTGTAGTAGAAATTAAACCGGAGGAAAGTGAACCAAACAACATTCAATCATTTATACATGTATTGAATTAAAGTTTTTTTTTTCGGATGAGAAAAGGGATTAAAAAAACAAAGATTAAATGAAGTGACATGTGGCATTGGAGAAAAAAATAAAATGTATATGCGGCACTATAGGGATGATGGTTTTTGTTTTTAAATACTAACTAAGTATAGATATAGATTAGCGTTTTAGGACACGTAGTTTCAATCGTTTTAGATCACCGTGAGGAAAATTAGGACTTTGGATCGCATTTGATCTAGTGCCGTTTCAGACATATTTGGACCTAGTTGGTAGTAGCAGCCCACAAAAAAAAGAATGTTGGACTGCCATTTCCAATCCATAATTTCCCGTTAGATAAACTATAATATTGGGCTCCATCCCATAAAATGTAGCTCTCTCAAAACCCTCATTTGCTGCAATTTCAATTTAAATGAATTAATATTTTTATACTTAAATTAGAAAGTTCAAATTTATTAATTTATAACAACAACTTTATTTAATTTTGAAGTATAAAATACAGTAGTACTTATAAATTAGAAAGTTCAATGGTATTCTTTCCTAAATTGGATCACAATAAAGTCCTACACATCTTTAACAATATTACCAAAATTTGGAGCATATTGTTATTGCTTTGGGGTCGAGATTTGACGATTGGTAGTGGCGTCTTGTTACCTTGTCATTTGCTTTTAGAGGGCTTGGTGTTTATTCTGTGAGTGATATTAGGCATTATGCTTTTCTCGCTTCTTATTTGCAGTCGGCTGGCTTGCAAACTCAACTTCTACGGCGTGCTAGTATAGTTGGTCTTGGTCGTGCCTTTGATGAGGCGGAGGTCCATTTAATAAAACTGTAGAGTATGAAATTTTTAGTAATCCTAGTGAGATTGCTGCCCAAAAACTTATGAAGAAATTGACGGATATTTTATTTCACAAAGGTTACTGCTTCTGCTATATCCACGTTTTTTTATCTCCCTGTCACTTAGCTTTTTAGAAGTCTCATCAAGGAGAACACACCTCGACTTGGCTTCGTGTGGACGTGTGGTCCCTATTTCTGGTCTGGATCAAATGATGAACGCTAAGACTTATCGTTGTGTGTTGTGCTATCAATTGGGTGTTTCTTTATTCTCTATTTTGGCATCGTGCTCTACTTGCTCCAAGGTTTTTGTTGGGGATATTTTTAGGGATTATGCTGTATCATGTGCTGGTATGGTGGGTATTAAACATCGCCATAATGTTGTCCGGGATACTCTTCTTGATGTATGCTATCAGTTTGGGATTTTAGCAAGAAAAGAGATTGACATTGGGTTGTCAGGGGGAACAATGGGGCCCTCATACCTGCATATAGGTGTGCAAAAATGGATCTGGACCGGAAAACTGAACGATATCGAATCGGATCGGATCGGGGGATTTCGAGTCGATTTTCGGTCCTAAAAAATGGCGATTCCAGGTTTCCGGTCCGGGTAAAAACCGGAATATTCCGGTCCAGACTGGAATGGACCGAAAAGTGTATTTTTGTAATTTTTTGGGTGAAAGTTTTAAAATTGAAGGTTAAATTTCTAAAAAAATTAGGTACAAAACTTGTAATTTATAAATTTTAGGTGCAAAATAGGAAAGCACGCAGAAAAAAAAAAAAAAAAACCGTTAAAAATGTATGTATATAATATGACACTTAAATGCAAAAAGAAATAAAAAAATAAAAACAAAGAGAAAAGAATATAACCAGTCCAAAACCAGATCTGAATAAACAGGTCTGGATCGGTTAATTACGGTCCGGTCCCGGTCCCAAAAAAAGTCGATTTCAGGTTCCGGTCCGGTTTTGGACCGGTGCATATGTGTTGCTTTACTCTTGAGAACAAGGTCGCAATGTGTGTGTTGACTTTACTGGGTCATCTCCTTTGACTCAGATTGGGTTGTGACTTCGCACCTAGGCGGGTTGTGACTGATGCGGCTCGTCGTAAGCGGATCAAGTATGAAGCTAGTTGTCAGGCTATTAAATTAGGTATGGTTTCCTTCCTTTCTCTATCTCTTTTCTTGGGGATTTAGAGAATGAGGTGGTTGCGTTGCTAAAGCGGATCTAGAAGTTCTCGAAGACTCAAGACACTGGGGCACGTGTTGCAGCTAGAGGTGATCGTTTGCGGGCTTGGACGGGAAACGGGCCGGGCCTATACTTTTTTTTTGTCCAACGGGCTAATTGTAGCTAACTCGAGCCCTTTTATACGGGCTTGATAAATTGTCCAAGCCCGCTCTATTAACGGGCCGGGCTTGCCCGCGGGTCTAAAATATTTGTTTTACATATTGTCTTGTCTGTGTCCGCCATTTATATTAACGGGTCGGGCCTAGCCTGCCCAAATTTTCATTTTTTTTCAAAATGATTGTCCAAGACAACTTATTTTGCGGGCCGGGTTGGGCGGGTTTAGCGGGTTGACCCGTCCATGAACAACTCTAGTTGCAGCTCATCTCTTCACTAGGATAGGATTTGCTATATCTAGAGAAGTGGGGGCCCAAATTGTATCTCGACTTTCCACTAATTTCTTGTAATTAGGTTGACTTTAATTTGTTCATCCTGGAGGGGTTGTGACTGATGCGGCTCATCGAAAGCGGGTCAAGTACGTACGAATCCAATTGTTGGACAATTGGATATGGTTTCCTCCCCTTCTCCTTTTTCTTCACTTGGAGAATTAGAGAAGGAGGCAATTGCGTTGCTAAAGAGGGTTCAGAAGTTCTCGATGACTCAAAATATTGGAGGACGTGATGCTACTCATATTTTCAATAGGTTTTGCTATCGCTAGAGGAGTGGGGACCCAGATTGGGTCTCGACTTCCCCCTAATTTTTAATAAGTTGTATGACTTTGTCTATTTTTGAGATATAATAATAATAATAATAATAATAATAATAATAATAATAATAATAATAATAATAATAATAATAATAATAATAATAATAATAATAATAATAATTTTGGTGTAAATAATAATAAAAATAATAATGATAAGTATATAAGTCATAGCCTCATAGGAATTGTTCACCTTAAAAATATTTAGTATATTAGTCAGAATTGCAGCTAATGTATGAAACCTCTCATAGCATTCTCGTCTAAAAAAAGATAAAGATGCAATCAATTTAGTTCCAATTAAACAAAATTATACGTATTACAAAATGCACGACATAAGATACATACATATACTCAATAATAACACAATAATATACTATTTCTTCTTAAGATAAAACTACAAATTAAAATGCATGATAAATATACAATGTTACTTTAATTTCGTCAAGTTCAGCTTTACACCTCCTTCATGATCAACACCAATTTCACATTAATCAGAACCTGCATCAAGAGAGAAATCGACCTTTATACGGAGTAATTAACAATGTATAATAACATGCATTTTTATTTACATTTGATTTTTTTTTTTTTTTTTTTAAGGCATAATAACAAGAATTGACAATATAATACTAGCATTACAGATTTACAGAACATTAACTGTCATGTGTGCCATTTGTTAAATACTATTGTACAATATAATAATGCTACTATATGTTGAAATTTGTACTTACCGAATCGTAAGGCCTTGTCGATTCTTTAGACTGTTAGGGATACCACCCTTAAATTTGTTGTTTTGTAGATATCTGCCATCAAATTTAATAAGCAAATTATATTAGAGGTGGCTTAAATACAAAATTATATTACCGAAATTGCAAAATTTATTTAAAAATTTAGAGGTGATTTTTGTATTAAGTTTAATAATGACATACATCTCACGGATTCGTGGAAGTTTGGCTAATGATTCAGGAATTGATCCTTCAAATTGATTATTTTCCAAATGCCTGTATCAAATTTTTGTATGTTAAATCTTACACAGTAATACAATACTATTTGTAGAATATTTCCAAATTAAAAAAAAATGGTTAATTGATTTATAATTTTAATATGCACGCATTTTATTAAGCAAGCTTACAAGGTTTCTAGCATCTTCATGGAGCTCATATTCGGCAACGTACCTGAGAGTTTGTTATGCCCAAGCCAACTATAATAACAAAAAAAAAAAAAAAAAGTTATGTAGTAATGTCATAATCAACTACTTTTCATATTATGAGAATTGAAAGAGGTAACGTAGGTTAGACACATCTAGAGGAGGTAACAAATTAAGTGAATTCCTCGTCAAATAAAAGTGTACTTCTTAAAAGCACATGGTATATATATATATACGTAATATAAAAATGAGTCATACCCGCTACTATAATGACATGGTGATATGACAGTGGTATTACACAACAACTAACATGACTAAACTTTACACCAGCTCACTAGGAAGGGATCCCTTAAATAATGCGCTCTATCCCATGAAACATCACATGTAACCGAATTATACAGAGACCTGCTTATATGTGTTGTTTGAAAAGACTATTTCTTAACATTTTTGAAATAGAATCACAAAATTGTAGAGTTGTCTATCTAAAATGCACATACATTTTTTGCTCTAAAAAATGCACACACAATATCTAGTGTCTACCAAAGAAATGTGTACCATGCCTCGATTCGGAGTACGTGCACGTAAATGGGCTAGGCAAATTTGGTTTACGACTTACAGATGGGCAACTGCAGTTAGATCTTTTATGCTTGTTGATAAAGTTCCAGAGAGCCCCAAACCTGTCAAATTCCTATAACACCAAAAAAAAAGGAAAGGAAAATTCTTTCTTGTAATAAACTCTTCACATAAGTTGTATACATATTACACAACTTATGCAAAGAATATGGTACAAGATAGAACTTCCCTGATCAAAATTAGAAGAGAAAAATGATATAAATTTTTTCAACATAAGTGAGTAAAAACTATATGTTGTATTGAGTACATCTAATTTTTATCCCGATACATTCACATTTAGTGTATGTTCATCTTCGCATGCATCCTCAATTTTTGAGTATTTTTGTAATTTAGTGATGTTAAGTTTTGATAATTATAAGTTTAATTTCATTGTAATTAATAATTTATGACAAAAGTAGCATGGTTCTCCAAAATTAATTGGTTGATTGTTGTACATTAAGGTGTCTTTAAACAAAAGATTTTAATTATGTTGGACTAGATTATTTTCAGCTTAACTGAAACACTACTAAATGTGAAGGTACCGGGATGAAAATTACTGTAATTCTTCTTATAAGAATTGAACTGACATAGCTTCAACTCGAGCAATGCCGTTTGATTGGGAGCATGTAACGCCACTCCATGAATTTTTTCGAGGTAAGCAAGGATCTCCGTTCCAATCACCGGGTGGATTGTTCAGGCTTCGATCCAAATCAGTCATTGCAGTCACTGCCAAATTTTACAACTACGTTAAAACCTTTAGATTTAGGTTCTGTTCTCTTCATCTTATTCTTATCACGACTTTTTAGTTATTCTTGTTAAAATCAGACTAGTAAAAGAATAGCAACTTAGCAAGAAAATTTGGTACCATAATATTACCATCCTTGTCACTAGTCCTCCCACCAAGGGGAAGTAGCTGAAACATCTCGGCGGCGTTCAAGAGAGGTCCAACGGGACCGCCATCCTCGGGGATCATCGTGATCTGAGTTTGACCCGATAGAGGCCATTCAGGTGTATAGACGTTCACCCCACTAGTTGTTACGTTGATCTTGTTATAAAACGCGTCGCCATTGATCAAAATGTTAAACACTCTCCAACTGTATGGGCTAGGAGTTCGGTTGTCCTGGAAGTAGAGAGAAATGTGGTAGTTGCTATTGGACAATGGCGTTGGCGGCCACTTGATTTCTAGGGTTTTGCCTCGGCTTGTTGTTATTGCTGAGCTTAATGCCTGGCTTGGTGGCATGTTCCAAAAATCTGATGGTGTTATGTTAGATTGACATTTCACTGTTGGATTTGTATCTTTGAATTGTTGCCACATTCGGTTATACTCGTCATCTGGATAACTAGTCTCCAAATAATCAATCAACTACGTACTAAAAATTTAAAACATTATGGTAATCATATTTCAAACGATTACTATAGAGTTTTTTAGTTACCACTGTTAAATTTCAGTTTTTTGGTTCGGGATTGCATCTTTAGCTAGAATCTTAAAACTCGCAATTATAAAGAATTTGAATGAGACCGTTTTTTATAAGATTGATTAAGTACCTGATAAAATTGGCTTCACCATTATCTTTGTTATCCTTACCAAAGGTATGACGAGCAACCGTGCTAAGTGCATACTTGTGGAAATCAACAGACTTATAAAGAATGTCATCTAGGAACATGACTTCTATGGCAGATATATAGGGGCTAGAAGCACCTTTAGTGTACTCGTTACGAGCGAGGCAAACCGAAAGGACCTTGCCATGAGCAGCAACCACAAGCTCATAGTAAGAAGCAAGACCCTTGCCATACTCATCTGTGGTATTAACGATGCTCCATCTAGTTCCGTCGATGATTTGATCGAACACTGGTGGATCTTGTTTTCCATCGAAATTTCCATAGAAGTAAGTGGTCCTAACAAGGTACTTTGCTCCTTGAATCACTTGGAAGGTGTAACAAAATTTGCGAGCTGATTTATCAGGGAAGAACCTTAGATTTGACAATATAGGAAATAGTTGATTTGTATTGTTTTTCACAGTTGTTGCATTTCCGACCGAGGTAAAACTTAGGTCCGGTATGTATTTTAAACCACTAATGTTTATGCTCTCCGTAGATCCACAACTTACCAAGAATCCTGAAATAAAAGTTATATTAAAGTCACGAATTATGCTATATACCAAAATGTACCTATGTTAAGATCAATCAATTGGTGGGGTGCGTTATCTCACACACCTTTCCATTTTCATGCAAGATACACACGCATTATCTAGGTATACCATATATGTGGGTGTTGTAACAAAAATATTATCGTCTATCTTACTAATTAATACTCCGTATGAAATAAACAAACTCATGATTTGATGTATAGAAAAGGTTATTAAATATTACCTCTAGGAGCAGGAATATCATCTGCATGGATTAATGATAATGGGATGCTTGCTATCCATAGGATGAAGATGGAGATTGACATAACTACTTTTCTGTAACAAACAATTTCTTCAAAGGAGGAGGAGGAGAAAGTGGGAGAAATATAGGCCTAAAATAAGGGAGTCAATGGTGGACATGCAATGGTTTTGGTGAAAGGAGTGACACGTATGAAATCATTGATTATCGATTGTCATTTTATTTTAGGAAGATAGTCTTATTAAACATTTGAATTCGTTACAATTGTTAAAAAAAAATCGTAAAGGTAAAAGTCAATTGTAATGAGGAGAAAATACAAATTACAATTAAATAGAAGTATGAGCTAGATTGTGAATTAAGAACCGGTAAAAAAATCATCATCATCATCATCATCATTAAGCCTATATCTGGAATCATTAGCGTTGTTCTCTATTCTGCTGGATTCAAAAAATTATGAGACTAATGTTTGGCTTCAATTTCTAGTTAATCTACTTTTGAAAACATAAATCTATTAAATTTGGTTCCCAACGGATTTGCATTTGAAATTAGGTACCCAGTGATAGCACAATGTAAAGATTAGAATAGACCCGGTTTACAATAACTTATTATAAACCCAACTTTCTAGTATACCATACGAATGTGATTATACCATACGAATGTGATTATATTATACGAAATGTGATTATAAAACTACAAAAGTGATTATATCATCCTGAAACTGTTATGTAAATGTATCACTCAAAAAGTAAATTTATCATTATAAAAAGTATCTAATAGTAAATTACCTCATTCAAAATAATTCAAAATATGACTCACAAAAAGATAATTAAATCTTATAAAAAAGTGATTATATCATCCAAAATGTGATTATATTATTTGAAAGTGTCAAAATTTGGGTCTACAATAATACAATACTAGATGTAAGCCCGTGCGATGCACGATTTTTAAATATTTCATTTTGTATATTTTTTTTTTGTAATTTCTTAATAGTAGTATTTTTTTTTTGTTTTTATTTTCTATTATGTTATTTTAACATTAATTTAAGGTAAAATATTTTGTTAAGTTTTAAATTATTCTTATTCAAATTTTACATATATAGAACTTGAATTTATAAATTGAAATAAATATTATCTCATATCGGATAGTTAGATAAAATCAATAAATCAAATATATTTTTTAATTTTTAATTATTTGGTAAAATAATATAAATCCTAATGTAAAAGATAATATAAAAGATAATTTCTGTTTTTTTATAATTTAAATCTTAAATTACTATTTTTTGTTTTAAATTATCAAATTTCATTTGTTAATTTTTTCTTAAATGGCGACTGAATATTCATATTCTAAATTAATATATAAATCTAATTTTTAATTGGTCAAAATAAATTTAATTTTTTATTGGTCGAAATATAAATCTAATTTTTCATATACATTTTTTATATAAATATATTTTTTGTGATCTCTTAATTTTTTTCTTGCATTATAAGTTTTAATATATGAAAGTATCATATCATCATATATTTACAGAAAACCATTAACATCAAATGATAATTTATATTTTTTAAATATCAAAATATAATTTTTAGTTTTTTAAATAACATAAATCCTAATATCTAAAGAAAATTTTTAGTTTTGTAACAAATAAAAATGATAAAATTTAGTGTTCTTAAATAATTAAAATCCTAATAAATTACTATTTGTCGTTTTTACCTACGTGACAAAAATTTAAAATATCATTCATCACTTTTGTTTAGGTGACGAGTGATTTTTTTAATTCTAAAATAAAATAGAAATCTAATTTTTTAATTGGTCGAAAATATAACTTTTCTTATGTGACGCTCTCAATGCTCTCCAAAAATGCCTACTTTCAAATGATAATTTATTTTTTTGAATATCAAAATATAATTTTTAGTTTTTTAAATAATATAAATCCTAATATCTAAAGATAATTTTTAGTTTTGTAACAAATAAAAATGATAAAAATTAGTGTTCTTAAATAATTAAAAACCTAATAAATTACTATTCGTCGTTTTTACGTACGTGGCAAAAATTTAAAATATCATTTGTCACTTTTTTTAGGTGGCGAGTGATTTTTTTAATTCTAAAATAAAATAGAAATCTAATTTTTAATTGGTCGAAAATATAACTTTTCTTATGTGGCGCTCTCAATGCTCTCCAAAAATGCCTACTTTATTTATATATATATATTAGATTTATTGTAGACCGGGTCCATACAAGACCAATTGAATTCAAGGGGCTAGTTCAGACAATTCCGAATTAAATATTTCGTATTAAAAATCGATTCTTGATCCGATTTTAACAAATAAAACAACCGAATCCTAAATCCTAAAACCTAAAAAATCCTTAATTTTTCGAAATTAACACTTTGTGGAAAGTTCAAAGTTGAATGATGTTGCACCTAGTCCCCCACTCTTGTTGAAATCATAACATCAACTACCATTCATCCAATTTCTATTCCTATGATCTAAAAAGACCAATCCCATTAGGAAACTTCAAACTTGTAGAATTGTATTTTAGGCATTGACTCACCAAATCAAACTAATCAACCCAACAACAACTTTGCTTTTTCTAACCTTTCATCTTTCCATGCTTCTTCTCCACTAAATCCTTCTTCTAACTCTGCAAAATTCCGATGAATCCTGGATTTTCCGGCGGAAGGCCGCCGAAAACATCCTTCGACGGCGAAACTCCGGCGAACTCCAGAAAAAAATGGACGAATTTAATGCCGTTTTTCATAGGTTTAGTTGTAATTGCAGAAATCACTTTTTTAGGTCGCCTTGATATGGCTAAAAATGCTGCTATGGTTAACTCGTGGGCGGACTCGTTGTTGCGCCAATCATCGCCGGCAGTTTCGTTCCTGGCCACCGATGATGGCGGTGGTGCGGCGGCCGATTCGGAGGAAGATGGTGGTTTTTGCGAGAGCTGGTTGCTTAAAGAGGATACTGTGATTTATTCTAGGGATTTTGATAAAGATCCTGTTTTGGTTGCTGGTGGTGATCAGGTTTGTGCGATTACTTTGATCAATTTAGCAATATTTTGTTGTTTAATTTTTATATTTTTTCGATTGGAGTAGTAATTTGTTTGCTTTATTTGAAGTTAATGATGAAATTTGACTTGTAGGTGTAGTAAATTAGGGTTTTTGAAATATTAATTTGCTTGTTATGTTGGTTTTTTTAGCTGTTATGTTTAATTGGTGGATTTATGTTGAGGAAATATGTACAATTGGAAGCAATTGTTCGACTTGTAGTCAGATGTGGGTAAAGAAACAGTAAAATTCAAATCCCCAATGATGAATAGGGTTTTGGGAGGTTGATAGTTAGGTACTTAGGTGTGATAGTTTGCCCATATGGTGTGCTTGAGTCCAGATGTATTCGCTTCTCCTTTTCCTCCGCGAGTTTTGTTTGGCTTTAATGTCCATCAAATTATGGGGTTAGCTCAATGGGTTTCCTTCCAATTCTCTAGGTTTCCATTCAATATTGAAACTTTTGTTTGGATTTCTGTAATGAAACTCCAAAATTGCATATAACTTTAGACCGTGGAAACTTGTTTGTGGCGTCAATTTGATCCTTTTGCTACCCTTACTTTCAAAGCCTATAGCTCAAGTAAAATGGTAATCTAGTACAAGTTTTGAATGTATCTGAATCTTGGTAAAGACTGCTCTTCATGACTTAAGGTGCATGCCTTAGTACACATAGAAATGCAAGAGGAGATTGGCATTTTTCTAAACTTAGGAATGTTCATACGATGGGATGTGTTGATACAAAATATCTTTAAGTGAATTGGGTCCATCAATATCTACCCTCCCTCCTTATCATATACATTCCTACCCTTCTTTCCAATCTACTACCTATCAGAAATTGGTTGAGTGAGTGGATCTGATGGGTTTACCAGTGTCTCAATATGTTGGGGAATTTGTACTTCAGAAGAAAAAATCTGCCAAATTAAGGTTGCTGACTGTAAGAATGACTCACCTACTCGCCTATCAAGGATCTGTTTGGTGTGCAAGGGAAAGGCATACCTGTTTGTGATATTTGTGACTTAAGAAGATCCAAAGGGAAATTGTGAGCTGCCTTTTTTATTTCAACCAAAAAAAAAAAAAAAAACCTTGACTTCAATAGTCCAAAGCTATATATAACTAAAATATAAAATTTGTTTTTTGCTGAAAGGCAGAAAAGATTTGTAGTTCAAGACAATGGCATTTCGGATATTGATTTGAGCTCCTTTGATCTGATATGGTTTATTTGGAGTTGGAGATTTATTGATCAATGACTTGATGATAAGTACGAGTATATGATAAGTGAATTTTCATAAGCTGGGTGAAACTCTGCTCCACAAAGTAGAAACAGAATCACTACCACAGAACCAGATTCCAATTTACAAAATTAAGCGGTGGTTTAAATTCTCTTATTGCAACTGAACTGCTTGAATCCTGTTTGTCCTGTGACTGTCAGAAACATGGAGATGGTTAAGTGCCCCCCACCCCCACCCCGCATTTATGGTTGTGAAAACTAAATGTCTCGTGCTTCCTATTCTAAAAGTGAATACCTGGCTGATTTTTCCCATAACCTTTTTAATGTTATGCTGTTTTATGAGCTGATAGTTTGTCTAGGGACTGTGCTGTTTCCTCATTACTTACTAAGTTTTGGTTTTGTTTGCTATGCCTTGGTAAATAATAATGTCATTTCATCAATCAGTCAACCAGAAATTATTTTTAACTTCAAGATGTGATTTGCCTACATGTTTTGAAACTATGATGATATGCTTTTGGCCCACATTGTCTTTTTGTTCCTCATTTAGGAGTGGAATACTTGCTCGGTGGGATGCAAGTTTGGACAGGATTCTGGTAGGAAACCAGATGCTGCATTTGGTTGGCCTCAAGGGCATGGAACGGCTAGTGTGCTCCGTTCAATGGAATCAGCTCAGTATTATGCAGAAAACAATATTGCCAATGCACGAGGGTAGGTAAGAACATGTGTTTTCTCATAGGATGAAGTACATGTAGATTTAGCATCTCTTCCCTTTGCCACCTCTGTGGAGAGTGATCCTTCATGCATGACTATAATGCTAGCATTGTAGGCAATATAAGCATATACGATAATGCATATCATATCCTTTGTTAGAAAGCTTTTTGTAAAGATCCCGATACCGGTTTTTCCGGCTCCGTGACCGATTCCGCGACATATTTCTACCAATGCTGTATTGAGTTGGATGCTTCTTGATCCCTTTATTATGTTTGGGTTGCTCTGTGTCAGGAAGGGTTATGACGTCATTATGACCACTAGCCTGTCGTCTGATGTTCCAGTAGGATATTTCTCTTGGGCAGAGTATGACATCATGGCACCTGTGCAACCAAAAACCGAGAGTGCTTTGGCTGCAGCTTTCATCTCTAATTGTGGTGCTCGCAACTTTCGATTGCAAGCACTTGAAGGTCTTGAGAAGAGTGGGATGAAGATAGATTCTTATGGTGGTTGTCACCGTAACCGAGATGGAAGAGGTTTGTGAAATCAAGCAAATTTCTCTTGTTTTATGTCTTCTGCTTGCTTGAATTATCTTCTTCTTCTTCTTTTTTTTCTTTCTTTCTACTTATGATGCTGCAACCCTTCACTTTTATCTATTAAAAACCTAGGCATCTTAAGTTGCTTCTCATGCCGTAGGCATTTCTATTGACACTCTTTTAAATTACCATCTTCTTATATCTTTATTGGAAAATGATTTTTGGTTTTCAAAGACACTATATTAAATCATTACTAACTTATTAACAAAAAAATGTTCTGATTCTTTTTATCATTTACCAAGTGAAATTATATCATTTAAGGGCCTTATTACATCTTATTTTTTTGCATTTCTATAAAATTTTTTTGGTGATTTAGGCATAGAGCTTCTATCTTATTCTTTTCTTTTATATTTCAAATTTTCAAGTAAAAGCATATGATAGAGTGCTCCATTTTGCGGCATCTTCTTATTCAAAAACTTTAGTTGAAAGCCAGATTTTGATTTGGTTACCTGGAATGTTCTTTATAGTTTGGTATAAGAAATGCATACACTGCTTTGTTAGGTACTCACCTTTGCTTTGCACCGGGTGCTAGATTCCAGTTGTATTGTCACCTCTGTCTAATTCATACCTTTTTAAATGTTGCTTTTGAAAATTTGGGTCTCTCTTGTAAGGGTGGCAGGATGCATTCATGTTTGCTCCTTGTGACAATTGGATGCCAATTTTGATGTATTTGCGGATGGTGGTTATTGTGCATATTTTGCTTTTATTGGCTTCTCAAATTGATTGTCAGATATAGAATACTAGAAAATGTCTCATGCTAGATAACTATTAACTACGACTCTCTTACATACTTGCCTTTTATTCATTTAATAGAGATCCCATCCATTTCAGATTCTTCATCATCTTTCTTAATTTGTATTACCATCTGATTGGTGACTGTTAGTTAACAAAATCATTTTGTTAACATTTCAGTTGACAAAGTTGAAACATTGAAGCGGTATAAATTTAGCTTGGCTTTTGAAAATTCGAACGAGGAGGACTATGTCACGGAGAAATTCTTCCAGTCCCTTGTTGCTGGTATGAACGCTGATCTTCTACATCTGGTGCTTTTTACGCATATGTTAAATGTATTTAGAATTTTGGATACTTGTTTCATGGCCACTGCTTCTGTATATCTGAGATGTCCAACTTACGGAAGTCAAGTCAAGTTTTGAACTGTTAAGTGGGGTCAGTGTGAAGGATAATGTAGATAGTATCTATATTCTACCTAAGAAGATTCCAATATTAATTGCAACTATCTGTCACAATCCTTTCCTTCCGAGCCAGGGAAATGAAGCTTGTTTCCTCCTAAACTTCACTTATAGGCTCTCAACCGAAACATCATTCATCCTTTTATATCTTAGTTTCTTCTAGAGAGAGAGAGAGGGAGGGAGGGAGGGTTAAATTTAATTTTCTCTATGCTAAAAATTCTCGACAATGACTCTTGACTGATTTGGGAATGATTAACATGAGGTCTTGCATCAGTGTTAGTATATTGTTAATTTGTAAATTCTGAAAAGCTTATTTAAAGTGGCAAATCTGCACATGGTTCATAGTGTGGATTTAGTGAAAGACAGATTATGTAACACTTGGAGATGGGTCATAGTCACTTGTTGGTGGCTATTTTAACTAATAGTTAAACTATAGCATTTTTACATAGTTGTCTCCCCAAATCTGTTGGCTTACATGTATTAGCTGATCAATAGCCTCGCTATGACAAGTTGATGCTTTGTCATGTGGGTTCTAGATGCTATTGGACATTTGGACTACCAGTGAAGTAGTGAGAAACTGATTGATGGGTCAGGGTTTAGTGGCTGCTATTGAGGAATATGTTTGACCTCTTTTTTCTTTTAAAATATAAGGCCTCAAAAAATGAAGATAAGTGAAAATTAAAGTGTTTTTTTTTTTCCCCCAGAAGTGGAAATTAATCTATGTAGTGAAATCAGTATTACACATTTCTGTTATAATATAATTAGAGACTGCTCTTATTGATGTAGGGACAATTCCTGTTGTTGTTGGCGCTCCAAATATTCAAGACTTTGCTCCTTGCCTTGGATCAGTGCTGCATATAAAAGAGCTGGAAGATATTGACCCAGTTGCCAAGACTATGAAGTATCTTGCTGAAAATTCTGTTGCATACAACCAGTCATTGAGGTACACTTATTTGTTTCTCATATAGTGGTCTCACAGTCACCGGCTCATAGCTGTATTGTTGCAGAAATCTGTTTGGTATTTTGAGAATTTTGTAAGACATTGGCTATCTGTTGGTAGGTGGAAATATGACGGCCCAGATGACTCTTTCAAGGCCCTAGTTGATATGGCTGCAGTTCACTCATCATGCCGCCTTTGTATTCACCTGGCAACTAGAATCCGTGAGGATGAAGAGAGAAGACCAGGATTGAAGAAACGTCCTTGCAAGTGTTCTAAAGGCTCAGAAACTATTCATCATATATATGTAAGGGAAAGAGGCAGATTTGAGATGGAGTCTATTTTCCTTAGGTAAGGATTCATTTTGCTTTCGTATTTTATTTAAATATTTGCCTCGTTATTGCATAGTAAGAATCTCTCTGTTGTAATTTTACCTTCTTATTCCTGCCTTGTGTAAGTTAATAAGGGTTTCGTCTTACAGCCAGCATAGATCTCTAAATTCTTATCAGTATCATGTATAGTGTGAGTAAAGCAAAACTATATTACAAAGAACTAGTATTCCTAGGGTATTGCACTGCAGTGCTATTAACTGGATTACTGGAAGATTCAATGGCTTGAGGTGTTTGTGGTTAAACAATTGGGATCAGGCAATTTTTATTTTTGGCGGTTAATTTAGAGTGATTATTTTCTCATTTTTATTGTTTGTGGTTAAACAAAAGGGCAGGACTGGAGTAGTTTTTATTAATTGATGATTGAAATCCTGCCTTTAATGACAGTAGAATATGGTAACAATATTGTTACTGTTAAATTCTCAGCCTTACAAGATTATTGTTGTTATCTAGAATAAGCATGATCCTTCTAGGTTCAGTTTGTTTGCTTTCTTGAATCTTAGGATCTGCATTTTTGTTATGTGTAAAGACTGGAGATAGATATGCAAACTTCAGTCCTGTATTACATGAAATAACGCATGTAAAATATAGTTTTCCATTCACCATTATAGAGAATTTGAGGCCTATATTTGAGATTATCAAAGAAAACTGTTCTATTAGAGCACAAGCAAATTTCTGTTATATTTAATTTATGTTCTTATGTATAGCATATGGCTGGACATGAGTTGTATAATTCTTCAGTGTTTTTATAATGTTACTTCAATTGCTTTAGTTGCGTCACTTGTATTTGATTTGCATGGATTAATTTGAAAATTTGCCGTGTAGGTCTAACAATTTGACAATGGAGGCCTTGGAGTCTGCAGTACTGAAGAAGTTTAGTTACTTAAGACATGTGCCTATTTGGAAACTTGAAAGACCTGAAAGTATTAGAGGAGGAGACGAGCTCAAAGTTTATAGAATATATCCTCTTGGCATGACACAGAGACAAGCTTTGTATACCTTTAAATTGAAGGAAAGTGATTTTAGAAGTCATATAGAAAACAATCCATGCTCTAAGTTTGAGGTCATATTTGTTTGAGTAGATATGTATTTCCAGTTTTCAACCTTGAGGGTGAGCATCAGGTGATGCTGCTTTTATATTATAGTTATAGTTGATACTCGTAGTCATTGACTCTGTTTATTCATGACAGTGGGGGATCCACGTCTAGTCGTGTAGCTAAGTGACTGATAAGTAGAAATGAAAAAACCTCACTGCCTGTTGTATTGATTGCCAGTGGCCTAGTGGATACTGTGCGTCTGTGCGCATTTGGAACTTGAAGGTTATTACAAGATACAAGTTTTGAAGGAGCCCTTCATAGCTCATTTACCATGCACAATCAAGCCGACAGTCCAACAGAGTTTTATGCGTGCTGAAAAGTGCTTTTGTGCTTTGGATTGCAGGCTCACAGCTGAGTTTTTCACTGACTCGTTTATGTTGATGTCGGTTTTGGCGAGTTCTGCTTTTGAAGCAATTTCAATCAGGTTTCCAGATGTTAAAAAATTACCAACTTTTGGGTACTGATTTTTAATTTTATGTTCGGCTAATAGATCTTAAGTTACATGAAATTCATTTAGAGCAGTAGCTTGTAGGAATTGATCTAAATTATCTTCAGTTTCTCTTGGAAGGTTTTATTTTGACCTAGTTTATTAAGAGAATAACCAAAATCCCATTTTCAAAGGTGTATTTTGAGTTTGACTTTTGCATTTGTTTGTTTCTGAATACTTGCAATAGTTTGATTTTTGCGTTTTTAATAACTAAAATTTGACCAGATTTTCTTATTAATATGTAAAAAATCAAATGTTACTACTCTGTATGCTATAACTCTTTGTACCCCACTATAGTAACATGGGAGAGGCACAGATTTTATGTTATTTTTACAAATTACTCCATAAAAAGCATGGTCAAATTTTTAATTAATTGGGAAATGGTTTATAAAATATGACGGAGTAATATATATATTCCCTTCATATTTATTTAAGCAAACATTTCTCTCAACCAAGTATGTCAATGCAAACTTTGACCAATAATATATTTAATCAAAATTGTAACACTTGTATGTAATAAACTATTCATTCACACATTAGATAATTCTATCAATAACGAACTTAGGTATAAGAAAACACTTCTCCTGGTTCACAAATATTTCTAGTACAAAACTTTGACTAAAAATGTAAAAATATTTTGGGCACAATGTTACATTTTATGAAACGGATGAAGTAATTGTAATTGAAAGCTTCGGAATTGGAAATATTAGAGGACAAACCAATAAAGATATACATTGAAGATCGCACAAAATGCAAATCGAAAGATAAAAACAACAAAAATAATAAGGGGGCATCAATAATCGAATAATAATAGAAGTGATCAAGTCGTGAAGGAAGGTGTTCAGGCATGGACAGACCGAGGTGAAGGAATAATAATATAAATGTAATAGCATAACTGAGCATTATTTTCATTAAACTGATCTTATTATTTTTATTTTTTGATGAATAATAATATAAAGGTTATATTTACTATATTATTATTATATACAGTATATATAGAAAGAGTTGTATGAGGAAATGATACAGCCATTCAAGCATTAAATTAGTAACTGAATATATAATTTGTGATTTCTATTTAGATTTCAGCTCAATTTAACAAAATGAAGAGGGTTTCAGTCAAACTCCTTGGTTTTGCTGTTTTAGCTATTTTATTCATGCTCATGAGTTTCACAACAGGTTAATTTTTTATTCGGTTTCGTATGTATGTATATATACTTATACTACCTCTTTTAAGTATTAGTTGTAATTTTGAGGTACATTGTGAGGTACTCCGTATTAAATATTTTAAAGTTATTACAGCTAATATTTAACGGAGGTAGTATATATATTTGCTTGATTTATTTGCACTAATTTTGAAGCTTATTCACGATTCTAATGATTGTATTTATGCGCGCAGCTGATCCGGAAGAAACGGCGGTTAGATATGACATCGAAGTAGAAGAAGTGGTGATAGTCCGACCAAATATAGAGACCGAAAATAAGAACAGAAAGATGATTTTACAACAAACAGATAGTCATGTTAAAAATAAACAAGACGACGTCTCAATAACTACTATGGAGAACGGTTTAGGGTGTGCCAAAATATGGGAGTATTGTAACCCGATTCCGTTTATCGGACCTTCTTGTTGCGCAGGATTATCTTGTATGATTGTTGCAGGCGTTGCTGGCGGTTTTTGCAATTAAGATCTACAGCACAGTTCACATATTGATACATATGTACTATGCTCCATTTCATAAAAATTGCTAACATTTTATTCAAAAACTCTGCACGTTTTTAGTTCAAAGCTAAGTGTTGTAATTTTTTGAACAGAGTAAGTATATGCACATAACTTAGTATATCATTGGGCTCGTTTCTAGATTTTAATTTTTTTTTTAATTTTTTTTTTAATTTTTATGATGCTTCGTTTGCTTGCTGGATTTTCTGTTTTATGTTTGTTTAGTACACAAGCTAATTAAGTTGGCAAAATGTAAAATGTGTGAGGATGTAACAGTGTTACGTTTTTATATAAATTTCTAATACATGCTATATGATCCCTAAATCTTTTGTCATATGCTTGTTATATATTGCCTTATTTTTTATTATCTACAACAAAAAGATATTATTTATGGGATAAATTTTTTTTTGTTATTGCTAATAATAAAAAAAGGAAAGTAGTAACAAATATCAAAATATAATAAAATACTCCTTAACTTATTTAATTATATATTATGGTCCATCATGATACTGTACATGCATAGTATGGGAGTACATGATATGATTCATGATCATGATTAACCAAACACACTATCGTATATTTCCTCCATTGTTTTTTTTACAGGATT
This sequence comes from Chenopodium album, assembly GCF_948465745.1. Lineage (NCBI taxonomy): Eukaryota > Viridiplantae > Streptophyta > Magnoliopsida > Caryophyllales > Amaranthaceae > Chenopodium > Chenopodium album. The sequence goes on along the minus strand of NC_137842.1, from coordinate 64,973,192 downwards.
CAACACTTTTTCTTTCATAATCTTTTGTGAGTTACATGTAATGAAAAGTCATGCTATGTCTATGTGGAATTTTGTTAGATCCATCTCAATAAATATTAATAAATTATATCATATAAATTTCATACACTCTATGTTTTTGAATAATTGACATTAAATTAAATTTGACACACATGCCAATGCACTAGTTTGACCTAAAATATACATGATTAAGTATTTGTAAAATTTACTTTGTATAAAATTAAAAAAAGTTGATATTATGAAATTTTATAATAATACTTATTTTTAACAATAATATTTCATGATAAAAAAAAGTATGCTTTTAATACGTTACTGAAAATTGATGGACAAAGTTAATATATGAATAGTGAAAAAAAAAGTCAAACGTGTCAATGATTTAGGAATGAAGGAAATAATTTTACTTTTTGAGAATTAAGGTTATTGGGAGTCAAATTTATGCACACATTAGCAAACGTATTTATTAAAACAGGTCAAGTAAAAAAGAACGAACGAAGTATTACATATAGCTTAAAAGCTTTAATTTGAAAGTAATTAAGTAGATGACATAGTACACAATTGAAAACAAGAATTAAAGACGAGAGATAAGCTCATCAGCTTAGCAATCCGTTGTTCGAGCCGAGGCATCTTGTTCATATATTTTACGCGGTACAAACAGCTGTATCCCAAAATGTAGCTGAAACGCAACTGGTACCCGGACAACACCTCCATAAAATACTACATTCCTCGCCTAGTGCTGCGCATTTTTTTATAGCTACCCCGTTATCACTTGCTGTCACTTCTTTAATAATTTGTGCATCTAATCCACCACTATTTGGTTCCATAAACATCATCTTTGTCTTTCGGTTTCCTTTATTATGATCGATTTTTGGTTGTTCGACTATCACCACTTCTTCGAATACAATTATTGGCCTTTGGTCAGAAGTTGTTGCCATCTTTTCAACCACCGTAGCTGCATAATGTAAGTCATATATGTATGATTAAGGATATTACAATACACGAGTATGAAAACTAAAATCAATTGGTGATAGTATGACTGTATGAGTAACTCATATACCTTATAAAGTAAGACTTTCACAAGTAGGTATATACTACGGGTTTAATGTCAACAAAAGTATGGATGGGGATGCTTAGTTTAGTTGTATTGTCAATTCATGTTAAAAGATCGAGTACATTTAAAATCGAGAAAAATCATATTTCAAACGACTACTGTAAAAATTTTAACGTACCTGTTGTTGTACTAAGCAAGAACAACATTGCTAAAACAACGGGAGCAACCATTAAGCTAGCTGAGATCCTCACCATTTTCTGCACTTCTTGCTTAAACTTTTTGTTGATGATGAACTAATGCTTTTGTTGCACTTCTTACTATTTCCTCAACTCACACAACCCTTTATCTATTTATAGTAGCTAGCTAGGATATGATCCTCTAAATAAATGATCGTGATTAGGAAAAGGAAAAATAAGTATTTTATCTGTTTCTTAATAAATTATTGACTTTTATATTATTTAAGCTAAGTATGCATTCCGCTTTGATTATATATGGACAATATGGTGATTAGACTTGCCACGCATTAAAAAATAAAATATGTATAAATTAAAGAATAATACTCATAATAAATAAAGTTGTTAGGACTATAGAAAATAATAACTAAAATAAAATAAAATTATATATACGGAGTAATGACGATCTACACGATATTATCATACGGAGCAATAAATTATTGCTGATATTATAGAATATTCGATATTATAATAAGTATTAAATATTATGATATTTTATGTGCGTTCCGCGAGGAATAATATTTATACATCAATTGCTAGCATATTATACTCTTGCAATTACTTGTTTAAATCAACGAAAAGACTCAATAATGTATCAGTATAAATGTATAATACATGAGAATAATGGTGACCGGAAATAATTTATTACTATATGAAACAATCAGTAATTTTCTTCCATTTCAAATTGAAGTTTATTGGGTAAGGATCTAGCTATTATAATTTTATTATCTCCCTATCCTACAAATGTCATTATCTTATCTTTCTTAAAAAAGAAAAATTAGAGTATAGATATTAGAGAAAAATTTAGAGTTTTTAGGATTTAGATTGAATTTGGCTCCGATACCATGACAAGATTAGAGAAGAGAGATTAGAGTGCTGTATTTTCTATTAGCGTATACAAGTATATAATATATATATATTAGGGGGAGGCTCTCGTGAGAATTTTTCTTATGTGAGAATTTTTCTTATGTGAGAACACTCTTTATGTTCTAAATTTTTACTTGTATGTTCTAAATTTTAAATCTGATGTTCTAAACTTTTCCTTAGGTGTTCTAAATTAAATCAAATGTTCTAATTTAGTATTCACATGTTCTAAACCATAAATTAGTTAAGTTTAATATCATAAATTTTAAATAACTTGTTCCAAAATTTTAACTTATATGTTCTAAATTTTAAAATGTGTGTTCTAAGATTTTTAATTATATGTTCCAGATTTTAAAGCGTATGTTCTATATTTTTACTCATATGCTCTAAATTTTTTACCCAGACTTTCTATATTCTATATTTGTTTGTTCTAAATTTTTATTCACATGTTCATAATCTTAAATCAAATGTTCTAAATTTTACTCATATGTTTAAAATTTCATAAAGCAGATTTTATAAATTTTTAATCACTTGTTCTAATTCTTAAATCAAATGTTCTAAACATATTACTCACTTAGATGTTCTAAATTATTACTCAGATGTTCTAAATTTCAATTTCAGACGCATGTTCTAAATTTTAATTTCAGACGCATGTTCTAAATTTTAATTTCAGACGCATGTTCTAAATTTTTACTCGTATGTTCTAAACTCTTACTCACATGTTCTAAATTTAAAATCAGTTCTCATATAAGTATGAATTTTCACATATGAACCTATTCTCACCGGATCCCTCCCCTATATATATATATATATATATATATATATATATATATATATATATATATATATATATATATATATATATATATATATATATATATATATATATATATATATATATATATATATATATATATATATATATATATATATATAGGGGAAGACTCTTGTGAGAATTTTTCATATGTGAGAACACTCTTTATGTTCTAAATTTTTACTCGTATGTTCTAAATTTTAAATCTGATGTTCTAAACTTTTCCTTAGGTGTTCTAAATTAAATCAAATGTTCTAATTTAGTACTCACATGTTCTAAACCATAAATTAGTTAAGTTTGATGTCATAAATTTTAAATAACTTGTTCCAAAATTTTAACTTATATGTTCTAAATTTTAAAACGTGTGTTCTAAGATTTTTAATCATATGTTCCAAATTTTAAAACGTATGTTCTATTTTTTTTTTACACGTATGTTCTAAATTCTGTTCTAAATTCTTTACTCACACTTTCTATATGTTGAGTAATTAGGTTTTGATGATTGTAAACTAATGATTATTATCTATCTAATGTGTTTGTTAAGTTGTGCATAGAAAGAACAAGTTATACTTGGAACAGGATACAAGGAACCTGAGCAGTCACATATATATATATATATATATATATATATATATATATATATATATATATATATATATACATATATATATATATATATATATACATATATATATATATATATATATATATATATATATATATATATAAGGAACCTGAGCAATATATGATAAGCAATAGAGAAACAAGAACAATGATGAGTGTTATGGTTGATAAACATGATGATGGCTAAAGAACCATGAAGGTAACTATGTAAATAGGTGTTTGCATATGTTAGCTTCATAAGGTAAGTACACTATGCATACATGAGTTGTATATGTGTAGGAGTATTTACATAAGCTTTAAGTTTAATTAGTTCTCTCACTTGAAGTTTGTTTATGACAAACAAACTTCAATCTAATGTTTCTCTTAAGTGTTTATGTGAAGACAGGAACTGACTTAGGTGAAGTCAATGGGTTGGAACATAGAAGACTTCAAGAGGAACAAGAGAGAATGAATGAACCTAAAGCAGGTTCTCCCATGAGAACCAAACCACGAAGGAACCTGAAGGTATTCTCTAACAAGATCCAGAAGGAACTTTCGGCAGGCTTTTCCACGAAAGCCGGAGCATGTTCCCTAATAGGTACATGAAGAGTTCCATGTTCCCTAACAGGTACATGAAGAGTTCCCTAACAGGAACTTAGTTCTCTAACAAGAACTATCTAAGTTCCCTAGCAGGAACTTGCCCCGAGATATAGAATACATCAATACTACAAGATTCCAGAACAAGTGTTTCAAAGAAACAACATGAAGACGGAGAAATCGAAGTATGTCGCTCTAGGATTCATTTAAGTATGTTGGACATAAAAGTCAGTCTGGAACAAGTCTAAAGAACCAAGGTGAACTCATGATAGTCAATGAAATTAGAGTTACTGACTTTTCAGGAACTCAGAGACTGTCAGAGTTCCAGAACCTAATCGGAACTTAGGTCTGCACGTCGTTAAAGGTCGCAGGTCGAATTTAATGATATAAATATTTACCTAATACGTGCATATCTTTTAGGGATTTGGTTTTACAGAATAAAAATATTTATTTTCTAATAAATCCCTTTTGGAAAAAGATAAGTTATTTTTGGAAAATATTTTCAGTAAAATAAGTTTTAAATAAAATCTAATTTTATGGCAAGTACATCTTTTGTTGAAAGATATGGTAAATATATCTTTTGTAAAAAGATATGGTAAGTATATGTTTTATAAAAAGATATGGCAAGTATATCTTTTGTAAAAAGATATGGTAAGTATATCTTTTGTTAAAAGATATATTAGTATATTTGGAAAATATAAGATTTAGATAAAATCTGATTTTATGGTAAATATATCTTATTATTATTGATAGAATATATTCTTAACAAAAGATATATTTTTGGAAAACTTATTTTTGGAAAATATCTTTTATTTCTATCTTTTAATAAAACTTATCTTTTACGAAAAGAATAACTTGGGTGTACTATAAATATGCTCATATGTATTCATTCAAAGTTGAGGCAGATGAAGCTTAGTGGTTGTGCTTATATGGTTTCATCCTTCACCACGAAGCTAAGTCAAACCTCCAGGTCGAAGTTCCGGTCAGGTTCCAGTTACAGTTTGTCCAGTAAGTTCCAGACAGATCTTGAAGTGTCTAGCATATTAGTTTTATCTCTTTATTCGTTGGTATGTATTTAGAGTTATTCTTTGAGATCTTGTAATTGGGAAAAAGGGTTTTGAGTGTTTTATGTATTGGGGTGTGAGAGTTCGTGAGGATTCTCGTTATAATTATATTGTAAGAGTGCAATGTATGAGCTTCTAAGTGAGACCGATTGAGCTTCTAGTGTGAGGCCGAGTAGGTAGTACTTTGGTGGTACGAGTGAATCTAAGTGTGGTACTTAGATTGGGTAGGATAGGGTCCTATCAAGTAGCAAGTCCAGTGAGGAACTTGTGAAATAAAGGTCCGTGTCAAATAGGTTGTAACTTGGTGTTTGCCCTATTATAGTGAAGTGTGTTTGAAATCCCTAAGGTAGGGTCGAGGTTTTACTTCCAGTTGGGCCCTGGATGGTTTCCTCGTAAAATCCGCTTTGCATTGTCTAAGTTCCTAACAGCAATCAGTTTTATATTCCGCGAAAAGTAGGCACTAGGAACATACTACAATTCACCCCCCTCTTGTAGTATATCATCCGAATTAACACTATATTCTATATCAGTTTGTTCTAAATTTTTATTCACATGTTCATAATCTTAAGTCTGATGTTCTAAACATATTACTCACACAATGACACAAATGTTCTAATTTATTACTCATATGTTCAGAATTTTAATTTGAGTCACATGTTCTAAATTTTAACTCGCATGTTCTAAATTTTTACTCACATGTTCTAAAATTTTACTCACATGTTCTAAATTTTAAATCAGTTCTCATATAAGTATGAATTCTCACATATGGACCTATTCTCACCGGATCCCTCCCCATATATATATATATATATATATATATATATATATATATATATATATATATATATATATATATATATATATATATATAATGAGATTAGGGCTCGGAACATAACAACGGCCCAATAACTATACATATTATATAGCCTAACAAGCACTAATCATTCTTATCAGAAATTTACGCTGCAAATTAAAAAATAAAAATGTTAGCGAAAAAAGAAAATGTAGCTCCTCCTCCATGCTTTTATTTCAGCCTTTCTCTCACAATTTCGATCTCTATATACTATATGAGTTCTTTATTTCTCACCTTAACATCACAATTAACCCCCTCAAAAATAAATTCTCTCCATAAGACTGTAAGAGTCATTTAGTCCCAAGCCCATGAAAACTCTAGTCATCTTTTTTTTTCTTCTTATTTTAGAAAAAAATAAATAAATACGTAGTAAACTAATAGGCTAGCTTATTTGATGCACCTTTTCGTTCATCAAAAAAAAAAAAAAAAAAAAAAAAAAAAAAAAAAAATAAAATAAATAAATAAATAAAAAAAAAAAAAAATTGATGCACCTGAAATTCTCTATATATCTACAAAAACTAAATTAATCCAGTCAGCCCACGCACTAATCACTAAGCTGTATGTGTTTGATGCATCTACCAATACTAGTAAGTACAATAGTCATTCTTAAAAATTAAAATGACAATAGGTGGTTCCTGCAGCCGGATGCACGATCCTCATGGTGCATCCGCTGCGGAATGTACATTATGTTGTATCATAATGTACATGGTTGTAGAAAGAACATGTTGTTCAATTCTAATTTACAAGATTTATATGGAGCTTCTTTTTTGTAAAAAAGCAAAAAGATAAATAGTAATTATTTTTTTATCATACAGTAATTTCAAATCATTTTAAACTGTACTCTCTCTCTACAAGATTTCTCTCCCAAAAAAGAAAAAACTGAAAACCACTTCAAGTTCATCAAACCTTAATAAATAAATCATTAATTTCAAACTTCTTGGTGCAAAATTGTTCAAGATGGCTGACGAAAACAAAAGGTGAGTACAATTTCGACATGCATAGTTGTTCAATTTGAGTTCGATTGGTAGTTTTTTTGCATGTTCTTGGTGTAAATTTGTGATTTATGTGGTTTTGGTGTTGCAATCAATGAGAAACTATATGAAGTTTTTAAAGAAAACCGACCAATTATTACATTTTGAAAAAAGAAAGCAAGCAAATTAGCAAATTCAGAAAAAGTTGTAGATCTAAATAATACAATGTAGGTACATTATAATAATACAATAAAATGTTCTTTTTCATATTTTATAAAGCGGATGAACATATTATATAAGCATAATGAACATGTCTATATAGTTACAACGAAAAGAACATACTATTAAAATACAATGAACATATACCTTAAGTAAAAAGAACCTACTATTAAAATATAATGAACATATACTAAGAGTGAAAAGAACATGTGTGCTATTTAATAATGTTATTTATCTTCATGTTCTTTGATTATCAGTAATGTACTTATATTTGTGACATAAAATTAATTGTTTATTGTAAAATGTTTTTTAAATTTTGTTTTTAGATTATGGTGGTTGAATACAAATAATATTCATTACATTATACTATCATGTTCTATTTTAATATTGTTATGGGACATTTTGTACAACTGTTGACCGACGTTGACATTCAAGACCAAGATATACAAGACCATGTCAAGATAGTTAGTAGTGGTCCCTAAAGTCAAGGAAAAATAATAGGTCAACAAGAATAAGTACTCAAGGTTGTTACGATGTATATACTCCCTAATGAAGTCCAAGTTCTTCGAAAGACCAAGTAAAGATGTCAACCGCCACCTCCTACTTTCAAGGAGTTCACCCCTACTATCCTCCAACCACCTTTCAAATGCCTTATAAATAGAGAAGCCTTAATCTCATTAAACCCACTCCATTTCCACGTACAATACTTCTACTATGCAATCCCATTTCTCCATAATTTGCCCCACTTATCTACGATTAACCTCAAATACTTCTACTTCAGTCATCCTTAGCCTTCCTCACAATGCCACAAATCAACCGTAGCCATTATGATGAACAAAACAAGTTATTAACCTTCTGCCACATAGATATTCCACAATGTATAATAAGCTTAAGCCTCCCCATGACAACCCATTGCTTTCCTCACAGCAAGTATGCCACCTATACCTTCCACCACCAAAAGTATAGCAAAGCTACTATATTTAAATCCTCAAAGCACGGCTACAATACAAGCTAGTTTCTACAAATATGTCAGTTACCCTTTCGCTATGCTATTAAAGCAATGTGTTTCGTATATTTATATTTATCTACGTCGTAGTTTGTACACATAAAATACATCTTGTACTTGTAATCATTGGCTATATGCCCGTATTATAGTGGATTGGTGGCTTCATTGCCACCCGCGGTTTTTACCCACCTTCATTGGGGTTTTCCGCGTCACCATATCATGTCTCCCCTCTCTTTCTTTATTTTTCCGTCATTTACTCTCCGCATCCGATGTTCCTTATTTTAATTTAGTTGATCCGTAGCCCGTATCCCACATCAAATCCTACTTGACGAAATTTAGCATAAACAAATATTACAGATGTTCTTTAGATATATATATAAAGAACATAAAGTTATATGTTCTTTACAAAAACAACTATATGTTCATTACAAAGCAATTATATGTGATGTTCTTTATAAGATAAATATATGTTCTTTACAAAACAAGTAAATGTTCTTTACTGAACAACTATATGTTCATTCCGCCTTTTTTATAAAACAAAACTGGATGCACGAAGCATCGTGCATCCGCTTGCAGAGAAAAAATTTCATTAAAATGACTACTAATACACTCAATTTTAATTGAGTGATTTTAAATTTATATTTTTTTTTGTTGGTCAAACATGTCAAAAAATGGTCAAACATGTTAAAAAAATGATTTTTCTAATTTGAATATTAATTATTACTAATTTTTTTTAAAAACTTTGATTAAGTTTGAGCAAAAAAAAAAATTAAAAACCAATCAATAAAAATTGAGTGTAGTATTATTGAGTATTGTGGACTAATGATAGTCATTCTAAGGATAAATACTTTAGGCTAGCTGTATAGAGCTATATCACGAGGGACGCGAGGATAATTATATATATTAATCATCATCATGTCGCAAGTCACAATGTATACAATATTAATGCATTTTGCACCGGCTGATGCGCTAGTTATTTGGCGTTTCTCATCATTCAGCAGATTAATTCTAATTTTTGTTGAATTTCTGCATAACGAATCTTATCTCTAGCCATAACTCTCATGCATGCTACTGATGACTGCCCTTATTTATCAAATAAAAATTGCATAATTGAAAAACTTTTGTATACACCCGGTTTATACACTAATATAGTGTACATCGAGCCATATAAGGGTAACTTTTAGCTAATTTTAAGGTAACGTTTTGTCGTTTTATGGGTAACTTTAAACGTAATAATATAATTTTTGTATAGATAGACAACAAGTAGTTTTATAAAGGTAATTTAATTACATCAAATTACTAATAATTGATTTTTAGTCATTTAAATGTGATTCTTTATTAATAAAGCGTGTATAATTTTTATTTGTATACGATTACTTTTATGCATATATATTGGAGTTAACTTTTATTCATTTCAGGGGTAACTTTTGATCACTTTTGGCTATCTTTATAATAGATTTATGGTACATCCGATTTTTTTGTTTGTGCCTAATTAATCCACTATAAATATTAAATAAGAAGGGTTGTATATTGTTTGAGGAAATGATATAGCCATTATAGCATTATTAGCAGCTGATCTCAATCAATAAACCACAGTTTTAAGGAAATGGAGAGGGTTTCATCAGTCAAACTCCTTGGTTTTGCTGTTTTAGCAATTTTGTCCATGCTCATGCGTACTACAACAGGTTCGTTACTTTAATTAGCTTGATGTTTTGTATGGGTTGGTTTGAATATTTTTACAATAATTTTTTTGGCTAATCAATTAAACAAGCTTATTATATTGGCGTTTTCATTTATTCAATTTAGGCGCGCAGCTGATCATCCGGTGCTTGGAAGAACTACGACAACGACTTCTGAAGAAACTCCGGTGAGATATGACATCGTAGTAGAAGAAATGGTAATGATGCAACCAATTATACGACAACCAAATATTCGAGTTAATTCGGAGGCCCAGAATAAGCAAGATGTTGTAGTATCAACTACTACGGAGAACGTTTTAAAGTGTGTAGGATTAGAGAAGATTTGTAACATACGTCGCGGACCCTATTGTTGCTCTGGATATACATGTTTTCTTCCACCCTCTTCTACTACTGGTTTTTGTGTTGAAGAATAATTAACACAAGCTACTTAATTAGGGAAAATAAATAAATTATGCAGGTGTATCTGTTTCTTAATTCATTGACTTTTATATTATTTAAATATGTATTCCTCTTTATAAATAAGCAAATCAAGCGGCGGATTGGCTTGCCAACCAAGGAGTATCCCAGAACAATAAATTTAAGTTGATTCAAGTCCCCCCCTTAGCTTTAGGGAGTATTATGCATAATGATGTAATAGGTGTGGCCTTGCCATGGTTTGTACCCCTTAATTTCTTTGTTTTAGTTTTATTTTCCGGAGCTCTGCTCCTCATTTGCACCAAAAAAAAAAAAAGTATGTATTCCACTTTGATTATATATGATGATTAGACTGTGCCACACATTAAAAAATAAAATATATACGGAGTATAAATTAAAGAATAATATTCGTAATAAATAAATAAAGTTGTTAGGGCTATAGGATACTCAAAGTGAAAATAATAATAAAATAAAACAAATTAGCTATAGCATTATTATAAATACGATCTTGCTAACGAGCGCCCCGGGGCGTTAAATAAGGATAAATTATATTGGTTGAAATGGTATTAAGTTAGGAATTCATGACAAAATCACGCGTCGTTCGATGTAATTAATGTTAATTTTACTCTAATATTTGCACTTTAATTCTTTTATCTAACGCCCGGGGGCGCTCATTAGCTTTTGCCTTATAAATAAAGATATTGAACACTTATTACTCCGTATTTGTATCTATATTTCTCGATCTAATGCCCACATATACATTCATATACCCTATTTGAGCCATTTGAGTATGTTAGGGATAACCGTTAGGTATGTTCTCATATATAACGAAGGGAAAAGTAACTACACGTATACATATGTAAATGTATACGCTGAATTAAGTGTAGTATTATATTGGGTGATCAAATAGTATCGTTGAATATTCAGTAAAATTATATTATATATAGGACATTTTGTCAAAAACTACCTTTTAAAGCAATTTTTTTGCGATAAACTACCTTATAAAAAAATTGTTGTTAAAAATTAGGATGTTTCTACTATGGTCCACTTTATTTGGACCATCACTATACTTAATTATCATTGGTTGAATTTTTAATTTTTTTTAACCTTGGTCAAACACTATTTTTAGTATTTTCCTTTTTTAATTCAATTTTTATTTTCCAAAATATAATTATTGAATTTTTCAAAATTATTTTATGATTTTCAAAATTTATTTATTAAAATCAGTTTTTAATTAAATAAAAAAAAAACATTATATTAAAATAATCAAAATAAAAAAATTGTTCATCAATGTTCTTCATTATTCATCATTGTTCTTCAAGTTTGTTTATCCATGGATGAGATTAACCACCATTATGGTAATCTTTAATTTGTCCTGTAAATACACTCGCACATCAATGAAAATTGAAAATATGCATCGATTTACATATTATATGTGAAGAGTTCATTCGAATTTTGAATTCATGTATGAATCTGGGAATGTATTTAATCCTAAAACAATAAGTGTTAATTGGATAATCGCAAACAAGGGATGAAAAATCGGTCATTATATGTATGCGAAAAAAAAAATAACAATTTTTCGAAATCTGGGTTTGTGAGCTAATTGGAGAAGACAACGATTTTTATTTTGGAATATTTGTTTGATCCGAAAAAAAAAAGATATAGTTTTCGATTCTGTTTGCATATAAGGTATTAACCCAAATGCTAATAGGACATTACCTATAAAACGCAATATTATTGTTTATTTGGTCTACGACCATACGTTATTTTGGACATTGTTAATAATTAGTTCATACTGTGCATGCATTAGTATCCTAATATTTTTCTTAATTGATAGCAAATAGGATCGTGGTCCTCAATCCTCATTCACTAGCCAAGTAACAATTTACATATACCAAGCTTGGTATCAATGATTACTTATATATCAACTATTGTGGTTTGATTTCTGTATGCATATTCCTCAAAATTTTAACTCTCAATCAAACCACCTTTAGAGCTATTCTAATGGCAACCTAATTGTCAAATTAGATGATTATCTTCTTATCTATCGTGTGACCCAATGGTTGGATTACTTGGATACTAGTTTGTTATTAATTTAAATAATGAACCGTCTTCGATTATTATTATAATTTTACAATAATTAAGGAGATTGAGACCAATTCTAAATATATAAGTAATGTCACATCCTAATATTGGACGAATCCCATATAATAACCAAATGAAAAAAAAAATGTGGAGGTGAGCAATTACATGGCAAACCTTTTTTTTTTTTTTTTTTTTTTGAAAAGAATACAATGACAAATTGTTAAATATAGTAAATATATTTTTGTATTTATAAATTAGGAAAGCCAATATTCAACCCCTTATATTTAGGCTAAATACATACTACTATTGCTAGTTGTTTCCTTATAATTAGGACATATCATGCTTCTGTTTTGTATATACATGTATTCTAGTTTTATTTATGATAACGGAAAATATTCTTTTTCCTATTTGTCAAAATAGCGTTACATGTTAAATGTGATTTTTTGTATTTTGTTTTTTACCCAATGTTTAGTACTACGACTCCGCGAGTATCTTTTTTTTATTAGTTTAGTTTCATTTTTAATTTATAGTCTATATTTTATGTGTCATAAAAATTAATTGATAACAACACTATTGTATATCATTGATTTATTTCCTAAATAGTACGTTAAATACTATAATAGAATATTTGAAAAAGATTTGGACGACAATTTATATGGGATAACTTATGTTTCATTTAGTAACAATATTTCCTAAAAATAAGCAATCAACAGCCATCATATAGGCAATATTCTTCAAATAGATCTTAAATCTAACACATTCCATTGTTAATCTAAATTTCAATTTTGATTGGTTGCTTTAAATATATGATTTTTTTTTTTACCTTATAGAAAGATGGTTTAAATTTCAAATTATTACACAAACCAAAAAACAAAAATTAATGTCCAAACCTATATAATGAGCAAATTGGTCAAATGAAGAAGACGCAATTTTAGGATACAAAGATATATAATGAGCAAATCGATTAGAGGAAGAAGACGCAATTTTTTTAAAAAATATTCTTCTCATAAACCTTGTTTGATACGTAGAACACAAGTGTGAGTTTTGTGATCTGTTTATAGTTCAGGTTTTAACTTATGTGTACTTTGGTTATTACCTAAAAAAGAAAGTTTATTGAGTTTGACGAATGACCATATGTATTTTGGATATTGTGAAAATTCCAACTTTATGATTTTTTTAACGTGGAGATGAGGGAAACCAACATTTTGATTTTATTTTACGATAAGCATGTCAAAAAAATCAGAAAATATGATCTTATTTAAAAAAAAAAAAGACTTAAAGTGTTTCCTTGAAAAAAAAGATAGATTTAAAATCATAAACCTTAATTAAATTGTGGTATTGTCCTAATTTTATCTTTTTTTAGGGAAAGTACGTAAATTTTTATCCTAAGATTTTGTTAAGATTCTATTAATCAAATTGCGTGAAGAAATAACAAAATCTCAGGAAAATCTAAAATTTGAGGGAAAGTAAATCATCTATTATCCGAAGATTTATTAATATTCCATTTACTAAATTTTATTCTCTTTTTAAATTCATTTTACACGATTGTTTATCAAACATTCCAGATTTATTGCATTATTAAAAATATATATTACTATAATTCTAGGCGCGATAAAAATCAACAATTTTACAAAATCATAAGATATGTCGACAAAATCAATAAGATATATATTCTAATATTTAGATTATATTAGAATATAATCTTTTGAAATTTGAAAAATATACAGATTTTAAAATCTTCTATACAATAATAATAAGATAAGAAATTAGGAAAATATCCTTATTATAATTGGTGATTGAAATTTTTTTAAATAATATTTCTAATGTTAAAAGATATCCTAAAAGATATTGATTCCATTATATTTATTTATATATATATAATCATTAAAATAGATTCATTTTAATTTTTGTACATGTTTAGCTACAAATATTTTGCAAAGGTTGTAAAGTACTTTAAAATAATTGGTTATTTCTAACATAACGTATGATCATAGTCATTTAATATTTAAAATGTATATAATAGGTAATGTCCCATCCATATGTAGGTAAATTCCTTAAACACAAATACGATTTGGAATTCGGTCTCCTTTTTTTTTTGGATCAAACAATGTTTCGAAGAAAAATCATACATTTTCTAATTAGATTATCTTGAAGAAAGTAGATTACCGAATTAAGAAAATAACAAGATATTAATGAATTATAAATCAGTAATGGTAATGTCCAACAGAACTTGATGTCATCATATGTTTTTAATAATTACAATTTTCATAACAGGTAATGTCCTATCCTTTATTTGGGTAAAACATTTTACACAAACAAGATTTCAATTTCGATTTCCCTTTTTTTGGATCAAACAAGGTTTCGAAAAAATAATGATGCGATTTCTTTTTCAGATGTTCATGACAAACCCCGATTATCGTAAAACTTAAAAATTGTTATTTCGATTATATAAAATCACCGTTTTTGCAAACGGTGACTGATTTTGTACAATCCAAACCTATTATTTAGAGATTTAAATCGCTGCCCAAATTCGCAACGACTACAACTTTTTGATATCTTAAAATTTCGCATTTGCTTTTTGAATCGATCCATATTGTTATTCGCTTTCGATTCATGTGTTTGTGTTTAATCTCATCCATGAATAAAAAAAACTTGAAGAACATTGATGAACTATGAAGAACATTGATGAACAATTT
This sequence comes from Chenopodium album, assembly GCF_948465745.1. NCBI lineage: Eukaryota > Viridiplantae > Streptophyta > Magnoliopsida > Caryophyllales > Amaranthaceae > Chenopodium > Chenopodium album. The sequence goes on along the minus strand of NC_137842.1, from coordinate 64,958,010 downwards.
TTTATTTGATTTTTATAATTTAATCGTTTATTGATTTTATTAAAATCTGATTTTAATAATTAAATTTCGAAAATGTAATTAAAATGATTTTCGTAAATTCAGTAATTAAATTTTGAAAAATAAAAAAAAGAATTAAAAAAGGAAATAACTAAAAATAAGGTTTGACCAAGGTAAAAAAATAAATAAAAAATCAGCCAATGATAATTCAATATAGTGATGGTCCAAATAAAGTGGACCATAGTAGAATTTTCGTAAAAATTACCTTATAAAAGGTTTATTTGTTGTAATACACTACCCTTGGTCGGAATCTGAGAGTTGACCATAATAAATCGGCGTTGACCAAGACTAAACCCAGAAAATTTCAACCCAATTTTGGTCTACAGTGAGTTTAATCGAAAGAGAAGAGGGGAAATTAGGGGGAAAAAGGGGGGGAAAGGAAGATTTATAGCCACGTGACTAGCACGTGACTTGGTCAACTCTCATGAATTCATGATAGTCATTCTAAAGATGACTTTAGCTAGCTGTATAGAGCTGTATCATGATTCATGAGGGACACGAGGATAATTATATATATTCGTCATCGGAAGTCACCATGTATACAATATTAATGCAGTGTGCACCACCGGCTGATGCGCTAGTTATTTGTCGTTCCCCATCATTCAGATCAATTCTTATTTATGTTGAATTTCTGCATAACGAACATTATCTCTAGCCATAACTCCCATGCATGCTACTGATGACTGCCCTTAATTTATTGATCATTGAAAATTGGATAATTTTTTTATTACTTCCATTTTTTTTTCCGATCTTGTTAACGAGCGACCCGGGGCGTTAGATAAGGATAAATTATATTGGTTGAAATGGTATTAAGTTAGGAATTTATGACAAAAATCACGCGTCGTTCGGTGTAATTAATGTTAATTTTACTCTAATATTTGCACTTTAATTCTTTTATCTAAGGCCTCGGGGGCGTGTTTTTTTTTTTTTTTTAATAGAGTTTTAGGATCGAATTATTATCCACTTCTTCATCCTTATCCACTTAATTTTAATTTGAAATAAATTTGGATTAATAATACTCTCCGTCCCCATGATTCAGATCAATTCTTATTTATGTTGAATTTCTGCATAACGAACCTTATCTCTAGCCATAACTCCCATGCATGCTACTGATGACTGCCGGTAAAAGCTACACATGTATGTGTATCAGCTCTCATGACTGCCCTTATTTTATTGATCATTGAAAATTGCATAATTTTTTAATACTTCCATTTAATTTTTTTTAATAGAGTTTTAGGATCGAGCTCTCAGATATTATTATCTATTTCTTCATCCTTATCCACTTAATTTTAATTTGAAATAAATTTGGATTAATAATACTCCCTCCGTCTCCAAAACTTCGACACTTTTAGCCTATTAATTTTAGTCCCAAAATGATCGACCCATTTGCATTAAAATACTCACCAATTTATAATATTATTTGTGCAAAATTAGCTTTCCATATAAAATTTTGATTTTTTATTTTTATTTTTATTTTTTATTTTTATGTATTTTTAATATTTTGTCTCTCTACTTTTTTACAAACCCCATGTAAATTTATTTTTCCAATATGTTTTTATTTCTTTTTATTTAAGGGTCTATTCACATTAACTGAACTGAAATGAACTGAAATGAACTGAACTGATTGGAGCTAAACTGAACTGAACTGATTTGAGCTGAACTGAACTGAACTGAATATTTTATGAGAGAGGGAAAAGATCTTGCTAACGAGCGCCCCGGGGCGTTAGATAAAGAGTAATTATATTGGTTGAAATGACATTAAGTTAGGAATGCATGACAAAATCACGCGTCGTTCGGTGTAATTAATGTTAATTTTACTCTAATATTTCCACTTTCATTCTCTTATCTAACGCTCCGGGGGCGCTCATTAGCTTTTGCCAAAAAGAAAATCCCTCTATATTTTTAACAAGTGCTCCATTTTAACTGTAAAAGTAACGTTCAGTACTCCGTATTTAGTAAAAATTTGTTTAGTAAAAATCAGTTACTTGATCTAATGAAGAAGTATAATACGGAGTAGAATATTAAATTAGTAATGCACTAATGCTCCACACATCGTTGAATAAAATAATGTACACCACGATTCGATTGCCCTTGGATGTAACTCAGTTAGCTTATACACGTAGCTGTTTAGCTGATTTATTTATTTACTCCGTACTGTATTATTTAGTACGAGGGCTGTACGACTGTACGAGTAGTATTTATTTTAATTTTCTTTAATTTTATTTTTGTTACTCATGATTCAATTTTCGAGGATAATTAATGAGGGCAGTCAATTAGGGTCCTGCAAGGCAATTTCATTAAGTAACACGTTGAGATTTTAATGTCGAATCTCTTAAGTATTTTCAAATAATTATAAGAAGGCAAAAGTTAACAAACACCCTCGGATAAACTAACTAAAAATAGAAAGATTAAATTTAATAAAGATTAATTATACCGATCGACGCGTGATTTTGTCATGCTTTCCCAAATTAATACCATTTTAGGTAATATTTTAAATGCTTATCCAACGCCATGGGGGCGTTCGTTAGCAAGATCCTTGTAACAATAACAAAGGAGTAGCTACTAGGGAGACTATCGGGATGTCCATATTAAATTAGTGACTTGGACTGAATTATATTTTAAATTAGATTAACTCTCATGCGATGCACGGATATAATAAAAGAATTTATAATTATGTAAACTTCAAAGACATATCCGTCAAAATATGTAAAATATTTGTATTACATACGATATTATTAACATAAACCAAACTACAAAACTTAAAATAATATACACAAAATAAAATGCATGTCTACAATAATAAAATTTTGCAAACTTTGTAATTAGATGGAGTAATCACATATATAAAAGGTTGATGTTTGTTTTCCTTAAGATTTTTAAAAGAAAAGTATTGACAACTAAAAAGTACTTTACAATCAGTACTTAGATTTGAAAAAAAAAAAAAGGAAATTTTGTCAAAAACCTCCTTTTAAAAGCATTTTTTTTGTCAAAAACCTCCTTATAATTTTTTTTTTTTTTTTTGTGAAATCATACCTTAATCAATTTTTTTTTACAAAATCATACCTTATGACAGAAAACGACCCCGTTTTCAGGCGTTGACCACTAACGTTTTTAACGGAAAACCACCATCAAAATTATCCCACCACCAAAGACCAGCCACCACCACCACCACCAAAGACCAGCCACCACCAAAAATTTTCCAAAATTAACCCACCACCAAAGACCAGCCACCACGCCCACCCCCACAACACCCACGCAAACACCAACAACCCCACCAATCGACACCAACAACAGCTGCAAAACTGAATACCGCACGCACCACCTTCAATCGCCACCAATTTGAGCCAACCAGACCCTCGCAACTCGCCTACCCCCACCTACTTGCCCAACCACTCCCTTCGCGGCGACAATACCCTAGGCGGTGGAGATGGAGGCTACTAGGGATTTTGGGGCTTAATTGGTGCGAATTGGGGTTGCAATTGGTACGGTGTTGCAGCGGTGGAGATGGAGGCTGCTGGGGATTGATGTTGTTGTGCTTGCGCGAAGATAGGTGGTGCGGTGGAGCAGGTGGCGGCGGTGATGTGGTTGCGCGGAGATAGGCACCGTGTTAGGAGGGTTCTGGTTGCGGTGGGAAGATGAAGGAGAGAGAGGGTTGTCGACGGGGTTTGGGGTTCTGGGTGACGGTGGGGTTGGAGTTGGGGTAGCGTCGCCGGCGGGGGGGGAACAAGGAACCCTAGACGCTGGCAGGAGGTGGTGGTGGGCTGGTGAGTTTGGGTGGTTTTCCGTTGAATCCGTTGAACACGTGGGTGGTCAACGCCTTCCGTCTAAAGGTATGATTTTGTAAAAAAAAAAATTGATTAATGTATGATTTCACAAAAAAAAAAAAAAATTATAAGGAGGTTTTTGACAAAAACATGCTTTTAAAATAAAGGAGGTTTTTGACAAAATTTCCAAAAAAAAAAATTGAAAGGAAAAAAAAAATTAGGCTGGAAAAAGTTAGTTTTATTCTAATATTTTCACTTTTAGTGTAAGCAACAGCCGAGCAGAGTTTTATGCTTGCTGCAAAATGTTGTTCTATGGTTAGAACTGCAGGCTTGCGGCTGAGATTTTCACTTACTTGGCTATGTATATTATCTAGTTCTGCTTTTAAAGCAGTTTTCAGATGTTGAGAAAGTATTGTCTTTTTGGTGCTGCTTCTTTTATTTTTATGCACGGCTAACAAATCAATAATAAATCTTAGGTGCATGAAGTTCATATTAGAGCAGTAGCTTTGAGGAATTGATCACAATTTGGTAGTTCAGTGACTTAGCTTGTTGGTTTTTTCTTCGGTAGACGCTAGTGTATGAAGAGGATAAAACAAATGAAGATCCATAATAAATTTTAAATTGGTGTATTTTGGATTTCTTTTGTCTATTTTCTACTTATACTTGTAACAATTTAAATTTTACATTATTCATACATCGATATGTTATTTATAGGTATCATGAATTCAAAATTCTTCACCAATAGTTCAGTGATATGTTTGTTAGATGCTTGTTTAGAACAAAGATCAAAATTAAATAACAAACTTGTTTTTTATTACACACAGTTTAAATTTGAAAATCACATACATAATTTTTATTATGGTCCATAATAATACAAGCATAATGATCATGATTAACCAAACACATAAGCATATATAGCTCAAAGGCTATGGAAGTAAACAAATTAAATGACATAATGCATAATTTAAAAACAAGAAAGAAGAGTATTGATGGTTACTACTTAATTATTTACAAATGTTAACATACAATCCTGGATCACAAGTGAGGCCAGGACAACACTTCCAAAGCCAACCACACGAATCGCCTTTTGATCCGCATGTTGTTATAGCTTCAACGGTATTACTTGTTACTTCCTTAATAATTTGTGCATCTAATCCACCATTATTATTATTATTATTATTTGGTTCCATAAACATCATCTTTGTTTTTCTGTTTCCAAAATTATCGTCGCTTTTTGGTTGTTCAACCATGATCATTACTTCTTCGACTACCATCACAGGCGGCCTTTCTTCAGAAGTTGTTTCCATCTTTTCAACCACCGTAGCTGCATGCATAATAATTACGGAGTATTTAATTATATATGTGTACAATTCATGAGAATAAGGATTTTTGAAATACGGTATAATTTATTTACGTAATATATGATTTATTTACAAGTTCAAATGCGAAAAAAATAAATTAAAAAGACTAGAACAAGGTAATATACCTGTAGTAGTAGTACTGAACAAGAATAACATTACTGCTAAAACAACGGGAATAACCATCAAGTTAGCTAAGACCTTCTTCATTTTCTGTTTTTCTAGATTAAGCTCGAAACTTAATATTTTTCTTTTTGTTAATGAACTAATAATGCTTTTGTTGCACTTCTTACTATTTCCTCCTACAACCCTTTCTATTTATAGTAGCTACTAGCATACGGTACAATCTTACAATTGTAATTTGGATTAAGGAAATAACATTATTTTATTAAATAATAAAAAAAAAGTTTCTCAAAGAAGAAAAAAAAAGGAAATAAAGAGTTTTTTAGAACATCGTCTAACAATGTTGACAATCTGTAAAGATAATTTAAATATAACAAGCAATATAATATTCTATGTGCGTTTGTTAAATATATATATTCTAGGTGCGTTTGGCAAGGAATATTTAATCATCATTAGTCACCCAATTAATTTTATTTTTTAAAATTTTGTACTCCGTATTATTTTTTACCAAATAAACAAATTAGTGCAATTAATTTAAGGGTCTGTTCTCATATGTTGAAATTCAGTTCACTTCAGTTCAGTTCAGCTCAGCTCAGTTCAGCTCAGCTCAGTTCAGTTCAGTTCAGTTCAGCTCAGTTCAGTTCAGTTCAGTTCAGTTCAGCTCAGTTCAGTTCAGTTCAGCTCCGTTCAGTTTATGAGAACATGCCCTAAGTATGAAACTGGAGAGTATGTTTATAATTTAAAGTTCAATTTGAAATGGATGAAAATTGTTGATTATCTCATAATTAGGTACTCTTTATGTTCCTAAGGGCTACATTTGGAGTTTCAATTTTTTTTTTTTTCCACATTATTTCTCTCGTACATACATATTTTTCATGCAATTATCCCCATTTATTGAAAAATATATTTGTATAGTCTCAAACTCTCAATACAATTATTTCTACTACTCCGTATTTACAAAGATATATACATACTCCTAATATAAATATTCCTAAGTTCAAAGTTAATTTAATGCCTTAAATATTTGATATATGTGACATCTAATCATTGAATTACACCATCTTATTTTCTTTATTAACTGTGTACAAACGTTAGATCTAACTTTTTTTTGAGATGGAAGAGAATATTATTATGTCCTCTGGTATAAAACCAATCATAATACGGAGTACATCCTTATCTTAACTGAGGGAGTGATTTCTCTGCGTTCCCTATTGATAGTCACTTTTGAAGAAAAATCACGGGAATTAAGGAGAATTAAAGAAAGAACATTGAAAAAGTAAATTTACATTGGGTATGCAAAAAAGTAAAGAGAGAAAGTAATTAAAGTACATGAGAAAGTAAAATTTATATTAGAAAGTTAAATTTGCACAAATATATTTTGCAAATGTTAGAGAATTTTGGTAAAAAAATAATATTAATGGTATTTGAAAAAAACAAATGTGACTAACAACATTTGGGTGCCCAAAAATGACATATAAGTGACTATCAATTAGAGATGGAGGGAGTAGTTTCATGTATTAAAATAATAAATTAAAAAATTAAGTTTATAATAGCAAGAGTATAATATGCGATTATGTTTAATTATTTCTCTCGTGGAACGCGCATATAGAGTACTAGTTTAAGTCCCGTGCAATGCACGGTTTTTACTTAGCATATTTATAAATTATAATGTTAATTTAACAATAATTAAAAATAATAAAAATCAATATTTTTAATTGAAACAATACTTCATTTTCTTTTCCAGTGAATTTTATATTATATTGATATCAAAAGTTATTTTAAAAAAAAAGAAGCAATATTTAATGATTATAGGGTTTATATAAAATTAAAATGTTATGTTAATTATAACCCGTGAAATGTACTTATGTACCCCCTATATCCCTATTTTGTTGGCATGTTTTGTCTGGCATAATGTTTTATAGCATACTTTGACGGTATAATGTTTTATACAAATTTAATTGAATTTTTTTTTTGTGACAATTAATAATCAAGGTTTTTTAATTTTTATTTTATAGTTATTGAATTGTAGTGTTATTTTTATAAATAAATCAACAATTCTATAAAAAAAAAAATAAAAATAATAAATAAAAGAAAATGTAACAATCCCGGTTGGAGCAAAAAATCTTTCAAAGGAAAAAAAATGATGTAGAATGATATGAACTATGGAAAACTGGAGTTTTACATTATTCCAATATTCCTTATATTACCTTATATGTAGTATATGTTTGTAATAGCAAGAGTATAATATGCGATTATGTTTAATTATTTCTCTCGTGGAACGCGCATATAGAGTATTATATTGCTTGTAATATTTTTATTCTTACATATTTGTCATATTTCCTTGGGTTTTTTATTTTTTTATTTCACAGCATTTAGAGTATCATGCTTGCTATTGACTATTTTATATCATTATTATATTTTATCACTTTTTAGTAAAAGTTACAAAAATTTCATATTATCACAACGAGTCTAACAAAATTCCACTTATTTACTGACAAAAGCTAACGAACGTCCCGGAGGCGTTGGATAAGCTAGCTAAAAATGAAAAGATTAAATTAAAATAAACATTAATTACACTGATCGACGTGTGATTTTGTCATGCTTTTCCAAATTAATATCACTTTAGGTAATGTTTTAAATACTTATCCAACGTCCTATTTAGTTATGTTTTTCTTAACATATATTGATTATGAAAGTTAATTAAAACAGCGTGAATAATTGTGTGAATAGTGCAAAATATCAAACATTATGATTAAAAGATCGAAGTAGACTAGCCATGATGAATATTTAATACCCTCGAGGAACGCACGATAGGATTATACCGAATATTGCTATGTCAAAATTAATAGGCATGAGTCAGCAAATTAAAAGATTGCAAGCTACTTGTATTAAGATTTGCTCAACAATAGATCGAAGCCAGTTGAAGGGGCTCCTTCAACGTTTATATAAATAAATTTAACAATTTATACAAGATCTGGTAAACTTTGCTTTCTAAGTGAATACTCAGCTCTTTAGCGCTATAATGCAATGAAAGATTTGTATAGTAGTAAATGAATTTTCTTACTACGTATTTGCTTTTCACGATATACTTGTCATTTGGAATTGTGGAGTTAAATGATGTAATATTAGGTTAAGAGACTATTTTTAATTTGATACGAGCAATTGGCATTAGCACATTATATTAAATTAGCAAGAAGTTTTTTAGCTAAATGGATGATACATGTGAATTAGTGAAAATTGCATAGTACACTAGGGTGTACCATGCTCATGGTACACCTAGTGTTAAATGATGAGTTTTTAACATTTCATTTGCAAGCTATCAGTTTGTTATTTTTAAAAAAAAAAATCAATCTCTTCCACAATTCATGAGATTCAACGTGATATTCTCCATTTTTACATAACTTTCAAAATTAAATTTCACCATATTTCAATTTCGAATTAAGAGAGAATAAAGTTTATAAAGAATTTTGTAGAGAGAAAAATACAAAGCAAATTATGAGAACGTTGTAATCGATGGATCGGAGAAGGTAATTTGATTTTATTTGTTATGATTTTAATTTCAGGATTTTGCTTATTAGGTTGATCATTGATAGATATTATAGGATTATTATAATATTTGTCGCAGAGTAGGATATATTTGTATATATTTATGCATGATCCTCGGGAACCTCACTTTAAGGCATTGAAACGCATTCTGCGTTATATTCAGGGTACCATTGATCACGACTTACATTTATATCCGACTGTTTCTCATCGACTTATTACTTACACTGACGCTGACTGGGGAGGTTGTCCCGATACCCGACGTTCCACATCGGGCTATTGTTGTTTCCTTGGGGACAACCTCGTGTCTTGGTCATCTAAGCGTCAGCATACTTTGTCTAAGTCGAGTGCAGAAGCGGAATATCGAGGTGTCGCAAATGTTGTCTCAGAGGTATGTTGGCTTCGTAATCTTTTACTTGAGTTGCATTGTCCTCTACGGCAGGCTACTATTGTTTATTGTGATAATGTCAGTGTTATCTACCTTTCTAGCAACCCGGTACAACACCGTACCAACGCACCAAACATGTGGAGATGGATATTCATTTTGTTCGAGAAAAGGTTGCTTTGGGACAAGTTCGGGTTCTGCATGTTCCTACTCGATATCAGTTTGCAGACATTTTCACCAAAGGCCTACCCCGAGATTTATTTCTGGAATTTAGGTCCAGTCTTAGCGTACGCCCTCCTCCCGCTACGACTGCAGGGGTGTGATAGATATTATAGGATTATTATAATATTTGTCGCAGAGTAGGATATATTTGTATATATTTGTGATATAGTTTGTATTCTTATCGTACTAGGTTTCCTAACAAGATTAGGACTAGTATTGTAACACTATATATATTATTCAATGGTACACACTCCAACCCAAGGAGTTTTCCCGAAATCTAACAATCATATTTTGTTATTATTTTGCACGATTATTGTAAAATATCATTTTTTTTTTTTTCAATTTTGATATTTATGAATTTGAGATCCATATGACAAAGGTTGAAGATGATGTTATTTTATTTTGTCAAATGTTGTAGATGATGTTCTTTATATTTTGTCAAATGTTGAAGATGATGTTCTTTATAAATTGTACTTATGTTTGTTATTATAGTTATTGAACAATTATATGAATGTTCTTTATTTTTATTCTTTATGTTCTTTGCTTCGATGTTCTTTGATTTATTCTGCATGTTCTTTGAATTATTATAATATTTTTTAAATAATATATCATTTATTAATTCTATATTTTTTTTTAATATTAATTATCACTAACTGCGTACATTTATTTTAAAATCAGGATCGTGAAGGTTGATGACGATATTCTTTTGAGATCTTCTCTATTGATGATTGTTTTTAAGATCTAAAGAACATCCGTGATATTATTATAGAACATGATAATATTATGTAATGAACATATATATATATATACATATACACACACACACACACACACACACACACCACGATTCAAAGACAAAATTCAAAGAACATTTCACAATAAGCAATGAACATTATGTGACGATAAAAGTACATTGCAATTACGCAATCAAAGAACATGGACATTTAAAATAAACTATAAAAAAATCTAATAAAAATCATTATTATATAATATAATTATGGACATTAGGAAAAAGATATAGTTTTACAAAAATTATTGTACATTACAAACAACTATAAAGTACATTATGTTTTCTAATTGAGAACATTATTATATCACATATAGGACATCACGAAAAAATTATATATACCAACCCTAAAATGTATATTGTAACTATATATATTAAAGGTGAAAATTATGAATGAAATAAAAAAAATATTTGAAAACTAAGATTTTGAAAATGAAATTTATAAATTTAAATTTTGAAATTTATAAACAATATTTTAAATATTTTTAGGTGAAATAATTTTAGAGACTAAAATACATACATACATACATATATATACATACATACATACATACATACATACATATACATACATACATACATACATAATATATATATATATATATATATATATATATATATATATATATATATATATATATATATATATATATATATATATATATATATATATATATATATATATATATATATATATATATATATATATATATATAGTCATATAAAGAACCTCATAAAAAATACACAGAACAATCATTAAAATAAAGATTATAATTAATTTCTTAAAAAAATTGGTAAAAAAATATGAAAAGAATATATTTTTTTTAAATAAAGGGAACTAAATATAGTATTTTGGATAATAAGATTTTGAAAATGAAATTAAAATTTTAAAATTAATTTGAAATTCAAAATTCAGGTGTACCGTGTGCATGGTACACCGGGTGTAGGAACCACACATTGTGAATTAGAGCATCTTCAATGATATTGAAGGATAATTGTCAAGAGGGCTTTCAAACGAAGGGTTGTGGGACAATAAAGCCATATCTCGCAAGGACAATGTAGGAGTTCCAGGCGTCATCATAGAAATGTCTAATTGAGCTGTCAAATAATACCACTGGAGCTTTAGTGATACAAAATACACTTTCAGCGGTATAAAATATATGTAGTAGTTTCAATTGTATTAAAAAAAATTCAATTGGAATTTCAGTAGAACAAAATATAAACTCGATGATAATGATCCCTATAAATTTTTACCCATTTAATTTGCACATGAAATATGTTTGAAAAGTATTAGTAGTCTCACATTACGTTTTAAACTTTTTTTGTGAGACATTTCACCATGTCTCACAACACTCCATTTATAATTCCTTAATCGTCAAATAAGCTTGTCATGCCACATAGACAGAGGCGGAGGTACGGGAGGGGCTAGTGGAGGCCCGACCTTCCCGGCCCATCATAGTAGCCTAGTTTTTTTAATTGTTGGCACCCATAAGTTTTGTCGATAAATGTAAATGTTAGCTCAAAATAACAGTAAAGTTGGGCTGCTTAGTTGGTTTGAGGAGGATATGATAATGTTTTGTTGGTATGAGATCAGGGATCTATCCTTCATCTATAGTTTTTTTTGGCATTTTTATCTTGTATAATTTTAAATGTATATATTTTGATTTTAATTTTTTTTTTAAAAAAAAAAAATATACTTCCTCCGTAGTTTCTTTTAAGTTGACACGTTTTTAAATTTAGTCACGTTTGCCAATGCACTTATTCAATCATTAATATCTTTAATTATCGATAAGCAAAAATTATGAAAAGTTGATATTTTGAAAGTATCGAACGTGCCGAATCTAACAAGATCCCACATGACTATATTTTTCATTACGTATAAAGCACAAAACATGGTCAAAGAGAGGTGTGTGAATAGTGTTAAAGTCAAAACGTGTCAACTAAATAAAAACGGAGGTAGTATATACATATAAAATAATGTGATCTCTTCTACTTCTTCTCAAAGCCATTTCTTTCCTATTTTTCTAACTAATTATAATATCATTTTTTAATTAGTATTTTTTTTTCTTAAAAAACCTATATACATATAAGATGGTCAAGTTATGACATTGGTATTTAAAATTTTCTAATAATTGCATTTTTTTTTTCCAAATAGCTCTTAATAGTTTTTTTTTTCTTAAAAAAAATCTATATAAAAATCGGCCCCCGGTCTTGTTTGGCATCAGTTTTGGTTTTCAGTTTCCTGTTTTTTTGAAAACCAAAAACCAAAAACAGGAAACAAGAAAAAGGAGTTTCCACTTTTCTGTTGTCAGTTTTCATAATCATCATAATTTTAATAAGTTTATATAATTTTTGATTCATTATGGGACGCATATCATATACTTTTAGAGAACAAAAAACCAAAAAACAGAAAACCACAACAATGCCAAACGAACCCTGGCTTCGTCCTTGCACATAGAATTGTAAGCTAATTTTTTTTTATAGCTATTATGTGCCCCAATGGTTAGAATATTTTTTTTTATGGGCAATAATAAGCTATTTCAATGAGCTTAATTAACATTCTCAATTATCTTTAAAATTTAATTATATAGAATAATAATCTCTTAAAGTTTGGAAACTTTTTTTTCTCAAAGCTAGCTTATTTGCTTGGCCAGACTGATTGTATTTTTTAGTTCCAATGGTCAAGCTAATAGCTAAAAACATTTTAAAATTGCAAATAAGTCCTTAGATATAATCATTGGAGTTGCTCAACACCTGTCAAAACTAAGAAAAAGCGGCACAGAGAAAACACCCTTTCCTCCATCCCAATATATCTCTCTTTTTTGGGGAGCTATTTTTTTACATTTTAATTAATTGGGTATTTCCAATTGATATTTCAAATGCTCTAATATGGAAAAACATTAGAGAATCAGCCAATAGATGGCACAAATGTTCAAGAACAACAAGAACACTAATAATAGACTACTTCATCTCTTAAAAAGATAAGACGGATACTAGGCATGCTCTACATTACACAATTTCAACATGAAGGTATAATTTTCTAGATATGCTAATATTTCTATAATTAATAAAATTAACGTAGAAATTTGAAGTTGAAAAACTTGATGATGATATATTTTATTTGCAGCTGAATTCTACAAAATCATCTTTGAAGACGACTCTGATGACTGCAAATTTACAATTCAATACCAATAAAACCAATTAAGTTCATAACTAGGATTGGTGATTGTTTTATCTAAATCCAAAAAATCAATTGTTGCTCATAATGTAAAACGAAGGTATAGTATATACATACGGGATTTGATTTCATGTTCGTTTAGGAACCCTAATACTTAATTAATTTACTGTTTACAATCTCGTACAATATGATTAAGCAAATCTGCGAATTACAAGCTCGTGTATATATGCAGATTTGTAACTCAATGTGGAAGATATATAGAAGGACTGTACTACACCAATGACAAAAACATGTTTTTAATCCGTATGTATTCCTCGCGTCCCCCCCGTGGAATTGGTTCACATGTGAAACGATAAGATCAACTAAACAACTACCAAGATATTTCCTTACTCCGTATTTTATTTACTTGCAAGTTGCAACACATTTCATTTTACTTTTTAAATGCATGCTTTTTTTTTTTTTTTTTTTTTTTTTTTTACAAATATCTTTAATAAGTAATAAGTAAAAAATAATAAATATTTTATATTATAAAAACATAGATTGCTATTAGAAAAAAAATTAAATTAAATTCGATCTTGCTAACGAGCGCTCCGAGGCGTTAGATAAGGATAAATTATATTGGTTGAAATGGTATTAAGTTAGGAATTCATGACAAAATCACGCGTCGTTCGGTGTAATTAATGTTAATTTTACTCTAATATTTGCACTTTAATTCTCTTATCTAACGCCCCGGGGGCGCTCATTAGCTTTTGCCAATTAAATTATAGGGTTTTACATAAGAGTGCAATTTTATGTTAATTATAATCCATAAAATGTACTTATATACCCCATATGTCTCTATTTCCCTCTATTTATTGGCATATTTTGACCGCACAATGTTTTATAGTATACTTTGACCGGCACAATGTTTTATAAAAATTTGATTGGCTTATTTTTGTGATAATTAACAATACAGGATATAAACTTTTATTTAATATTTATAGTTATTGAATTGTAGTGTTATTATTATAAACTAGAATGTACTCATGCTAATGCATGAGCTATTTGTATGTGTAGGAAACAAATTAGTATTTCTGTATAAATAATGGAAGTTACATAAGTGAAACTATGAAAGCTATAAGTTTTTTTTTTTTTTAAAAAAAAGAAATTATTTTTTAAAAGTTAATTATTTAGGGTAATTAGAGTTATTTGGAAGTTATTTTCAAAAATAAAAAAGAGAGAATGCATGAGTATTGAGAGTTGGGGGTGTTGAAACTAAGACTCAAGTAATATAATATTAATGGAGATAAACAAAAACTGATATCAAAAGCTACTGCTTGCATTCATTTTAATCAAAGAGAAAGAAGTTAGGCCAATATATAGCCTTTACAAACCAAAAAACTAAACTAGCTAGAATTAAGCAACTAACAAATAAAGTGGATAAACATAGTCCACTCTTGACTCCACTAACTCAACTAACTACTGACTTAGTCTAAGAACAAATACTAACGTTGCTTACATTTATTTAGGCACTAAAATAGCAACTAATTAATTAATGTTTGAAGCATAGTCAAACACACCCCCTTGCTTCAAACATACAGACAACAAGAAGCTTGCAAACAACAATAGAGATAATGCATTTGGCTTTGATCAAAGGACTACTACGACTTAATGGACTGCTACATATGACTTCGAACACAAGCACACAACTTGAACAATCATCGACTTTATCTCGACACCCAAGATACTTGAACCGCGACTTTCACGCCATTACCACGACATACGACTTTAGAAGAGCCTACTCTCTTCTTCTTCGACATTTTGAGCAAAATTGGTATGCGCTTTCTTTTGCTCATCCCTTTGCTTATCCCAACACCTATCTTCCTTGTGACCATACCTCTTGCAATAGTAGCATTGGACTCTACTCATGGATGAACGTTGACCTTCAAATTGATCACCACTATCATTTTCTTCACGACCGCGACCGCGACCACGACCACCTCGACCATAACCACGACTACTTCCATCACGACCTCGACTACCCTCATAATACCTTCCATTTGACATTTGTCCTTCAACTTGAAATGCTTTTTCATCTCCTTCATTCTCATGAGACTTTGAAATTCTATCTTCATGAGCTATAAGGGAACCCATTAATTCATCAAAACTATAATTAGACATGTCTTTAGACTCTTCAATTGCCGCAACAACATGATTGAAATTAGGGTTTAAACTCCTTAACACCTTACACACAACTGTTTGATCACTAATATTTTCACCAAATGATCTCATTTGGTTAACAATATTTGATACTCTAGACAAATATTCTTGCACCGACTCTTTTTCTTTCATTAATAGTGACTCAAAATTACGACGAAGGTTTTGTAATTTAACAGATATTACCTTACTATCACCCCAATACTCAGTTTTTAAGATATCCCATGCCTGCTTGGATGTCTTTGCAGATGAAATTCTAGGGAAAATATCATCATCTACTCCTGATTGAATAAAAAACAATGCCTTTGCATCCCTTTTGCGATTTTCACGCAACTTTTGATTTGGCTCCACCGGCGACTCCGTCGGTCCTACATACCCACACTCGACAATATCCCACAACTCTTGAGATTTGAACATTGTTTGCATTTTGATACTCCAAAGATGATATTTTTCACCTTTGAAAATTGGAATTAAGGGTTGTGTATTTGCATTTGAACCATTGGTTGCCATACTTACTCAAAAAAACTTACTCACAAAAAATACTACAACAATCATGCACTAATAAAATAAAATACGACTTAACCTTTTAGTTTCACTCAAAAACAATCTCACGACACTCACGACATTTAATTTTGGTTTAGGATCGGAACCCGGATTAGCTCTGATACCATGTTGAAACTAAGACTCAAGTAATATAATATTAATGGAGATAAACAAAAACTGATATCAAAAGCTACTGCTTGCATTCATTTTAATCAAAGAGAAAGAAGTTAGGCCAATATATAGCCTTTACAAACCAAAAAACTAAACTAGCTAGAATTAAGCAACTAACAAATAAAGTGGATAAACATAGTCCACTCTTGACTCCACTAACTCAACTAACTACTGACTTAGTCTAAGAACAAATACTAACGTTGCTTACATTTATTTAGGCACTAAAATAGCAACTAATTAATTAATGTTTGAAGCATAGTCAAACAGGGGGTTTGGAGTGCTATGAGAAAGTGTTGCAAAACCGACTATTAAATTATATAAAAGATAAATCAACAAATTCCTACCTTATAAAAAGTATAAAAATGCTCTTATTAAATAGTGTGATGCCAATTATACCCTTCAAAATTGTGCGTTTGACAATTATACCCTCATTAATATGTACAAGTTTTTTTTTTTTTTTTTAAAAATGAATAGTGTTTGACAACTATACCCACCAAAATGTTTATTTACTTAATTATTTTTCTCTCATTAATGTTAGTTGTCATGGACATTTATACTTCTAAACATAGCTGCTTACATATCAATACTTTTATTTGTGATTTAAGGCCAATCGAAAGAAGGTTAGCTATGACGCGCGCATAACGCGTGTTAACTTCCCTAGTATATAATAAAAGCGAATGTGTCAATCCTGATTGGAAAAAAAAAACTTTCAAAGAAAAAATACGATATGGTGTAGAATGATACGGAATGTGGGAGTATAACACATTATTCCAATATATTACCTTATACGTAGTATATGTTTGCTTATTATAGAAAGATACTTATTGTATTACAAAATATAAGAAATATTTGTTAGAATATATTACGAAAAATTCATTTAGCTTAGTGATTTCGAACCCATAAGGAAAAAAATCCTAAATTTTTTTAAATGGGTTATTGCTTAAAGTCTTGAATTGGAGTATCATTTGATATGCTTTGGATTAGTGAAGGTTTGTACATACAATTGTTAAGTAAATATGATGATATTACGAACATTGTTTCACGATTGTTATGTGGTACGTAGATCTGTCTTTATTTTATTTATTTTTTTAAATGTTTTTAGGGCCGGGTTTTTAGATAATATATATGATCGTCAATGTCCTACCATTATTAAAATCCTAGCGAATTCAATACCAATAAAACCAATTATGTCCGTCAATAACTAAGATTGGTGATTGTTTTATCTAAATCCAAAAAATCAATTGTTGCACATAGTGTAAAACGGATATATGGTACATATGAGATTTGATTTTGATAGCGTACATAACATATTTCTGGGGCTCAACCATTAGCTTAAGCTTTTGGTTGAAATGGTCCTTCAACAGATTTCATGTTTAGCAACACTAAGACTTAAGCAATTTACTATTTGCAACCTCGGCATTCAAAAACAAGGTATAATTATAATTAGCGTAGCTATGAATATTGAAAAGTTAGTAATGAATTGAAAACTGAGTATTAATGCACTCAATTACACAAAAATTAAAGAAACTAGCCCTAATGCAACAAGATTAAGCAAATCTGCGAATTGCAAGCTCGTGTATACAAATTTGCAACTGAATGGAAGATGTATAGCAGGACTGTACTACACCAATGACAATAACATGTTTTTTATCCGTATGTATTCCTCGCGTCCCCCGAGGCGAATTGGTTCACATGTGAAACGATAAGATTTACTCGTACTAAAACGACAATCAGATATTTCCTTACTTCATACTCCGTATTTCTTTTTACTCGTAAAGTTGTAAAGTTGTAACACATCCCATTTATTTTCAAATGCCTTTTTTTTTAATTACAAATATCTTTAATGAGTAGTAGTAAGTTAAAAAATAAAAAGACTTTTGCATTATAGAAACATAGGTCGCTATTAGGAAAAAAAAGAAATTGAGATGATAAATCTAAATATAATGTTTTTTATATGGATATTATTTTTTCCTTTATTAACTATAAATCACTTAAGTTGGTCAAAGTAAAATAGTATGTTAAATAGTGTAAAAGTTAAAGTACTTCTCCAACTAATAATAAGGAAACAGTGAGTACATGCTCAATTTAATATTGGAAATACCTTTATTTTTTTCTTCTTATTTTCTGTTTTTGGTTTTTTGTTTTTTAAAAAATCAAAAATAATTGAAAATAAAAAATAATGTCAAACAAGATTAATTATTCTACTTCTTTTTGTTTAATTATCCCATTTAAAACTTAAATATATAGATGTCATCAACATATTTGGACAGATGTCATCTCAAGCTACTATAAATAGAAGGGTAGTATGAAGAAATGATAACACCAAACTACAATAAGAATATAACGAGTTTTATATTTGTTTTGGGTTCACTTCAATTCAGAGATATGGATAGGGTCTCGTTCAAGCTCGTTACTTTTGCTTTTTTAGCATTCATGCTGTGTACTGCAACAAGTTAGTTCGTTAATAATTTCCTTTGTTTTATTATTATATGAACTCTTTAGATAGTAAACTATACAGTATTACTCTATAGTCTTTACTAATTATTACATAATTTTGATTTTATTAATAATGCAGCACCAGTTGTTGGAAGGGCGACAACATCTTCTACTGAAGAACTGGCATTGGCAATGGAATATAAAATGATACCGGAGAAAATGGCAACGAGCAGAGTAGAGCCGAGTATACACCAGACTAACCTGGGAAACCAGAAAACCAAGATGATGAATTCGCAACGAATTGTTGATGTTCTTGAGTCGTATATGAAGAAAGACTTACAGTGCGTGGGAGCAGGCAGGGGCTGTAACATTTATTTTGGACCTTCATGTTGTTCTTTTCCTTTGGCATGTCTTCCACCAGGTATTTTTGGTGGTGTTTGTGTCGGTTAATTAAGATCAATAATCACTATCTTCAACTCAATCAACTGCATTAATAATCAGTGTTCTGCTCAAATTGTTTCTCGATGTAATGTTGTATATATGAATAATATGTCATTGCTATGTGTTCATGCTAGTAGTTTACAAAAGCTAATAAGCATAGTTAAATAAAGCATGACAAAAATAAGATTTGTAATCACGGATGTAATATCATAAATAAATGATGTATTATTTTTCTTCTTGCATGTATGGATTATGAGAGTGTTATCAATTGTACTTTTTCTAATTTCTAATTCTATGCATAATGTCATAACGAACATGAGCAATAGTGTGTTTTAACAATTATTTTTACGTAAAAAAACTTGATATTGCAAAACTAAAATGGAGTCTAACTTTCAAAAAAGGATGGAGTGTTTGAAGAGGTGACCTCTACTTCAAATGACGAATCAGTCTATTATTAGGTCATTAGTACTCGCCCAAATTACAACAAATCATACAGACCGTAATTCGTTTTCATATTTAATCATTTATGTACTCCAAGGCCTTAACTAATACCATCTCGGATGCATCTAAAAACATGTTATAATAATGATTAGCTTAATTGAAAAGTGAGTACTAAGTACTGATGCATTCAATTACACAAAAAACGTGTATTAGTGTAACAAATTAAGCAAAACTACTGCAAATCGCTAGCTCGTGTACGCACAAAGATTTGCAACTCAATGGAATACATTGAACTACTACACCAAGGACAATCACATGTTTCCTAGAAAAAAAAAAAGGACAATCACATGTTTTTAATTCGTGCCGAGTAGTTAATGTTCCTCGCGTCGTCCCATGAGACGATATTGTTCACATTTTCAGATTTTCTAGAGTGCATCTAAACCCACAGGGTTTATGTATCCAAGAGCACTAACACTAATGAGGAAAAATATTTCTCCTCATTCTCTCTCTACCCACTTTCTCACTCCTCCCACCAATAGTTTTTTTTTTTTACCACATCAATGCTTATAAAAAAAAAACTCCTCACCACTATCTCTCCTACTATTTCCTATACCCCACTGCAATACACATCGCCTTTTTTAGTTTGGGAGTGGGGCCCATCACGCTACTATTCACCCACAATTCTCCTCATTCTATGAGAAGATTTATCTCTCCCCATGAGGAGAATTAAAACTTCTCACTAATGTAGGTTGAATGTTTTTTTTTTCGGATATTTCACCAAATGCCACTGACAAATTTAAAAATTCATCAAATGCCATCGCATTTTTCAGAATTCACCAAATGCCACTCAGTTTTTTAAAAATTCACCGAGTGCCATTAATGACCAACGGTCGTTAACTCCGTTAGTCATTAGGGGTTATCATGACACATGTCATGATATTATTGGTCCATTTATCTTTATTAATAAAAATTAAAAAAAAAGCTGAAAATATAAAAAAAAAAAATCAGAAAATTAAAAAAAAAAAAAAACCCAAAATTATTTCAAAAACCCCGACCAGCCAAAACCCCCATCAGCCACAACCACCCTCCCCGCCGCCGTTCCCGCCGTCCCAGCTACTGGATTCTGTTGTCCCACAGCACCGACGCTGCCCAAGAAGCTCTCCCGCAGCGCCGACCACCTAGAAGATCCCTCGCAGCGCCGACGTCGTTCCTCCCCCTCCCCCTCCCCCTCCCACGAAACTCCCTCCCCACCAGCACGAAACTCCCTCCCCACCACCACGAAACCCAGTCCTCAACCCTCAAAATCCTTTCTCTGTCCCGATCCCAGCCCCCTTCCCTTCCCCAATCCCTTTTCCGGCTACCTCCCCTTCCCCACGCTCCGATTTCGACCCTTATCCCCTTCTAACTTGGCGATTTTGGCCCTCCTCCTCTTCACAACCTTGATTTCGTTAATGGTTGTGGTGGGTAAACGGATAGGGGAGGGTTGGAAAGCAGCTCCGAGTTGGAGAACGGCGCGGCAAATCTGGCTGCTCTGGGCCTCGTCTGGCTGGTGGTAGGGGTGGCGAGGTGGTTGAGGTCACGGTGGGGCTAGGGTCTGGGGTTAATTTTAGATTTTACAGGGTCGGGGAAGTTTGTGTGGGTGGCTTTTGGGGTCGACGGTGGGTCAGGTGGGGCGCAAAAGGGCCGGTCGGTCGATTTTCGGTGGTTAAGGTGGTGGTCGGCCGTTTTCCGGCGATATAAGGGGAGGGGCTAGGGTTTGGCGGTGGTAGGGGTGGCTGGGAAAATTTTGGGGTTTTTTTTTTTTATTTTAATTTTCTGTTTTTTTTATAATTATTTTCTAATTATTTTCAGCTTTTTTTTTAAATTTTTATTAATAAAGATAAATGGACCAATAATATCATGACATGTGTCATGATAACCCCTAATGACTAACGGAGTTAACGGCCGTTGGTCATTAATGACACTCGGTGAATTTTTAAAAAACTGAGTGGCATTTGGTGAATTCTGAAAAGTGCGATGGCATTTGATGAATTTTTAAATTTGTCAGTGGCATTTGGTGAAATATCCGTTTTTTTTTTTACACCCTTATTTCTTCTGAGGAAGTATAAATCAAGGGTTGTGAGACAATTGAAAATGTCTCACAACTATTAAAATAATATAAAAGTGTAAGGAAGAGAGAGAAAGGAGGAGAGAGATAGGAAGAGTGAAAAAGATGGTTAGGCCTCACTAAAGCTTTTCAGACACATATCACGTGCAAAAATGGACAAAAAAATTTGGGGACCACTATCACTGCGTTTATATTTTGTTCGACTAAAACTCCAGTGGAGCTTTTTGAAGTACCACTGAGACTATATTTTGTACTACTAAGAGTGTATTTTGTACTACTGAGAGTGTATTTTGTACCACTGAAACTCCAGTGATATTGTTTGATAATTCAATAAGACAACTTTAAACTGACACATGAAATACCTATATTACCCTTGTAAGACATGATTTTATTGTCTCTCAACCCTCCCTTTATATAACCTCATTTCTTCTCATGTACACTTTTTCTTCTCATTAGTGTGAGTGCTCTTCATGTAAGTAGGAGGATAATTTGGGGTTCAGTGATACATTTTCTCTCTCTTAATGGTACAGACGTACAGTGGTATATTTTTGCAGACTGTTATGCACGTGCCATTAACGTATAAATAGTTGTCTAAATAGTACTTCTTGTGTACTATTATGCTTGTAGTGGTACTTTTTGACGTCATATTTTTCATGTTAATTTTTACATTACCACCCAAAAATGTAACCATTTTCGAACTAACCACGCTTTTAATTTTTTATTTTAAATTACCACCCCTTAAATTAAATAAATGCTCATATTACCACCCATTTCAAAAATCTAGTGGATTTTCCGTCTGTAGGCCCCACCTAACACTTTCTTTGACCCTTTTGACGAATTTTTTCCCCGATTTTTCTCTTTGAAAATGCTCTCTAAACTTTAATTCACATTTCCTTCACCAAATTTTACCAAATTTCAAAGAGAAAAATGTGAATTGAAGTTAGAAAAGCGTTTTAAAAGAGGAAATTTGCGAAAAAAATCAGTCAGAAGAATCAAAATAAGCGTTAGGTGGGCCCACACACGGAAAATCCACCGAATTTTTGAAATGGGTGGTAATCTGAGCATTTATTTAATTTAAAGGATGGTAATTTAAAATAGAAAATTAAACGGGTGGTTAGTTCGAAAATGATTACTTTTTTAGGTGGTAATTTAAAATTTTTCCTACTTTTCACCCTTAGGTTCCCATTATTTACAAAAATTCCACCTTATTTGCATACTAAATAGATTGAGCCTATGCGCCAAGAGTTTTCCCATTTTTGAAACAATAAGATCAACTAATTTCGTTCTCTAAATACTGAAGTACTCCCTCCATTTCTTATTTCTCGCAACATTTGTCATTTTGGGGTGGTTCACATTTGTTGCAACAAACTTATTTTTTTCCTTATTTGAATTTTTTTTTTCAAAATGACCAATATATCCTTACTTAAAATTTTTAACACATAATGCTACATATAATTATATTCCATTATAACCTTAATGTACAGTAAATTGATTATCTAAAATAATCAAATCCAAATAATCAAACCCATTATATTTCTCTCTCCTCCTTTGTCTATCATTTCATCATCTTCATCTATCATAATCAAATTCCAAACTACCCTTTAAGTGGGCTTCAGATATGGTGTTGGTGAGTTTGGTGGTTCGTTGGTGCTTTTGGTGGTGTCGTGGGTGGTTCTGGTGGGTCGTCGGTAGGTTTTTGTGGTTTCGGTGGCTTCGGAGGTTTTTGTGGTTTGTGGTTTCGCAGGGGTGGAGGAGGATCGTGGGGTTGGTGGCGTGGGTCTTAGAACTGGTCGTTTTCAGCGGTGTTGGTGGTGTCGGTGGGTCTAAATCTGGTAGTGTCGGTGGTGTTGGTGGTTTCGCAGGGGTGGAAGAGGGGTTTTGGTGGTTTTGTGGGTTTGGTGTGGTGGGTCTGGGTGGTGGTTGTGGGTGGCGTGGGTTCTAGTTGTGGGTGGTTTTCGGGTAGAAGTGGTTTTGTTGGGTGATTTTGGGTGGTTCTGGGTGGCTTCGGGTGGTTCTGGGTGGTTTTGTTGGTTTAACTAGGTGGTAGCTTTTCGTTGTCGGTGGTTCTGGGTGGCGTGCGCGTTCATCGGTGGTGGTGTTGGACTTTTAGTTGTTTAATTAATTATTCACCCTCTCTCCTTAATTACATTATGGAAAAAGATATATGCAGCCCTAAGAGCTGCATATAAGAACCTAAAAGTGGAAAGAATTGACAATAAATATACAATTATTACACTGATTTACTCGTGAATTGTTGATAAATTCCCAATTTAATACTAAAAAAGGAAAGATATTAAATTCTTATATGCGTCCCTAAGGACTGCATATAGCATTACCCTTACATTATTTACATGCCATTACTTTTTATTAATTATGCTTAAAAACTTTTGACTTGGGAAGCGTGCAACCCCCCTTTGTTGCAAGAAATAAGAAACGGAGAGGGTATGTGAATAGGACACGAATTTTAAGAACTGGAGAGAGATAGAGAAATATAAAGATAGGGATTTATGTGATGAGAAGAGAGAAAAAGTGAGACCATGTACACATTAGAAAATATTGCAGTACAATATTTGAGAAACTTCCTTAAATGATATGTTGCATTGTTGCAATATTTGTGGAATAGAGGAAGTAGTTTTTACGCGGTACTTCCTCTTTCTTTATTTCTTATAATTGCAAGTTGTAGCTCATCTCACACTAGTCTATAATGTCCTTTTTTCATTTAAAAATACTTTCTCCATTTTTTTAGTTGCATCACTTTTATAATTGTGGACTTCGAGGTTATGCATGTTTAGAGTACAAAAAGATAGATAGAGAGAAAAAATAAAGAGGAGATAATTTATAAACTAAAAGGGAAAGTGGTTTGATGCATCTAAATTAAAACTTCCATAGCTAATTAAAAAGTAATGCATCTAAATTCCTTTGTTTCTTTCTACTTGATACATTTCTTAGACACTTTTGTGAATCTATAAATTCAATCATTAATATCATTAATTACCGATAAGCAAAAATATAAAAAATAATTTTAAAAATATATATTGTGCATTTCTAACAAGATTCCATGCCACATGATGACTATTTTTTTTTTATTATTATTATGTATATAAATCACAAAATAGTCAAAACGTGTCAATTAAAAAAGGAGGAAGAAGTATCTTAAATTAGCAATAAGTTAAAATTGTTAAAATTTTGTATTATGAAAGTGATAGAGAATATAAATCGATTATTAGCTTTAACCAAACTTTTTGTTAATTTGGTCATTTAACATGGTATCAAAAGCCATCCACTACTAAAAATTAAGGTTTTTGCGACCGCCTCTAATAGTCGCAAAAAATAGCAAAAACGGACGCAATTCATTTTTGCGACCGTCAACGACTCAATGATCGTAAAAGGGTGTTCGTTATTTCCTTGGTCGCAAAAAAAAATTATTACGACCGTTTGACGGTCGTAGATTTATTGCGACCGTTTTTAATATTTTCAACGACCACAAGGAAAACGGTCGCAAAAATTAAAATTTACGACCGTTTTTATAAGCAGTCGCAATTTTAAGAATTAACGACGGCTAAAGGCGGTCGCTAAAAAGTTTAAAAAAAAACAAAAAAGAAAAGAAAAAAACCCACTCACATCCTGTACCCCGCAACTAGTTATCCCACCACCCAAACCAACTGTACCCAACGCTACTACCCACCACCATCAGTCCATCACTTCCCACCCAAATCACCACCGTACCACCACCCTAAAAAACACGGACCCACCATCACCGCCACCCAAACAACTACCACCGCCACTTCACCTCAACTCGAAACACCTTCAACACACAACCAATTGCCTCTCACCCGAAACACCCTCAACCCACAACCACCAACTGCCTATCACCCGAAACCACCTTTACCCACCAAACACTTGATCTGACCCAAAACCATGACCCTTACCCAGTACCCACCACCACCGGCAACAAAATTATCAAAAATTGAAAAAAAAACCCACAAAATCAGAAATAAAACAATCAAAATACAGAAAATTACCCATAAATTTGAAATTAAACAATTATACAAAATACAAAAGATTACCCATAAATTCGAAATGAAATAATAATGAAAATTTTTCAAAATTTATAAACAAAAATTACAATATAACAATTATACATAACCAGAAATAATTAGAAACAATAAAACTAGATCTACAATCTAATAACTAATTTAAATATCAGATCTAGAAAACCTTGACTTGTTTTAGGTTCGTTCTTGTTACGGTGGCTCGAGTGTGCAGTCGTGATAGCAAGCGTCGGCATCAACACCAAGCAAATTTATCAACATCTGATTCTTCAATTCTTAGGAAAGAGATGGAGGATGAGGAAAGAGAAAGGAAGTAGAGGAAAGAGAAAGAAGAGAGGAAAGAAATCAAAGATTTAGAGGAGAGAGGAAAAAAATGGAAGAGAGGAGAGGAAAGAGAAAGAGGAGCGGCGTGAGGGATACGGAGTAGTAAATTAGGGTTGGGTGAGATGGTGTCATTTTATACCCGATTTTTTTTATAAAAAAATAAGCTTTTTGCGAGCGTCTTTGACGGTCGCAGATTATGATATTTACGACCGTCTCTATGACAGTCGCAGATTATGACATTTACTACCGTCTCTATGACGGTCGCAGATTATGATATTTACGTCCGTCTCTATGACGGTCACAAATTATGAATTTTATGACCGTCTTTGACGGTCGCAAACGGTTTATTTTAGTTTAGAATTATTTTTAATTGTTCAAATGTCCTAGCGACCGTCTAAAAGGCTAAAAACGGTCGCAAAACTGTCGCAAATTTACGACCGTTGTCAAAGCCGTCGTAATATTGCGACCGCATAAAAAACAGACGCAATATTCATATTTTGCGACCGTTTTTCAGACGGTCGTAAAAAAACGGTCGCAATTTAGCCGAATTTTAGTAGTGATCGAGACAATAAGTGGGTCCATGTTACATCCCCACTTCAAATTCAATAGGCTCTCATGTGAGGGGATTTGATACAGACTATATATGTAGTATAAAAGTCAAAATGTTACAATAAATATGTAGACCCCCTTAGTGTCACAATGGCTTTTGATATGTAGTATAAAAGTATAAATCAATCTAAAGCTATATTTAACATGGTAATATATATATAGGGAGGATGTGGTTGGAGTGGCTTGGCCACAATTTGTTGCTTAGTTACTTTAGCTTTCAAAAAAAGGGGCTTGACCCACCCTTTGCATCAAAAAAAAAAAAAAAAAAAAAAAAAAAAAAAAAAAAAAAAAAAAAAAGTCTATTAAAAAAAAAAAATCCCATACTCTTAAGTCTAGCCCATAAATTCCTAAGATTTTATGATATGCCTAATTAACATTGCATTTAATTTGAGATGGATGAAATATTGTGTTAAATATGTACATAATATAATTTCTATTGATTTTTGCGGTGATCCGAATTGGAATTCGAAATATATTCAACATGTTTTATTTGATTTGGTTTTATCTTAGTTAATATTTGTTATCAAACGACTTTGATAACGATAATATTTCTTTTTCTCCACTGCTTTGTAGATGCTCACTTTCTAAATAAGAATGTTTTAAATTGGATGTATAACTTATTTAACACAAACTTTTAAATAAAACGGATGTTCAGTAAATTATTGAATATCCGTTATAAAGTTACTATAAAAGGCGCAAAAGTTACACTAAAACGCACAAAGGTTACTGTGAGTCTGTGACATATATAAGAGTTATTTATGCTTCATTGATAAATTTGATAAAAGTGATACTAAATTTGACAAAAGTGACACTAAATTTGACAAAAGTAAACTCGATGTACAGTAAATGACTGAAAACCGGGTGTATACAAAAGTAATTGTTTATTTAATTGCAGCCACCTTATTTAATTGGGCTAAGCAGCCCAAGTCCAGTAGACCAGTACTTAGATATGGAGTCATTTAAACTTTAAAGCAAAAGTGCAGAACAAAGAAAATGATAGAGTATAAAACATATTCTTGGGTCTCAACCATCAATTTAAGCATTTGGTTAATTTGTTCCTTTAACATGATATTGGAGTCAACGTGAGTACGTGACATAGAGGTCACGGGTTCGAATCTCATCCACCCCTCTTTCAAAGTGGAATTAATTCACGCCAGGTATGAATGGGCCTGTGTAATTCTTGAAATATGTGTTTTTATGTGTTTTTTTTTTTAACACACGATGTTCAATTGTAATTTGTGATTGTGATTCTCTGTAAATAGTTGGAATGATATGTGAAGCAGGATTATTAGTTGGAAATTTGTTTATTGTTTTGGACTTACCGTGTTTGACATGGATCCAAAACTAGTTAAAGTGCCAATTTAATTGATAGAAAGCACTATTCTATACCCAAATCCAAATTAGTTGAAAGTTCACCACACTTACTCTCTTTATTTATTATTTGTACTTGTATTAAAGCGCCAATTTGGGCTAGAAGCTAAGACAAGTCAATAAAAGGAATTGCAAGAGTAGAGGGCACATAGAATATGGTCGGTACGGTGCAAAGAGGGACCCGCGTTTGGATATTCATTTCAATAATAATACGAACCACTTATTTATCTCAAATCTTTATCCTAAAATCTTAATCGAATTTCATTTCAATAATAATATGGACCACTTATTTTTCTTAACTTATTATCCTAAAATCTTAATTATTGCATTTCTCTTGTTGGTAGGTAGAAATTTATTCATTGGTCTTGTGGAAAAAGCGTCCAAAGTTTGGAGAAATTTCCCAATACTAGACTTGGTCTACGAGTAGTTGTATAAATGATAAGGTAGCTGTGGTTCTAGTCTTATATCATACATAACATCTCATCATAATCCGGCTCCTGAAAATTTTCAGATTAATTAATAGAAAATTAAAATACAACTTTGTACGCGAATGTTCTTAATATCACAATTCAAATTTATTTTATGTAGTATTGCAAAATTCATCAAATGTTATCCCAATCTATTTAAGGCTTTAAAGAATGACCCATTTTTAAGTATTCAACTTTTAGGTTCGGAAACACTGAATGCGTTATTCATATCAAATAGTATGATCCAAAATATCAATAATAACTAATAATTCGAGTGTGCATAAGTTACAATGAAACTAAAAAAATAAAAGTTAAAAAAAAAAAAAAAAAAAAAAAAAAAAAAAAAAAAAAAAAAAACCCTCTAATAGTTAGCCTTTTTTTTTAATCAAAATACTTTTATGCATATAATGTTGTGTTATTTTTCAAATTAGATTAGGTTTCAAAATTTATTATTACTCCGTATTATTTTTTTTTTGATACATACATTTATCAAATTTTGTTTATTATATATATGTAAATTAATACGAGTAGTATAATTGTTTTGGACTTACCGTGTTTGACATGGGTTCTAAACTAAAAAATATAATATCTTGTTAATTAAAAAGCACTATTCTATACCCAAATTCAAATAAGATGAAAGTTTTTTTTTTATTTTTTAATAGCAAATAAGATGAAAGTTCACCACACTCACTCCCTTTATTTTCGTTTTAATATATATTTATTTTTATTAAAGTGCCAATTTTGGCCAGAAGCTAAAATACTCTGTTAGACAAGTCAATAAAAGGAATTGCAAGCGTAGAGAGCACCTCAAATATGCGTCGGTGCAAAGAGGGACCCGCATTTTTGGAATTTCATTTCAATTATCACACAAACTACTTATTTATCTCAACTTTTGATCCTAAAATCTTAATTATTGCATTTCTCTTGTGGTATATGTAGAAATAATTGTTCATGTGGAAAAAGCATCCAAAGTTTGGAGAAATTTCCCAACACTTGACTTGGTCTACGAGTAGTTGTATAGATGATAAGGCAGCTGTGGTTCTAGTCTTATATCATAAATAACATCTCATCTCATCTCATCATAACTATTCAATTCTCATTCTCTCTTTTGTAAAATATAAACAAAATCAAGAAAATGGCGGCGGCGGCGGCGACGGGTATGGTGTTGAGTGTTGCACAAACTCTGTTTGCAGCACTACAATGCAAGGAATTGAGAGAGTTATGCTCCAACTTTAAGTATGAATCTCAACTTGAGGCTCTTCGAGGCACCGTCGAAACTCTACCAGAAGCAAACCTCCCCTCCCTCACAAGGCTTTCTATATGGTCATGCGATGGATTGAAGGAAAGATACAGTAAACCCAATGGGACTCACTTTTCTCAAATAAGCCACATTCCCAGTTTAACCCTTTATTTTGAGTCATCTTGCAAACAAAATTGTCTCCACCACATTCGGTAAGTATTATTCATGGTGCTACATTTTATTCATGCTTTCTTTATTAATTTCCTATTCAGTATTATAATTTTTTTTATTAATTTCCTATTTCTGATT
Source organism: Chenopodium album (assembly GCF_948465745.1). Lineage (NCBI taxonomy): Eukaryota > Viridiplantae > Streptophyta > Magnoliopsida > Caryophyllales > Amaranthaceae > Chenopodium > Chenopodium album. The sequence goes on along the minus strand of NC_137842.1, from coordinate 64,927,886 downwards.
TTGTTAACAACCTTTCTACAAGTTGTTTACCTACATTTATAATATTAAATTCAAAATCTTTTGGGAAATTATGTACTACTGTACAAAATTAATTAAGTTTTAGAGTACTTGATATGTTTTTACTTTTTACTGATTTGGTAGATACATGATATAATTGTTTTTATTGTTTTGAAGGGTTCAGTTTTATAAAGGACAATTTGATACCTTTAAATGATTTTTACATGTTTAATTTCTTGTGATGAAACCAAATTCATTGAAAATGACTCAGTATCTTTTATTTATATTGAGCTAAATTTTAATTGTTTTATATTGATTGATTTACAAACTTACTTAAAACTTTATTTCTGATATTTAATAAATTATAAATATTTGTGAAATTGCCAAAACAAGAAATATATCAAAAGATGGCACATAAATATTAACAAAAAAGAGGTATTTGATAGTATTTCACATAAACTCAAGGCATCAAAACTACAAGATAGCTAGATTTTTGAGCATCTTATATCGTAGCTCAGTTTGAACAATATTTGATTGTATTGGCGTTGTTGTAATGATGAACTCCAGGTAGCCACAAATTCAACATGATGTAGCTGTTGAGTACAGTTCATTGGAAAGCAAGGATCGTGCTCTTTTGACTGGAAAACATAAGGTCGTTGCTGCTCAGATGGATAGTGAATCTAGCGTTGCTCTTTATAAGGAACTCGTTGATGTAATGTAAGTAGGCCTTTGCATATGATGTGTGGGGTGCATGGAGATACCCTTCCTAGAAGGTGAGCTTCATGGCCCTCTGATGCTCTTTCAGGCCTAGGCTACTAATCAATGTAAATGCATGAAACAGTTAGATATCAAGACCAATTAATGTTATGGCAAATTATAATGCAAAAAATTGGGGCAACAATGATGTTTGTATGATTAAGTACTTGTTTCCGTGCTCAGCTATGCATGATTGAAGTATCAATTGAAAGTTTTATATACAAAAATCTCCAATATAGCCTGCAAATTATATTGCCTTCCCCTGTGATAAGACGGTCCATACAGTTATAAAGTAAGATAAAGTAACCATTCTAGTGAAAAATAACTCTGCATTAAATCCTCTTTCCTTGATGATAATGCAAGGTAATGTAGCCAAATCAAATGCTATTTTCTTGACGTTTACAAAAGGGAATTTCTCTCCCGAAATATTTCGTCAGCCTGATGTGATATTGCTACACTCTAACTTTATTACAGTACATGCAAACTTTGAATCACCTTGTGCATTGTATACAAATTAACATACAAAGGAAGGATGCACTAATATTTTTAATCTCAGCTAGCATTAGCACCTTTGATAAATCAAAAAAGGACTTCTCGAACTGTATAGGAGCAAGGTTAAAGGCAAATATTCCGAACCACAATAAAAACTTAGTAATCTGTATACAATCTTAATTCTTGACTTCTTGTAATCAGGATTGTCACGGAGGCCAAGTTTTGAAAGAACAAAGCAATAGGACTCCCAGTCAGTTCTCCTCGTATATTTCAACAACTTGTTCCTTTGCTGCACCTTTGCTTGCAATCCTCGACGTGAATGCTTATCCTAGAACAAAATAACAACATAATTGTTGGCAGTCACATACATTCCACATCAAATGAAAAATTACGTCATGTGTTATTCATATCAAGCTGTCAAAAACTACAGTGGTAATTAAGAAAAGCCAAATAAATCAGAAATCAGGCTAAGATATAGACCACACACACCAAACCCCTACCATAGACATAAAATTTTTATACAAAAATTGCAGTTTGCATACTATGAACAGACAGCATAAGAACTTAGTGGGATATTACTATACGAGATCGGTGGCAAAATATTTGTCTTCCATCCAACAAGAATTTTTTGTTTGGTGTTGCCAATAAAAAACCAAAAGTATATCACACAAAATAGAAAGATCCCAAAAACAACATTGCCACTTAGACAATATATTCCAAAGCTTAAGGGGTGGCAGTCTGCACGTCACATCAGGACTTCAGAAGGATGGATATGACACCTGTATCAATTATTTATCGAAAGAACAATACAAATTTAAGAGAAACTTATTCTTCAATATATATATACACAGTAGGTTACAATAACATACAGAAATGTTGAGGGTCCATAACAGAGTCTTTACCTTCTAGTGCAAAACAGCAGACAGGTGAAGTATTTCTGTTGTAAGTCGTGCAACTACAAAGTACAAAGGGAAAAAGGATGATCAATTGCTATGGATAAACGAAAATGGGAATCATGAAAACAACAGAAGTTTCAAAATCTTGAATTTATACTGGGGTATATACTTGAGCTGAACAGAGCAGTAGTGTTTCCCAAACTCAAAAGTTTGAAAATACGTCAGTGCTAATAATTTTGATTGACAAGAAATTTCCAATCCCAGATGTCAGAAAAAAATAAAATTAGCATACTGTCGTTGACTCAAAGGGTGAAGCTGCACCTAAACACAAGATATAACCAAACCAAGATGAATATGATCCGATCAATACAACACCCTATGAACATGAAATTCCATCATTCTTTTACACCAATAGCTATAACAATAAGACTGAAGAATCACAAGTTATCAACCATTTCAATAATGATGACAAAATCAGGCAACAACTACAACATATAGAAAATGACTTAATACACAGCTCATAGCATTGTGCAATCCATGGGACCAATTCGTGCACATGAAAAGGTACCTCCAGAGGCTCCATTCAGGAGTCGGGAGATATGAACCTAGCATAATCATGGCAAGTAAACGAGCAAGTGGAAAAAACACAGTATTATAGTGAGCAATCAGGAAGGATGTGACACTAAGGGCCATCAACTTGAAACACCCAACTAGATGTTCCATGTTTAAATCCTTTCAATGTAGGAATTTAGATAGTGTTTTCCACTTTGAATCTCTTTCCTTCCGCATCCTTTTGTTATGAATTATTATAACAGTAACAAAAAATCAAGGAAGAAGAAAGAGAATTCAATCTGACATCTATAGACATTACAGAAATTAGAGGATAGTTATCATGCTTTCGAGTGGCCTGATTCACTCCCAAGATCTTCTTCAATATTCTGGATGCCTTTCTAATTTTCTATATGCCAACTCTACCTTATTTATAGGAAAGCTAAATCTCCTCTCCCTCTAACAAGCCAACTACCTTCCTCTTCAAGATACAACTACATAATTACATTGGACTAGCTATTATGTTCCACCCTTGGGTTGATATAATGTCCGTAACTTTGCTTCCCTTTCCTTTCTCCCTCTCTCCTTCCCTTAACCACTTCCCTCTTTGTGATTTCAGATTTTCAGACAGGATGCTTTTGATTTTTTGTCTTTCCACCAGTTTCTAAAGTGAGTACAATCTCTACACCCCAATTTGTTTCCTTCTCATTATTCCTAAGTCCTAACCACTTTCCCCTTTGTGATTTCAGTCATAATGCTTTTGATTAATGGTCTTTCCACCAGTTTCTAAAGTGAGTACAATTTCCTCTACACTCCCAATTTGAAACCTTCTCCTTATCCCTACTTAACTACTATAGTAGGTTTTACTGAAAGGTGATAGATAATTGGTGGTGAAGGTTGCCTATCCTTTCAAAGAACCAAAACTAAGAAGATATTCCCTTCATAGGCAACAATAGCCACTTAAAATCACATTATTATTTCAACTTTAATATCCATCTTCGAAGCAATTTTTCTATGGCTGCGAGTCTAATCATTTTTGTCAGGTTCATGCAAGATGATAAACTGATGGTGGTGGTGGTTTTTCATTGCTTTTCTCAAAGATATTAGAACTAAGGAAACTTTTGAAAGCCATCTTTTAACAATAAAAATATAACAATAGCATGAACCCAGTTATTGTATACAGTGTCTTATTTTAACCAATTCTATTATCTTGGTTGGATGGTGTTGAACTATTGACAAACATAGATAATTATCATGTGGGATCTTGTAAGGTTTGTCATTTTGCATATTTTCAAATTGTAACTTTTTAACATACAAAGCTAAAGATAATAATGGTCAAAGGTACACATTAGAAACCACTAATAAAAGTGTATTCCAACTACAATAACAGAGATACAATGTATGTTCTGTGGGGAGGTACAGGTATCTAACTCATACGTACAAAGGGGGACAATGAAGAAAGAACAGAGAGTATAAAAAAAGATAGTGAGGCAGAGGAAGGCAGTTGAACAGAATGGAAGATGAAGATTAAAGAGAGAAACGAAGTCCATTGGAAGTGCCAAAAACTACAAACAGTAATTTCGACCTCAATACAAACAATAAACCATTGGTCTTGTGACAATTATTTCTCACAACCCAAAAACTATAACTAATAACCCTTCCAAAAGAATTTGTAAACCTCTAATCCAGAGAAACTCTACTGTCTCTCCATTGCCAAAATAGAAGTTAATAACTCACTGAACTGAAGCAGAAGCAGGAAAGAATTATCCTGGGGTGAGAAAGAACTAACCAGGTTTCTTTCTATACCTTTCAAGACATTAACTAGCCCACTTTCAAGTATCATATTTCACAATCAATCATTATATTGCTAAAATGATTGGAAGCCAGGTATCCATTCAGAAGAAATATCATGTACGGAGTACTACATTTCTGAAGAATGTCAGAGACCTTCTACCAAAAACAAAAGAGGGGGGGGGGGGGGGGGGGGGAGAGACAATGATTAGTGCCTGTCGTGTAAAGTAATAATTGTTCTACATAAAACACTTTGACCATATTTTTTTGGAAAAATGGAAAATAATAATCCCACCTTTGCTATTTCAGCTCAAAACAGTCCCACCTCTTCGAAATATGGAAATAATCCTACCTTTAACCCTTATGTGCTCAAAATAGTTTCTTTTACCTACAACTAAAGGGTCCTTTTATAACACAAGGAAACCCTAAGATTGTTCCCCAAGTACACTCAAATAGCCGTCATAGAAAAGATATAAACATAGAAAAGATATAATTTTAGAAAATATTCCATCAATTATCCTAGAATAACCTAACTATCGAGCTATAGCTCACCAGCTAGTCCATGCCTACCGCAAGTCCTCATAGGGCCGAGCTATAGCTCACTCGCATAGAGCTATAGCTTTCAAATTTCCGGCTTCGTCAGGTTTTCGTAAAACAGTCATAAATTTCTTATTTCTTATCGGAATTGGGCATATGACCTATCGTTGGAAAGCTCTTGAACCAAGCTATCACCTAAAACTTGAATCACCTCAAAGTCAGTTGTAGTTTGAGAGATATAAGCGTTCAAAGTCAGCCCTACTAGATTTCAAGTCACAATTTAACAATCTCCACCTTGACTTGAAATCGACCAAAAACGAGAAACACTTCACAAACAGATCAAATAGAAATTGATTTGTAGACAGCTAAGAGAGGTTCAAGGTAGCCCATTCATGCAGGCTTGCAGCATCCACTACATCGTCCAAGTGTATGTAATTGATAAACTCTAAATGGCATAATTTGTCAGATATTATTACTTTAAATGGTGTAAAGTGACAGATATTATTATACCAATGGAATCTTTCTGAAAATAAAACAAGATGAGATTATATGATATTACCTAGCAGCAGAAAGCACCAAACAAGGTGTACAAAGTACAAACACTACTCTTGCTTTGCTATGTCCAAAACAATAACATTAATATGGAGTTTCCCACCATAACAAAGAGAACTAAGGGTTTGACAATTGACATTACAATAGAGTGTGACCAACGATGAATAAATGCACAGAAAACAACATCCTTAATCCATCACAGTAAGACTTTTTCTTTCAAATGTTTATTCAAAAGCAAAAAAAAATCATACCTTCTACCCAAACTAAGCATCATCCCCTCCAAGTCGTATATTCATGCTTTTAAGAGGAGTCTGATAAAAGCATGAACATAGAACCTAAAGTCCCTATTTCATGAAGAGAGTTGTAACCCCAAACATCACAAAGTAAGATCAAATATGTTCACTGCCTTCCATCTCCACAAAAGGATTTCACTTCCTCTAGCATTTCATACTTTTATATTCTATAACACATCTTAAGCCTTGAATTATCATGTGAGGCCTTCAAGGCTTCAATGCTCAAACCAAAAATAAACTAAAAATATATACAGCCTTGAATATTAATGAAACCATTTTCCACCCACTTACCCCAACTTAATCCCACACCCCAATATGATCATAAGAGATAAGTACAACGAAATCTTTAACTTCCTCAAATACATTAATTGAGAACATGGATGAAGAATAAAACATCATCATTATAACTTAAAACGCGCTTGAGCTCAGCAATTTTGCTCAGAAACTAGTAAAACACCAGGGTATTAAGTCATTTCCTCAAGCTCAAACAAAAACTATGCAATCATTTTTCCATACACAACACTTCAAAATAACAATCCCAAAACCTAGCTAAGTTCATTATCAGTTTTTTACCATATCAATGATACAGATGAACCCCTTGTTAGTTTGTGGGGATGATAGAAATCCAGGGAGTTACACAACTACTAAACTACTATGTAAAATAATAGGCAAAACAGTCAACACAAAATCACAATCACATTACAAAAAACACAATTCTTCAAAGAATAAAATTATTATTAATGAGAGAAAGTGACTTACTGGGAGCATTCTTGAGCCTATTATCCTTGCTACTCTTGTCAAGAAACGAAAGACTCGTCCTCAACTCTTTAATATAAGCTGGCCTCTGCTCCTTCAACCTCTCACCCAATTCCCAAATCGAAAACCAACTCCGCCGCTTCCGCCGCCGCTTCCGGCATTATCGGCTGCAATTTAAGGGTTTACTTATCACTCGTATTTCTCCCATCTACAATTGTCCCCTTCATTTTTCGCAAACTCTCTCTAATTGAATTAAACGACAAATCCCCAGTATTTTTCCCAGCATAATCATTAGGGTTTCCGGCAATTCCGATCTGAAAGATCGTCTGCTTCTGCCGCTGCTCGAAACCCGGCGGCGGAACTGTCAACCGACGGCGAAGCTGGGTTGATCTCCTCTGCTTCAATTGGTAAAATTGTTGCGGAATATAATTAATTGCCGCCAACTTTCAAGCTTTTCTCCAAACTGAAACCCCAGTATGTTTAGAATCAGACTGAGAATTAATACGCAAATTGATGAACTTGAATTCCCAATTACTCATTCGTATGATTGTACTGTATGATACTCCGTATTTGATCGGTCACAAATTAGTAAAATATTGTGAAAGTTTTATAAAAAAGGAAATGGATCAAGTAATAAAATACAATTGTAAAAGAAAAGTTAAGCAAGTAATATAATACAAAGAGAGTGTTAATTTAAACAATTGCTGGGCAAAATTGTGGTTTGGAGGGAGCCCTAGTTAATTTTCAAGATAAACAAAAATTAGTGGCAATTCTATAAATAAATCAACAAAATACCTTACTCAACATGACATTAAATAAATAAATCAACTTTTATAGGACCCACATTTAATAAAAGTTGTTGACTTATTTATAAAAATGTTCCTACTTTATTTAGTTTATCATGGAAATAAACTTGCATTTTCTCAATGTGGTGGGTTCTTTAATTATAAAGGAAGTAAATTTTAAGGGGATTTCAACTATGATGTATCTTAAAGTAATTCAAATGTGATTGAGAAAAATGAATAATCAAGTATTAATTATATTTTATTTTATTTTATTGACAAAGGGAACGCACAACAAAGACTAAAAAGGAAATAAAGCAATGTCCTACGCCTAGCAGCAGCAGCAATAAGAGAGTGAGCATCTGCAACTGAAGTCCTTGAGTCCTTCTGAATATGACAAGTAACCAAAGAGGACAAAGTATCTCAGATTTCCCGTAAAATCCATACCACCGAAATATCCGTAGACCCAAGATCCATTAACAAATGAGGAATAGCCATACAATCAGTGTGCAGGATAATCCGAGTAAAACCCCGTTGACAAGCATGCTTAAGCCCAAAAATACAAGCCATCAACTCAGAATGAAGAGTTGAACTAGCCATACAAGCCCGGGCACCACCCCCTAAAACCTGGGAAAAAGAGGGAAACACCAACCTGTACCAGCATTATGATTCCCCTGCTCCAAGTCACCATAAAAAAAACATAAAGATATCACAGGCAGCTTGTAGATCACCCCGCAAAACCAAACTCAAAGGAGGGGCGGAGAACCCAGGGTGAATACCATCGTGATAATATGTGAACTCGCAAGCCTTTTTACTTCTGCCATAACAGTCAGAAACTAAGTCCAAAATAGACTAGGGAAAATAAACCACCGATCGAAACCTAACATTATTCCGGGTTAACCAGATGGCCAAACAAATCCCGAAGAAACGGTCTAGATTAGACCAATTTTTGGAAGTGGCATAGCTCGCTTGAAATAAAATCCGAGAACCAACCATGAAAAGGAACTGGAGTGTGTGGCCTCTGGACAGGTGTCCTGCTAGTCGGATCAATCAGAAGGCCCTTAAGTACAAGTAAGCCGCCGTAGGAAGGGCATTATGTAAAACTTTCCCAGCCAATATCTTCCATTTTGGAAGCACATGCAATCCCTACAAGCGTTTCCACCATGTAGTAGGGAGCAAGCTGAGAGGCAGGGATAAATTCTGAGAAAATAAATAGGTATAGGCTGATTTGGTTTGAGTTTCCTCTTTTTATTTTTATTTTTTTTAAAAGGCCCAATGCACACCAAATCATTCCTTAGTCGTAATTTGAGTTTAAATGTGTTATCTTTAGGATGTGATACTAAAAATTTGGTATTTAAGTTTTGGGATTATTAGTTGAACATGTAAATTATATTATTATATACTTAGTATTTAATTTTACTTGAGTTGTGGATTAATTAGAGTTGTTAGGGGTATTATTAAAGCAATAATTCATCCATTCACAGTGGAAGAAGGAGATGGAGAACATGAGTTTGAATTTTTTTTCCCCTCATTATGTGTAATTGAGCAAACTAAATCATTTATTCCGTATATTATTGTGCAAAAAAACAAATTTTGGGAGAATTAGGGTGACTTACGTGCACAATTCGCGCGCCATACCTAGCCATGTCCGCATAAATCCATAACTTTAGTTGTTGGTAGGTTTAATAAAAGAAATTATATATATATATATATAAATAAATTTAGGGGTATAAATGTGAGCACAATATTTATAAGAGTTATAAAATTCACATTAACGAGGGAAAATAAGTAAATAAACATTTTACAGGATATAGGTTTAAACACTATTCTTCCACTCCGATTTGACCCGACTTCGAGGCTCTCTCTCTCTCTTTCTCTCTTTTTTCTTCAGGTTTTTTTTTCCGATTTTTTGTAAAAACATTTGCTAATAGGGAAAATTTGACATTTGCTAATAGGGAAAACACATGTCTTCACATTTGCTACCAGTTTAAAGTTTGTTTTTGTTTTTTTTTTTACTTTGCTACCACCTAAATTATAGTTTGTTAAAAATCACTACCACTAAGTTTTTTTTTTTTTTAAAAAAAAAAAAAAAGAATCAACCGCCCTTAAAAGCTCAGCCCCTCCTGTCAGCCACCCTCCTCCCTCCCTCTGCCGGCGGTTGGCGGTGCGCCGGCGACCCCACCGGAATCGAACCCCTCCACTTCCATTACCCAAAAACCGACACCCCTACCCTAAACCATCAGCCCGAAACCACTCAAACGGGTTTTAGGGTTTCGCTTATTTTGGGTGGTTGGGGCACTCCTTCGTGCGGCAATATGGTGGATGATTGGTGGGCGTGAGGATTGGTGGCTGATTGGGTGTCTGAAATTCCAAAGTATAGCAAAATAACCATGACACTCTACTTTTGAAATTGTTTACATTAGGACAACAACATCATAAAATGATAAAACTCATAATAAGTTACAATTGAAATCAACTAAACTCGGAGCTGAATTTTTTCTTGGATTTTTTTTTGTAGGATCAGAATTCGACTCTATTCCTCCTTCGACTCAAAGTCAAAATTTTTAAACGGAGTCGAATTTAAACCTTTTTTTTTTCTTTGAACTCAAAGTAGATTTTGTTCCCATGGATTAGAGCAATAGGGTTGAATCCGGACTGGATTACCAAGCCTAGTTTCCAATATAATGGAGAGATACACACTTTTTGTTCCTTTCTTTAAAAAAACTAGCCTTTCTGGCCCGTGCAATGCACGGGTTATTCATATAAAATTTGAGAGATAAGTAAGGAAATATCAGTAAGTTATTATAGGGTATAATATGTAATCAGAAAAATTGTGTTGAGAGATAAGTGAGGAAAAATCAGTAAGTCATTATAGGGTATAATATGTAATGGAAAACATGATTAAAGAAATTAAAATTTTGGAACTTAAATCGAAAAAGAGGCTTAAATAAAATGTGGAAGGGCTAAAATTAAAGAGAGAATAGGAAAAGGTTGAATTAAAGGGAAGAGATCAAGTGTGTATGAAAGATGAATTATAAGTTTAATGAGAGAATTAAAAAAAAAAATGGTGTAATAAAAAATTAATAGTGTAGGATGACATGTGGCACTATGGTTAGAGAAGTGTAATAGAATGGATGGGAACATCCGGACATGTGTCTTTCTTAGTTTCTTGATTATAGTTTTTAGATATAGATATTCATCTTGTGCACATGCTTATGGGCTACATTTAAGCTTATGGATTATGATCAGCTAATCCAAGACAAGTTGTAGGCCTGTAGCCACCCTTGGGCCAGATTCTCCATATTTGTCTGTAATTTTCATTTTTCAGTAGACTTTACAACACAAAGAAATCGGAAACCCAAAACCCCAATTCTAATTCAACTTTCTCCAATTCAATTTCTTACAAATTCAAGCCAACTAGCCAATCAGGTAACTTTAATTATACAGAAATCAATTTGGCAAATCTGTTATATTCAGGAAAAAAAAAAAAAAAACAATAATTTTGTTATGTAATATTTTGAAATATGGGGCCTTTTGTTTTTATTTTTGAGGAATTTGTGGTATTTTATTTTGCTCATTGAGCTAAATTGAAAACATAATATTCTGTTCAATTATAGTGATTCTGGTTAATAAAAATAAAATAGAGGAAATAACAATAATTTTGCTATTGGCACCAATTCTGAAGGAATCACCATTTCAATTTTGGCAAACTAAATTGGATATCAATAATTTTCAGTAATCCTTTTCTAATCCAACAATACAAATAGTATCAATTTCCTTTTACTAACTTGAATGGCATTTACTTGTTTTTTTCCTGCTAATTTGCTTTTGTCCTCACTAGAATGTGGCTACTGAACTAAGTGTTGCTCGAACACTATTTGCAGCACTACAAAACAAGGAGTTGAGAGAGTTATGCTTGAAATTGATGCATGAATCCCAACTTGAGGCTCAACCATCAGGGCTTAGATTAAGTTAACAAGCTCAAGAATTGATGCTGATGATTTGTTCGTATTGAAGAATTCGCCACCATTTCTGAGCGACAAAAGAGAATGCCTTGTGGTAATTAAGGTCTCCAATAAGGTACGTGATTTAATTCTTAAATCTAAACCAAGGGAGACTTACTATAAAACGAAGGTAGAGTGTAATTTCCTGTGAATATTGAGTATAAAAAGCTAAAAAACTGTTGGTCAAGTCAATAAAAGGAAGTAAAATATATGATGAGTGAGGGACCTATGTCTTTGAATTCTTGTTTACTTTATGTCTTAATCCTACTTACCTCAATTATTTCTCCTTTGACGCTTAGATGGAAAAAGCTGGAGAAAGTGTGATGAAAATTCATAGCAGTATTGTCTATGTTTCATACTACTATAAACGTGTTATGTCCTACAAACTACGGAAATACGGAGTACCTTTCAAATAGCTTTTGAATACTACTTCGTATATTTGTTTCAAAATAAGTGACTCGGTTTACCTAATAATCACGCATACTTTATTTATTTATTTTTGTAACATTTTTTTGTTCACTTTGTAATTTAGTTGATACACAATTTTTATCGTTTTTTGTTTTTATTATACATAAATGAAAATTACAAAATTAGATCTTTATGAAGAAGTCAAGAAACATTGAAACAAATCTAATTAAATTTAAATCACAAATATATTTCCCCCCTAAATTTAAATCACAAAATATAATTAAATTTGAGTAAAGAACAATTTTGGCCAGAAGCTAAATACTCTATTAGACAAGTCAATAAAAGGAATTGCAAGAGTAGAGGCCACCTAAAATATGCGTCGGTGCAAAGAAGGAGCCGCATTTTTGGAATTTCATTTCAATTATGACACGAACCACTTATTTATCTCAACTTTTGATCCTAAAATCTTAATTATTGCATTTCTCTTGTGTTGGTATATGTAGAAATAATTGTTCTTGTGGAAAAAGCATCCAAAGTTTGGAGAAATTTCCCAACACTGACTTGGTCTACGAGTAGTTGTATAAATGATAAGGTAGCTGTGGTTGTAGTCTTATATCATACCATCTCATCTCATCTCATCTCATCATAACTATTCAATTCTCATTCTCTCTTTTGTAAAATACAAACAATATCAAGAAAATGGCGGCGACGGGTATGGTGTTGAGTGTTGCACAAACTCTGTTTGCAGCACTACAATGCAAGGAATTGAGAGAGTTATGCTCCAACTTTAAGTATGAATCTCAACTTGAGGCTCTTCGAGGCACCGTCGAAACCATCCGGAATGTCCTCCTTGATGTGGAGTCAGGGCAGCAGGAGCTCAACAATCAGGGATTGAACTGGGTTAACAAGCTCAAGGATGCTGTCTATGATGCTGACGATTTGTTCGATGAAATCATTACAGTTGCTCAGCGACAGAAGAGGATGCCTGAAGGCAAGATCTCCAAAAAGGTACAAGCTTTCTTCTCTGGTGAAAACAAGTTGCCTTTTGATGTTAGGACTTTTAAAAAGGTTAAGGAGATTAGAGAGAAGCTAGATAGCATTGCAGCTGATCATCATAAGTTTGGGTTTAGTGATGTGTATAGGCCTGTTAAGAGAAAGGAGGAAACTTGGTCTTATGTCCATGAAGATAGGATTATAGGGAGAAAGCATGATAAGGAGGTTATCATAGATATGCTGTCGTTGGGTGATTCGGATTCTTCAATTAATAATGTTTCATTTGTGAGTATTGTCGGGATGGGAGGATTAGGGAAAACTGCTCTTGCCCAACATGTGTATGATGATGATAGGATCAAAAGTGCTTTTGAATTGAAGTTGTGGGTTTGTGTCTCTGATGAGTTTATCATAGAACAAATCCTTGGTAAGATGTTCAAGTCGGCCACTCAACGAGATCATGGTGATATTGGAGTTGATGGATTGCAAAATAAGGTGAGACAACTTATAGAAGGGAAAAAATATTTCCTTATTCTAGATGATTTGTGGAACGAAAGGCGTGAAGAGTGGCTTAAGTTGAGGGAGTTCTTGCAAGTAGGTGCAAAAGGAAGCCGAGTTGTGGTGACTACACGCTCAAAAAAGGTGGCAGGAGCTATAGGTGACGATCCAATGCACACATTAGAGGGTTTGTCAGATGATGATTCTTGGCATTTGTTTAGGAGAGTAGCATTTAACCAAGGGAGTGGAGAGGTTGATGATGACCTTGCGGACATTGGTAAAGACATTGTGAAAAAATGTGCAAATGTTCCCTTGGCTATAAGGGTCGTAGGGAGCATGTTGTATGGTCATGATAAAAGTGAGTGGAAATTATTTCAGAGAATTAAGCTGTCTGAAATTATGGGCCGAAGTAGTGAAGAGAGTATAATGCCAATATTGAAGTTTAGTTATCATCAACTTAAACCAGGGTTAAAGAGTTGTTTTAGTTACTGTGCACTCTTCCCTAAGGATTACCAGATTGAGAAAGAGTTATTGATCCGTCTATGGTCTGCACAAGGATATCTTGACAATCATATGCAAAGCAGAGAAGATGTTGGTGAGGAGTATTTTTCTATTTTATTGCAGAGATGCTTTCTCCAAGATATTAGACATGATGAATATGGTGAAATATCTTCTTGTAAAATGCATGATTTGATTCATGATCTTGCACAAGAAGTCGCAGGAAAGGAGTCATACTTGATGGAGGACACCAGCAAAACACCTTCTGATGGAAAAACTCGCCATCTCGCTGTTATCCCTGTAGAGCGCTTTCTCTTGCTTAGTCCAAGTGATGCTCTTGGAAAATTACAGGGAATTCGTACATTTCTTCAGCCTTCTTATCGTGAACTGGATTGTGAATCTCAAGTGCCCACGATCATAGCAAAATACAGGCGTTTGAGGGTATTGGACTTGAACATGCTTAGCATAAAAGCATTACCAAGAACAATAAAGAACCTTTTACATTTAAGGTATCTTGATCTCTCTCTCAATGGGTACTTGAAGACACTTCCAGAGTCAATCACTAGACTCTATAATTTGCAAGTATTGGACTTACGCTGGTGTACTAACCTAGAAGAGTTGCCCAAGGACATGAGGGAACTAGTCAATCTTAGGCATTTGGACCTAACAGATTGTCGTGGGTTGACTCATATGCCTGCTGGAATGGATATTATGACTGGTCTGTGTACCCTTTCACAGTTTGTATTGGGTTCAAAAAGTTCAAAGAAAGCCCAGATTGGTCAACTTAGAGATTTGATGCCTCTAATCAACATTAGAGGTACACTTGCAATAGAATTTAAAAAAGGATACGCATACGATTTGACCGAACAGGAAGCATGTCTATCAAACAAGAAGCATATCAAGAGTTTAACAATAATAGATGAAGTTTGGAATAAAAAAGAAGCAGTATTGAGTGTAGATGAAAGATTGTTAGAAAGACTGGAACCTCATCGTGATCTAAGAGAGATTCATATATGCGGATATAAAGGGGTTACATTGCCAAGATGGGCAGCCACACTGGAAATCTCTCTCCCACAGCTTGTGAAAATCCAGTTGGTGTATTTTTCTAGTTTGCGACGTCTGCCAGCAATGAGTCAACTCCAGCATCTTAAAGATCTTTCACTCAAACACATGCCCAATGTAGAGTTGATGGAGAAGAATGATAGTAAGGTTGCACATTCGTTTCCGTCACTTGAGAAATTGTGCCTTGAGAAATGTCCAAGCTTGAAGTCTTTTCCTAGATGTCCACATGTGAAAACATTTACGCTGCTCGGCCTGAATGAAGCACTGACATTTTGTCAAGAAAGAGATGATGAAGCAAATGCAACGATCCCTTCTGCCTCCTCAATCTCGGCCTCGTCTTCAAGCAGCAACGACAATAGTTCAGCTGGTGGTGATGTTTTTGATTTGAGGAAATTAGAAATAGACAGTTTTCAATTAATGAAGTCCCTTTTCGGGGAGTCTATACGAAGCATTGATGAGCTCAGATTGCATGATGATATGGAGGTGGAGAGTTTGTGGAGTGTTGTACAAGAGTATCAACCAAATGGGACTCACTTTTCTCAAATAAGCCACATTCCCAGTTTAACCCTTTGTTTTTGAGTCATCTTGCAAACAAAATTGTCTCCACCACATTCGGTAAGTATTATTCATAGTGCTACATTTTATTCATGCTTTCTTTATTAATTTCCTATTCAGTATTATATTTTTTTTATTAATTTCCTATTTCTGATTTTGTTATCAACCTTTCTACAAGTTGTTTACCTACATTTATAATATTAAATTCAAAATCTTTTGGGAAATTATGTACTACTGTACAACATTAATTAAGTTTTAGAGTACTCGATATGTTTTTATATATGGTCATGCGATGGATTGAAGGAAAGATACAGTAAATCCAATGGGACTCACTTTTCTCAAATAAGCCACATCCCCAATTTAGACATCCTTTATGTTTGAGACATCCCCAATTTATTCCTCCATTTTTAAGACATCTCACAGTGGAAGCTGTGCACCACATACGGTAACTATTATTTATGCTTTCTTTATTAATTTCCTATTTATGATTATGATTTTTTTTTATTAATTTCCCATTCATGATTATGTTATCGACCTGTCAACATTTGGTTAATACACTAACACTAAAATTCAAAATCTTTTGGGTAATTATGACAACTGACATTAAGTTTTAAGGTATGTAGTCCATATGTTTTTATTGATTTGGTACATGATCTGACTGTTAATTTACATTAAGATGGGATTTTGTAGGGTTATGTTTTATAAAGGACAATTTGATACCTTTAAATGATTTTTACATGCTTAATTTCTTGTGATGAAACCAAATTTATCGATAATAATTTATGTTAGGGTAAATTCTTATAATTTATGAGTCATTGATTTACAAACTTAATTTAAACTTAGGTTAATTTTTCTTGTGAAATTATGTCCTAATAAATTATAAATATTTATGGATCAGTCAAAACAGAGAAAAAAAATATACTAAAAGATGATTCATTAATGTTGACAATATGAAGTATTTGATTGTATCAAATAAACTCAAGACGTCAAAACCACAACATAGCCAACTTTTTGAGCATCTTCTAACAGTTTTTTTTTTTTTTTTTTTTTGAAAAACTTCTAATAGTTTGTTATTCTATATGCATGTTATTACCTCAGTTTGAACAATATTTGATTGTTTTCGTATTGCTGTAATGGTGGTGTACTGCAGGTAGCCACAAATTCAACGTAATTTTGTTGAAGGATCGTGCTCTTTTGAATGGATAACACTGCTGCTTGTTTGGTCGGAGCTGCTAGGATGAATAGTGAATCTAGAGTTGCTGTTTGTACTTCACTTCTTAATAATGGTGATTTATATATCATATAATTTGGTTTCTAGTTAAGGAACTCGTTGATGTAATGTAAGTAGGCCTTTGCATATGATGTGTGGGGTGCATGGAGATACCCTTCCTAGAAGGTGAGCTTCATGGCCCTCTGATGCTCTTTGTGGCATAGGCTAGTGATCAACACTTAGATAGTCGACTAAAACAATTAGATATCAACACCAAATAGTGTGATGGCAAATTGTAATGCAAAAAATAAATTGGGGTATCAATTATGTATAGTCGACTTATTGTCATTGTTTCCGTGCTTGGTTATGCAATCAACTTTATTACATGCAAACTTTGAATCACCTTGTGCATTGTATACAAATTAACACAGAATGAAAGGATGCACTAATATTTCTAATCACAGCTACCATTAGCACCTTTGATAAATCAAAAAAGGACTTCTTGAACTGAATATAGGGGCAAGATTAAAGGCAAATATTCCGTACCACAATAAAAACTTAGTAATCTGTATACAATCTTAATTCTTGTAATCAGGATTGTCACGGAGGCCAAGTTTCGAAAGAACAAAGCAATAGGACTCCCAGTCAGTTCTCCTCAGATATTTCAACAACTTCTTCCTTTGTTGCACCTTTGCTTGCAATCCTCGACGAGAATGCTTATCCTAGAACAAAAAACAACATAATTGTTGGCTGTCAAATATATTCCACATCAAGTGAAAGATTACGTCACTTGTTTACTTTTTCAGATCAAACTGTCAAAAACTACAGTGGTGATTAAGAAAGCAAAATAAATCAGAAATAAGGCTAAGGTATATACCACACACACACCAAACCCCTACCATAGACATAAAAATTTCATACTAGACAGCATAAGAACTTAATGGGAAAATACTATACGAAATCGGTGGCAAAATATTTGTCTTCCCATTCAACAAAAATTTATTGTTTGGTGTTTCCAATAAATAACCAAAAGTACATCACACAAAATAGAAAGATCCCAAAAACATTGCCACTTAAGACACTATATCCCAAAGCATAATCAAGGATAGAGTGAGGCGAATCATTTACTGCGTATTAATTCCATTCCTAAATGTTCTGGACAGCAATATGTTCCAATACATAATCAAGGATAGAGAAAAGCAAATTAAACAATCTGCTCCTAAATGTTCTGGACAGTTATTATTTGCACAGGAATCAAGAAAGAAGAAAGAGTGAAAAGGAAATAGTGGCAAATGTAAGCATGTGGGCAAAAGGTTTTAAAATCAATTACCTAAAATGAAACGAAATAAAACATTAAACAGTGTAAAGAACATAAAAGGAACAGAAGTATTAACTAACAAGGCGAAAGAACGACAAATATGAGAGTACCCAGAAGCTCCAGACTGCCACCCCTAAAGCTGGCTATATCTAATAGATAATAAAGTATAATCATTATCATTTCTATTGAATATATATAATATGCACGTCATATAAGGACTTCAGAAGCATATGACACCTGTATCAATTATTTATTGAAAGAACAATACAAATTCAAGAGAAACTTATTGTTCAACATATATACAGTATAGTAAACAATAACATACAGAAATGTTGAGGGTCCATAACAGAGTTTTTACCTTCTTGTGCAAAACAGCAGACAAGTGAAGTATTTCTGTTGTAAGTTGTGCAACTGCAAAGTACAAAGAGAAAAATGATGATCAATTGCTACTGATAAACGAAAATGGCAATCATGAAAACAACAGAAGTTTCAAAATCTTGATTTTATACTGGGGTATATACTTGAGCTGAACAGAGCATTATAGCATGTTTCCCAAACTCAAAAGTTTGAAAATACTCAATACCAGGTAAAAGCTAAGGTTTCCACAGCCATGATCAACGCTAACAATTTTCATTTCCTTTCCCAGATGTCGGAACAAAATAAAACTAGCATATTGTCATTGACTCAAAGAGTGAAGTTGCACCTAAACACATGATATAGCCCAACCAAGATGAATATGATCCGTTGAATACAACACCCTATGAAAACGAAATTCCATCATTCATTTACACCAATAACTATAGCAATAAAGCTGAAGAATCACAAGTAATTAACCATTTCAATAATGATGACAAGATCAGGCAACACCTACAAAAAATAGAAACTGACTTAAAGCTGATAGCATTGTGCAATCCATGGGACCAATTCGTTCACATGAAAAGGTACCTCCAGAGGCTCCATTCAGGAGTCAGGAGATATGAGCCCAGCATAATCATGGCTAGTAAATGAGCAAGTGGAAAAACACAGTATAATGTGATCGATCAGGAAGGATCTGACACCAAGGGCCATCAACTTGAAACACCCAACTAGATGTTCCATGTTTACATCCTTTCAATGTAGGAATTTAGATAGTGTTTGCCACATTGAATCTCTTTCCTTCCACATCCTTTTGTTATGAATTATCATAACTGTAACAAAAATCCAAGGAAGAAGAAAGAGAATTCAATCTGACAACAATAGACATTGCAGAAATTAGAGGATAGTTATCATGCTTTCGAGTGGCCTTATTCACTCCCAAAGCTTCTTCAATATTCTGGATGCCTTTCTGCATGCCAACTCTACCTTATTTATAGGAAAGCTATATCTCCTCTCCCTCTAACAAGCCAACTACCTTCCTCTTCAAGATACAACTACATAGATTGGACTAGCTATTATGTTCCACCCTTGGGTTGATATAATGTCCGTAACTTTGCTTTCCTTTCCTTTCTCCTTCTCTCCTTCCCTTAACGGCTTAACCACTTCCCCCTTTGTGATTTCAGACAGGATGTTTTTGATTTGTTGTCTTTCCACCAGTTTCTAAAGTGAGTACAATTTCTCTACACCCCAATTTGTTTCCTTCTCATTATTCCTAACCACTTCTCCCTTTGTGATTTCAGTCTGAATGCTTTTAATTAGTGGTCTTTCCACCGGTTTCTAAAGTGAGTACAATTTCCTCTACACTCCTGATTTGTTCCTTCTTCGAATTCCTACTCTACACTCCTGATTTGTTCCTTCTTCGTATTCCTACTTAACTACTACAGTAGGTTTTACTGAAAGGTCATAGATAATTGGTGGTGAAGGCTGCCTATATCCCTTCAAACAACCAAAACTAAGGAAATAATACCCTTCCTAGGCAATACTAGCCACTAAAAATTACATTATTATTTCAACCATTTGAAATCATAATGATATATCCCTCTAAGAAGCTATTTTTCTATGGCTGCAAGTCCGACCATTTTTGTCAGGTTCATGCAAGATGATAAACTGATGGTGGTGGTGGTTTTTCATTGCTTTTCTCAAAGATATTAAAACTAAGGAAACTTTTTAAAGCCATCTTTTAATAATAAATTAAAATAACACTAGAATGAACCCGGTTATTGTATACAATGTCCTATTTTAACCAATTCTATTATCTTGGTTGGATGGTGTTGAACTATTAACAATAAATTATTATCATGTGGGATATTGTAAGATTTGTCATTTTGCATATTTTCAAATTGTAACTTTTTAACACACAAAGCCAAAGTTAATAATGGTCAAAGGTATACATTAGAAACCACCAATAAAAGTGTATTCTAACTACAATAACAGAGCTACAGAAGTATGTTCTATGGGGAAGTACAGGTATCTAACTCATACATACAAAGGGGGACAATGAAGAAAGAAAAGAGTCAAAAAAAAATTTTAAAAAAATAATTAAAAAAAAAAAAGATAGTGAGGCAGCGGAAGGCAGTAGAGCAGAATGGAAGATAAAGATTAAAGAGAAAAACAAGGTCCATTGGAAGTGCCAAAAACTACAAACAGTAATTTCAACCTCAATACAAACAATAAACCATTTTTCTTGTGACAATTAATTCTCACAACCCAAAAACTATAACTATAACTAATAACCGTTCCAAAAGAATTTGTAAACCTCTAATCGAGAGAAACTCTACTGTCTCTACATTGCCAAAAAAGAAGTTAATAACTCACTGAACTGAAGCAAAAGCGGGAGAGTTCATAATCAAATTACCTCAATAAATTTTTTATCGAATTTGACTCTCTATCTGGCCTCTTATGCACCGTCATTGAAGGATTTTTCACAAACTCAAACTCGGGAACTCTATTTATGATCCAATTTCATGTACCTTTTTTTTGGGTGTTGTTCGAGGGTTTAATTGTAGTGTCATATAATGAGTTTTCTATCTTAATTGTACTGTTTTGATTTCTTAGATAGTACTCATAAATGATTAATATGAAGTAAGAGCAGAGATTTGAGAATGGTGGATGGAGTCATGGAGGTGGCGGAGGGGAAGGTTGCAGAGGAGATGTGGAGGAGCAATAAGCTTATGAGTTTCCCAAAAATATTGTACATGTCATCATTATTTGTGCACACAAAGGGCCCACATTTAACTACACTTGGGTTTAAGTTGATTAACTTTCACCGAAAAGGGGTTTGAGGTCCTTAAAGGTGAAAATATAAGTGCAAGGTCCATAACTGTGAAAAATATAAAATGTTAGGTCCCAGTGTTATACTTAACTCACATTTGTTAACAAACGGAGGGAGTCCCACAATTGAGTAAGCAACTCGTGTATATGATTATTTATAAGCCATCACATTTAAACCAATAAACACCACCAAAATATAGGGCGGAAAAAAGATTTTCGGAAAGATAGTCCATTCTTTCCCTAATAGACATCATATATTGGCTGCATAGCACTGTAATATCAGCACAAAATCTATTACTGTACTTGTTTTAAAAGTCTGTGACTTAACAATAGAGTCAGTGCCCTTGAATTTTAGTCCATGAAAAAGGGAATTAACTATAAAAGACCTTAGAGGACCATTGATTTCCAAATAAGTCTAAAATCAGGGAAGCATTCTGATTAGCCACACAAGGAAGAAAGGAAGTCCGAGACGGTAGGATAAATGAAATCAGTGGCGGATGTAGAATATTTAGTGTGGAGGGGCACTAAATAAAAAATATAAATAAAATGATTGTATAAGGGCTTGAACCTAAGTCTTTTAGTCCAAACTCAATACATTACCACTATGACAAAGCTAATTTGATGTTATTTATTGCATAAAAATTGTATTTAACCTATAAATATATATATTTACTTAAATAAAAAAAAAATAAAAAATAAAAAATTTGGGGGGGCCGGTGCCACCCAGGTCCCTTCATAGATCCGCCAATGAATGAAATACTCCGTAATATATATATATATAAGTAAATAAATAAAGTTATCCTGCTTACTTTGAACACGTGCTGATCCACAATCTGACTCATGCATTTTAAACTCATCCCGCACTTTTCTCAACTCAAGCTTTAATTTCTCCTCTGCAGACATGTTATCTGGATGAAAATACTGCAAAGAGAACAATGAATTCAAATCATTATATTGAAAAGACAAATTGTATGATGTCTATCAAGAGTAAAGAAAATAGGCAGTATGATTTCAAACAGGTTTTTAGCAATATTTCTATCCCTAATTATTGGTTCATGGTCAGATGTCAACATCATAATGAACTCGAATAAATATGAAGCTTTTAATAGAATGCTCTTGATTTTCAAAGTACAAGTAAAAGAGTTCCCAGCCATAGGTGTGCCATCAGAAATGGACATGAAAGCTAAACAGGGAAACAAATAAAATCATAACATACTCTTTATTGTGATATACTACATGTAAACAAACAGTCTGTCCCATAAATCCCACTAATTTTATAATCCAAACTATTAAGCAGGCACAGTTTCATCCTAGAGAGATAAAAGCCAACCCCTCATACTGATCAAATTGGATCTGTAAATGAAGCTACACCCCACAGGCGTTCACATGTGTTATATTGTGGAGACTGATGAAAAAGTGATGGCAGCCCCTCTCTAGTACGCCAACTAGCATCATTCGTTGTATCAAACTGATTAAAATATGATACATAATAGTATAATAAATTAATAAGGCATGTTTGCAAGTTAAACTGACAAACAAGCATACAAATATATTTCATAATGAAAACAGAAATTTCAGAGAGGAGACACAGAGAAAAGTAAAAGGGGTCTCATAAAGGAATCACTACCTTTTCAACTAAATGCTCTTGTGGAGGATACTCCGTGAAATTAGATGAAGACAACAAACCCAGACTCTGGACTACGGGAAAAAATGCATTCGTCAGCATATTACAACAGAATAGCAAAATGAGCTACTTTAAAATTAAGTACAATATTACTTTAACCAATAATAATGGACAAAATACTTCATGTTTCAGACAATCCTCCTCTGAAGAATATTAAATAATGCAAATTACAACCATGCAGATTATAAATGTAACTAGAAACACTTCACAAACAGATCAAATACAAATTGATTTGTAGACAGCTAAGAGAGCTTCAAGGTAGCCCATTCATGCAGGCTTGCAGCATCCACTACATCGTCCAAGTGTAAAATAAATACTCTATATGGCATAACTTGTTGGAAATCATTACTTTAAATGGTGTAAATTTTCAGAAATTATTAGTGAAATCTCTCTGAAAATAAAACAAGATGAGATTATAGGATATTACCTAACAGAAAGCTTCAAAGAGACTTACAAGGCATATAAACACTACTCTTAGTTTGCTACGTCCAAAAACAATAACTTTAATATGCAGGTTCTCATTAGGATAACAAAGCAAAACTAAGGATTTGACAATTAACATTACAATAGAGTGTGGCCAATGATAAGTAAATGCACAGAAGACAACATTTTTGATCCATCACACTCAAGAATTTTCCTTTCATATGATTATTCAAAAGCAAAAAATCGTATCTTAAACCTAAACTTAGCATCATCCCCTCCATGTCTGCTAAAAGCATGAACATAGAAACTAAAGTCCCCATTTCAAGAAGAGAGCTTTAACCCCAAACATCAAACAGATCAAATATGTTGACTGCCTTCCATGTCCACAAAAGGATTTCACTTCCTCTAGCATTTCATACTTTTCTATTTTATAACACATCTTAGCCTAGAATTAACATGCCAGGCCTTCAATGCTTGAACCAAAAATAAACTAAAATTATATTCAACCTTGAATATAAATGAAACCATTTTCCACCCACCTACCCCAACTTATCCCACACCCAAGATGAACATAAGAGATAAGTACAATGAAATGTTAAACTTCCTTAAATACTTAGATCAAGTCCACGGATTGAGAATAAAACATCATTATAACGTAAGCATTCAATCAACGCGCTTGAGCTCAGCAAATTTGTTCAGATAACTAAAACAGCAGGGTATTAAGTCATTTCTTCAAGCTCAAACAAAAACTATGAATTCATCCTTCAATACACAACACTTCAAAATAACAATCCCAAAACCAAGCAAAGTTCATTAGTAATTTATTTCCAAAAGAACATTACAGATGAACCCCTTCTTAGTTTGTGATTACTATACCCCTGATGATAGAAATCCTGGGATTCACACCAACTTAACTATCATGTAAAATAATAGACAAAACATAACACAAAATCGCAATCACAATACAAAAAGCACTAGTCTTCAAAGAATAAAAACATTATGAATGAGAGAAAGTGACTCACTGGGAGCATTCTTGAGCCTATTATCCTTGCTAATATTGTCAAGTGACGAAAGACTCTTCCTCAACTCTCTAAAATAAGCTGGACTCTGCTTCTCGCCCTCCTCCTCATCCTTCCTAAGCTTCTTCAACCTCTCACCCAATTCCCAAATCGAAAACCAGCTCTCCTCCTCTCCATCCTTGTTCTTGCCCTTCACCTCCTGCCTCAGCTCCCTCAGCTTCATCCCCAACTCATCATGAGTGTACATCTGAAATAACTCGAAACCCGACTCGTGGTCGCCTTTTTCATCCCCAGCTTTCCCTGTATTCATCTCCTTCTCCTTTATCTCCTTCCCAAACACCTCCATTGGCAAATCCTCACTCTACCCACCAATCACCTTACCAACACCACTTACTCCGCCGCCACTTCCGGCATTATCGGCTGCAATTTAAGGGTTTTCTTATCACTCGTATTTCTCCCATCTACAATTGTCCCCTTCACTTTTCGCAAACTCTCTCTAATTGAATTTAAACGACAAATCCCCAGTTTTTTCGCAGCATAATCATTAGGGTTTCCGGAAATTCCGGTCTGAAACATCGTCTGTTACTGCTGCTGCTCCAAACCCGGCGGCGGAACTGTCGATCGACGGCGAAACTCCGACAAAATCTTGTTAATCTCAATTTTAAAAGCCGTATTCAAAATCAAACTTAAACCCCACAATGTTTAGAATCAGACTGAAAATTAATACGCAAATCGATCAACTTGAAATCTTGAATTCCCAATTGACTCATTCGTATGATTGTACTGTATGATAATACTCCGTATTTGATACACAAATCATAAGTCAATAAATACGGAGTATGTAACATAAACAGTACGAATTATATTGAAGGAAAAAAAGATGGAACTCTTATTAAGTGAAATTTTTATTAGAAATTAAACTTTAATAATTTAAATTTGTTCTATTTACTTTAAATAATCCTTTTTTTTTTTTAATTCTGTAATAGTCTTTACGTGCGGTTTTTTTTTTTTTCTTTAATATAAAACCAGTCAACAATCTTATACTACGTATTTTAGTTTACTTGACACGTGTTAGGTTGTGATTGATCCAAAACTAAAAATAGAAACTAAATTAAAAATCAATGGAAAAGAAAATACAATTTTTTTTAAATTGTCACATGTTTTTACCGAGTGATTTCCCAAAACAATGTAATAATATAAAGGAAAATTTGATTTTAATAATCCAACCTTTGACCGGTCTGGCGGTCTTAGTTTATTAATCCCACTTTTTAATTATAACTGATTACTCCAACCTTTACACCCCATTCTATTTTATTAGGCCAAGTTGACTGGCTACCTATTGATCAGGTAATTTTTTTTGTTTTTTCATTTTCATTAAAAATAAAAAAAATAAAAAAATCTTCTCAGCCACCCACTTTCCCCTTCCCCGATCACCCCACCTCCCTGCCGCCCCTTTCCATCCATTTTTCGCCGACCACCACCTCATCCACCTCCCACAAATCCACCTCAATATCTCTCTCTCTCACTCTTACTCCCTGCATATCCACCTCGTCCTCCTTCCATTAAAATCAATCAACAAAAACTCCAACAACGACCCAAAAATTTAAAAAAAAAATTAAAAAAATTGCGAATGTGAGTTTAACAAATCACTCACCCAAAATCCAGAATTTCAACTTCCAATCCTAACAATTAACAAGTAACAACCACCATGAAAGCTCGATTAACCTCTTCATCATCATCATCATCATCATCATCATCATTTCATTCTCACTCCCTCCATTATCACCATTACCCGACAATGTCGTCCTCATTTCCCTTAATTCCTCACAACCTCCATTTCTATGGAACTCAAGCTCCAAAACCCATCATCCAATTCTGAAATTCCGCAAAAATCCATCTTAATTTCTTGCTTAAAAGACTCGATGGGTTGGTTTTCATGGGTTGCTAGTTTCGTGGGTAGGTTTTGGTTAGTGGTGAACTATTGGTTTTCGTAGATTGGGGTATTCCTCGAAATCTTCGTCCGGCAACCCTCAGGGAGTGATTGGGGTGGCAAGGGAAGGGCAAAGGTGAATTATAAGGGTTGGTGATTGGGGTGGCAAGGGAAGGGCAGCAGGGTGGCCATGGTGGCTAGGGAAGGGTGTAAGAGTTGGCTGGGAGTGTCGGGTTTCATGCAGGTGAAGGGTAAGGGGAAGGAATTGAAAGAGAAAAGAGGAAATAGAAATATTAAAAAAAATAATAAAAAAATAAAAAAATATTTTTAGACCAATCATAACGCGACATGTGGACAGGCAACCTGTTGTAGAAGGTGGGATGACCTGTTGGGTTGGATAAAATAGAATGGGGTAAAGGTGTGAGTAATCAGCTATAATTGAAAGGTGGGATTAATAAACTAAGACCGCTCAAAGGTTGGATTATTAGAATCAATTTTTCCTACTATAAACTAATTCCTTATATACATTGATTTAAAAATTCTTTCCCACAATACTGTCATGTAGGCTCGGTTTCAAGGCTCGGTATTTGCAAGTATAAAATCACTAACATTCTTGGCGGTTTTAACTAATATAGAATGGGTCTGTTCACATTTACTAAACTAAACTGAACTGAACTGATTGGAGTTTAACTGAACTGAAATTGAGCTGACGTGAACAGACTCAACCTCTAATAGTTGCATAGAGCCTCTATTGGTATTAGCGTTACTATGCATAGACGCTTAATTGGTATTAACGGTTCTTTACGTAAAACCTCTAATACCATTAGCGGTTCTATATGAAGAGACACTAGTGAAAGCTAAACTAGAGGTTTTATGCTAGAGGTTCTTGTAATACCCCGTATTTTCATACGTATTTTCCTAATTATTAATTAGGAATTATTTTATAAAAAGGGTATTTTAGTAAATCTATTATTTGGAGCCAAAATAATATTTGAATTTTGGCGCCAAAAGTATTTTGAAAACTAATCATTATTTTGGATAAGATTTATTATCCATTTATCCTATTTTAAAAACCGGATTATTTATATATTTCGGATATTTTAATTAAGGCAAAAGCTATATTTTATTATTATTTTAATAAGTCCGAAAATCCCATTTATTTAGCTAATAAATTCAGATTTTCTTATGTATAAAATCTGATTTTATAAGTTAAATTATTTGGTGAATATTTGGTATTTTATTATTTAATTATTTATTACAATATATATTATTTACACAATTATTTTTAATTCCTTAAAACTAGCAAAATATATTCCTAAATACTAAATAGGAAGGCTGAAAATATGAGCTTAGGAAAGCTCAATAATTTCGGCCATCCCATAAAGATTTTGGGAAAATATTTTGGTAATTTGTATTTTTAATTATCTCCCTAAAATCTCCTATTTTCCATAATTCTAATTCTCCATCTTTTTTATATCCAATTATTATATTTTGTTGCCATTCATTCTTCTTAATTATTCCCCAAGCAATTTCAATTTCCTTAATATTTTTCATGACATACATACCTTCCATATTCAATTATACACAATCCCTTCAAATATCAAAACTTTCCTTAAATCTTTGCTTACTTCTCCAAGTAATCTCTTAAACCCTAATTACCATAATTCTTCCTACATTTTCCTACCATAATTCATGCTCATACTAGCCTATAAATACCCCTTCATACCTCTCACATTTTTCACACAAATTCTCTTCTTTTCTTCTCCTCAATTTTACACAAATCATCCCGTTCATCTTTGAAGCCAATTTTCGGGCACTTCTGGTCAGTTTTTGGGGTAGTGACGTTTCACAAAAAGTTGTTCCTCTCGAAAAATCCTTGAGTTTAGTCTCAATAATAACTCAATTCGGAGCTATATTGAAGGAGTTATAGCCTCTGAAAGTTCTGCCTATTATTTCCTGCGCAAATCCAATTCTTTTCTTCTCCTTTCCTTTTATTCAATTATTATTATTATTATTATGGGAGATTAATATGAAATTATTATGAGTATTTTTAATTATATAAAATCATATTTTAATAATATTCATGTTGAATTAATTTAAGAGGTTCATGTACATATAGTTGGGAGGGTTTAATTTAATTATTTGTGATTATTTGTTAACCTTATATTGATTAAGGTTATATTTATTTATAGGGTGTTTTTGATCAAGCTACTTGAGAGTTCTTTTGAAGTGTTGTTGGCTAAGTGAAGATCAAGGTACGTTAGGTGGCTAGATACCTTGAAAGTGATCGATTTGAATAACATGTTTGAATGATTTTATGATGAATTGAATTAAATTGAATTGAATTATGGTTTATGAATTAAAAGTATGTTTAAAAGATTGGTTTTAATAATTAAATTGGAGTATTGATTTTATAACATGTTTTGATTAATTAATTTATTATTCATGTTTAAAAAGGATTGATTTTAAAAGCATATTGAATTTATTAAAAAGAAGTTTGGATTATTATTAAAGGTTGGATTATTGGATTTAAAAGAGGATTTATTGAATCGTGGATTTATTATTATTTATGCTTTATAAGCATGTTAGTAATCCCACTATGCGGATTTGGTTTATTGATAAGACTATGGACTTTGTATGACCTAGTCTTTCCTCAAGAATAGCCTTGTAATATAAGGAGACTAGCTTGGGGGATGTGCACACTTGGGAGAGGAATTGGTTTTAATATAAGGAACTGGTTTTAAATAATTGGAATTAGTTTTATTGATTATTGATATTGGAATTATTGAGAATTGGTTTTAAACCATGAGTTTGGAATTATTGGATTATTTATTGGAAATTGGTTTTTAAAGCATGTTTGCGAATAAATTGAGTTTAATTATCTTGCACCTATCGTACTTAGCATATTTTTCTAACTCGTACTTCTTATTTGTTTTGGTTCGCCCTGTTTACCGTAATGGTAAGCAGTGTTGCTTATTTTCAGGTTGGAGTCAATAAATGATGCATTGGAGTCTCGGGATTGGTTTTCACTAAATTAGGAATTTGGTCTTGTATACTAATTATGGTTATTATTAATAAAGAAGAGTATTGAAGTTTCCGCTACAAAGTATTGTTATTTTTAGTAAGTTGAGTAGCCTTGCGTAATCATGCGGCGGTAATACGCCTAAGTCTATCTCTACGGTATAATTATACGTATTATACTAGTATTTCCGTAGAGGGAGATTTGGGGGTGTTACAGTTCTATACTTCTATGCATAAAACCTCTTTTAATGGTATTAGAGGTTCTATTGGAGGTATTAGAGGTTCTATATAAAACCTCTATTGGTATTAGTGGTTCTTTACTGCCAAGTTCCAAACCTAGAAATCGATCCTACGTGGACGGTATTGTGGGAAATAATGTTTTAAATTGACTTATATAGAGAATTAATTTGTATCTTAACATCATATTGAAGGAAAAAAAGGATAAATTTCAATTCAGTGGAATTTTTATTGGAAAATTACACTTTAATAATTTAATTTTGCTCTATGCCTCTATATACTTTAAATAATCCAAAAATATTTTATTTATAGTCTCAGCGTTAACCTGCGGCTTTTTTTTCTTTAATACCAAACCAGTCAACAACCTTAGCCCCGTTCACTTCACCTTAAAAGATAATACTGAGTAAAAATAATTTCAGTTCACTAAAAATAAGTTCAGTTCAGTAAAAATAATTTTAGTTCAGTAAAAATAAGTTCAGTTCAGTAAAATTCATTTATCTTAAAAAATAATTATAATAGAAAATCAGTAAAAATAATTTCAATTCAGTAAAATAATTTCAGTCTAGTAAAATTAATTTAAGTTCAGTAAAAATAATTTAAGTTCAGCAAATATAATTTTGTTTCTGTAAAAAATAATTTCAATTCAGCAAAAATAAGGTAAAGTGAACGGGGCCTTATACTTTAATTTACTTGACATGTGTTAGGTTGTGATTAATCCAAAAATAAAAATAAAAATTAAATTAAAAATCAATGGAAAAGAAAAGACAGTTTTTTTTAACTTGTCACATGTTTTACCAGTTCAAGATATTTTAAAATTAAAATTAAATAAAATAAAAAAACATTTTTTGAAAAATAAAAAATTAAATCAACCTAAGCCCCTACCCCTAGCAACCTCCCTCTTCCCAGCCCCACTCCCCACCCACAAGCCTACCCTCTACCTTGTCTCATTACCAGAAACTACCCCCCTCCCTTTCCCCATCGCCAAAATAACCTATGATTAAACCTCTGTCCCCGAAACCACCATCCCCAAAAATTGTCGTTAACCAAAACTCATCTTTGACAAGTTTTTTCAATTTAGTCTTATGTCATAAATCCATAGCTTTGGTTGTTGGCAGATTTAATAAGAGAAATTATATAAATAAATTAATTTCGGGGTATAAATGTAAGCATAGTATTTATAAGAGTTATAAAATTCACATTAACGAGGGAAAATAAGTAAATAAACATATTAAAATATATAATAGTCTAAGCACAAATCATAAGAGTTAACTCAAACTTTATAAAAGGTATGGATTGATGTAATTGCATACAATTTGTTATTTATTTGTGGTGTTTGGGGAAATTGAAGGATTAATCCGATTCTGAGACTTGAAATCAATCCGACTTCAACATCTGGCCTTCCACTCCGATTTGACCCAACTCCGAGTCTCTTTTTTTTTTTGGTTTTTTATTTTTGAGCAATTTGTTGTATTTTATTAGGATATTTTATATTGCTCATTGTGTTCAATTGAAAACTTAATATTCTGTTCACTTATAATTTGTCATAGTGATTCTTGGTAAATAAAAAAAAATGGTGGAAATATCAATAATTTTGCTATTGGCACCAAATTTGGAGGAATCACCATTTCAATTTTTGCAAACTAAATTTAAGCACCCTGGAATTGAATATCAATAATTTTCAGTAATTTGAATGATGTTTACTTGTTCTTTTTTCTGCTAATTTGCTTTTGTCCTCACTAGAATGTGTTTACTGGACTGGCGCTAAGTGTTGCTCAAACCACTATTCGCAGCACTACAAAACAAGAAGTTGAGAGAGTTATGCTTGAAATTGATGTATGAATCCCAACTTGAGGCTCTTCATGGCATTGTCGAAACCAAGCAGCAGGATCTCAACCATCAGGGCTTAGATTATTGGGAGAGATCCTGGTCTTATGTGCATGAACATAATATTATTGGGAGAGATCCTGACAAGGAGGCAATTATCCTAGAACGGCATACTTGTTAGCAATATGTAGACAAATTAATGAAAGTATCATAATTGAAATATTTTGTCTCTTCTCTAAAACAAAAACTACAACAATGTTGAAGAAAGCCAAACGAACCAGACATATAAGGCTAAGGACCTAAGGTATATATAGACCACCCATACACACACGACACACCGTACACTTACCCTAGACACAAAATTTCCATACAAGAATTGCAGGGTAGTGTACGTTGTACAGACAGCATAAGAAATTAGCGGGACATTAGTGGATGAAATCGGAGGCACCAGTTTTGTCTTTCATCCAACAGCCAGCTGTTTAGGATTTCTGCAATATATAACCATGAGTACTAGTATCACACCAACATAATAGAAGATCCTATAAACAACGTTGCTACTTGACTCATGATCAAGGATTAAGAGATAGACTATCAGGCTATATATATTTAGCTTAAAAGTACAACCAATATCAGCTACTTTGAACTGTAAATATACTAAACAAATTTATCAGGAGAAAATGGTAGCTTTAATTCTTAGTTCTCTCTCAAAAGGTACGGTCTAGAAAATCTAATACTCCGTAAATTCTTGAATGAATATTAATATAGTATATTCTGTAGCACACAATAACATACAGAAATGCAGAGGGGTCCCTGACTGAGCACTTACCTTCTTATGCAAAACATAAGACAGGTAAAGTATTTCTGTTGTAAGTTCTCTCAACTGCAAAGTTAAAATGATGAATGATGATCAATTGCTACCCGAAAAAATTATTACTAACGAAATTCGTGATGAATGGCTTAAGTTGAGGGAGTTCTTGCAAGTAGGTGTGAAAGGAAGCCGAGTTGTGGTGACTACACACTCATAAAAGGTGGCAAGAGCTATAGGTGACGATCCAATTTACACAATAACAGGTTTGTCATATGATAATCTCTGGCATTTGTTTACGACAGTAGCATTTAACCAAGGGAGTATTTTTCAATTTTATTGCAGAGATGTTTTCTCCAAGATATTGAACATGATAAAAATGGTGAAACTTTTTCTCCAAGATATTGTACACTCTTAAACTTTTATCAACTATTTTTTTGTGAGATTGTGAAGAAAAACCAAAAGGTCTAGAAATTACTTGTATGAAAAAGAGTAATTACATATAACAAAAAGTTGGTACAATAATGTTGAAGGAAATTTTGAGACAAGGGAAACCACTGAATAAATTGTCTGTTGTATTCGAAATCTAGCAAATCTCGAAGATAGTTGTATCCAAAAATCAAGTTAATATATAGTATCAAACTTTTCTGGTGTTTACACACAGGCAGATTTCAGTGTATTCGATCTCTAATTGTTTCCTGCAGACTTTTGTAGACTCATTTGTAATTAGATTGAGTAGCCAGTAACAGTTTTCTTTATTTTCTGTATGCACAGGAGGCAGTCGTGCAAGATAGTTCCTTCGTGATCAATATGAAGACGATTTTGTTGGAGAGATGTGTTGTATACCAGAAATCTGCCCATTGGGTAGGTTGAATGATGCTTGTTTGGTCTTAATTATTTTGCTGCTGGCATGAGTGAATCTAGCTTTGCGTTTAGTTTGTTTTACATCGTAATACTGATTTACAATTTAGTTTTCATATATAATACAACTTGGTTAAAGATTTCTAGTTAACGGGAAATCATTGGTATAATGGGATTGTAGGCCTTTGCATATGATATATGTTGGGAGCATCTGTGCATGGAGATACCCTTCGTAGAAGGTGAGCTTCATCGCCCTCTCATGCTCTTCAAGGTCTAGGCTAGTTTTCAACTTCTGTTGTTAGAACAAGACTGTTTGCTTGCTTCATTAGTGTACTTTTCTCTATTATTGTTTTAGGGGTAACCTCTTCTCGCACTCTGAGATTATGAGTAAGATGTTCTTAGTCCGTCCCAGGTTGAAAATCATTTCATTTCAACGAATGAATTTGCATTTGCTTATAAAAATCCCACTAAACTCGATTATTTCTCCTGATAGTGGAAAAAAAAGCTGGAGTAAGTATGAGGAATCTTCATTATTTGCACTGAGTACACAACAGGGCTTATTTAATTAATAAGTTAATAATAATGCTAATAATAATAAAGCTGACCACACATCTTATTTTAAATATATAAAGTAGATTTTCATTTCAACGAATTTGCATGTGCTTACTTTAATCCTACATTCCTACTACTAACCCCAATTATTTCACCTAATTAGTGGAAAATAAAAGCAGGAGAAAGTGTGGGGAAAAGCTTAAGAAGGTGTGATAGATTTTCTTAGCACTTTACTAAGGAGCCTGTCTTTTAGTACTACATTAATAAATCTGCAACTTGATTATGATTCATACCATCCCAAACTTATTTTCTTCCAGATAGGTGTGGGATAAAACTTTGAAAAAAAAAAAAAAACAAACAAAAACGAAAGCTGAAAACAAAGAAAATGGCAACAGGTACGGTGTTGAGTGTTGCGCAAACTCTATTTGCAGCACTACAATGCAAGGAATTGAGAGAGTTATGCTCCAAGTTCAAGTATGAATCTGAACTTGAAGCTCTTCGAGGCACCGTCGAAACCATCCAAAATGTCCTCCTTGATGCAGAGTCCAAGCAGCAGGAGCTCAACCATCAGGGGTTGAATTGGGTTAACAAGCTCAAGGATGCTGTCTATGATGCTGATGATTTGTTCGATGAATTCGCCACAATTGCTAAGCGACAGAAGAGAATGCCTGGTTGTAAGATCTCCAAAAAGGTACAAGCTTTCTTTTCTAGTGAAAACCAGTTGCTTTTTGCTGTTAGGACTTCTAAAAAGGTTAAGAAGATTAGAGAGAAGCTAGATAGCATTGCTACAGATTGCGCTAAGTTTGGGTTTAGTGACGTGTATAGGCCTGTTAAGAGAAAAGAGGAAACTTGGTCTTATGTCCATGAAGATAGTATTGTTGGGAGAGATGCTGAAAAGGAGGTTATTATGGGTATGCTATTGAAAGAGTCAGATTCATCAGTTAATAATGTTTCTTTTGTGAGTATTGTCGGGATGGGAGGACTACGGAAAACTGCTCTTGCTCAACTTGTGTAAATGATGTTAGAATTAATAATGAATTTGATTTGAAGTTGTGGGTCTGTGTCTCTGATGAGTTTTCCCTAGAAGAAATCCTTGGTAAGATGTTGAAGGCGGCCACTCAGCAAGATCATGGTGATGTTGGAGTTGATGGATTGCAAAATAAGGTAAGAGAACGTATACAAGGGAAAAAATATTTCCTTATTCTAGATGATTTGTGGAGCGAATGTCGTGATGAATGGCTAAAGTTGAAGGGGTTCTTGCAAGTAGGTGCAAAAGGAAGCCGAGTTGTGGTGACTACACGATCAAAAAAGGTGGCAGGAGCTATAGGAGACGATCCAATGTACACATTAAGAGGTTTGTCAGATGATGATGCTTGGTATTTGTTTAAGAGAGTAGCATTTAATCAAGGGAGTCGAGAGGTTGATGATGACCTTGCAGACATTGGTAAAGACATAGTGAAAAAATGTGCAAATGTTCCCCTGGCTATTAGAGTCGTAGGGAGCATGTTGTATGGTCATGATAAAAGCGAGTGGAAATTATTTCAGAGAATTAAGTTGTCTGAAATAATGGGCCGAAGTAGTGAAGATAGC
Source organism: Chenopodium album (assembly GCF_948465745.1). Lineage (NCBI taxonomy): Eukaryota > Viridiplantae > Streptophyta > Magnoliopsida > Caryophyllales > Amaranthaceae > Chenopodium > Chenopodium album. Next base: position 64,892,810 of record NC_137842.1, on the reverse strand, counting down.
ATAATGCCAATATTAAAGTTTAGTTATCATCAACTTAAACCAGGGTTAAAGAGTTGTTTTAGTTACTGTGCACTCTTCCCTAAGGATTACCGAATTGAGAAAGAGTTATTGATCCGGCTATGGTCTGCACAAGGCTATCTTGACAATGATATGCAAAACAGAGAAGATATTGGTGAGGAGTATTTTTCTATTTTATTGCAGAGATGTTTTCTCCAAGACATTGAATATGATAAATATGGTGAAATATCTTCTTGTAAAATGCATGATTTGATTCATGATCTTGCACAAGAAGTTGCAGGAAAGGAGTCGTACTTGATGGAGGACACTAGCAAAAGCCCTTTTTTTGAAGGGAAAACTCGCCATATTTCTGTTTTAGTTAATCATCCCTTCTTGCATAGTTCAGGTGATACTTTTAGGAAGTTGAGAGGATTGCGTAGATTTTGAATCACAAGTGTCCACAATTTTAGCGAAATGCAGGCTCTTGAGGGTATTGTATTTGTGCCATCTAGGCATAAAAGCTATACCAAGTACAATAAAGAACCTTTTGCATTTAAGGTATCTTGATCTCTCTAAAAATCAACAGTTGAAGACGCTTCCTGAGTCAATTAGTAGACTCTATAATCTGCAAGTATTGAGCTTAAGAGACTGTGTTCGACTTAGAGAGTTGCCCAAGGACATGAGGGAACTAGTCAATCTCAGGCATTTGGACTTAACAAATTGCTATAGGCTGAGTCATATGCCTGTTGGAATGGATAGCATGACTGGTTTGTGTACCCTTACAAGGTTTGTATTGGGTTCAGAAAGTTCAAAGAAAGCCCAGATTGGTCAACTTAGAGATTTGATGCCTCTAATCAACATTAGAGGTACACTTGAAATTGTATTTAAAAAAGGATATGTGTACAATTTGACCGAACAGGGAGCATATCTATTAAACAAGGAGCATCTCAAGAGTTTAACAATACAAGGAGGTTGGTGTCACAAAGAATCAAATCTAAGACTGTTAGAAAGACTGAAACCTCACTGTGATCTAAGAGAGATTATTGTACGCGGATATAAAGGCGTTACATTGCCAAGATGGGCAACCACAATGGAAAACTGTCTCCCACGGCTTGTGAGTATCAGCCTGAGAGGTTTTCATAGTTTGCAACGTCTGCCAGCGTTGACTCAACTTCAGCATCTTAAATGTATTTACCTCAGTGACATGCCCAATGTAGAGTTGATGGATAATGACAATAATGTTGCACCTTCGTTTCCGTTGCTTGAGACGCTGTTCCTTAGTAATTGCCCAAGGTTGAAATTTTTTCCAAGATGTCCATATGTGAAAATAGTTGATTTGCACGGCCTGAATGAAGAACTGGCATTTTGTCAACAAAGAGATGATGAAGCAAATGCAGCGACTCCTGCTGCCTCCTCACTTTCCGTCTCGTCTTCAAGCAGCAATGACAATAATTCAGCTGGCGGTGATGTTTTCGATTTGTTGGATTTAAGTATAGACAGTATTCAATTAATGAAGTCCCTTTTCGGGGAGTCTATACGAAGCATTGATCGTCTCTCATTGCATGATAAGGAGGTGGAGAATTTGTCGAGTGTTGTACAAGATTACCAACGAAAGTACTTACTTTCCGTTGATAGTCTTCATCTTCTAAGTTGCCAAAATTTGAAGAGTGTGTCGGGAGAAGGTATAGAGCTTCTCACCAACTTGAAACGTCTCTCAATTCAGAGATGCCTTAAACTGGAACTGGAAGAAGAGGAAGGGTTTCCATGGAAAGACCTTCACGCCCTCTCTGACTTGAACTTATTTGATCTTCCACAAGTGAGAGATATACCAAAAGGCATTCAATACTTGACTTCCCTTCAAACTCTCTCTATTCAATTTTGTGAGAATATGAAAACCCACCTGGAGTGGCTTCATTGCTCTACGTCTTTGCAATCACTTTATATTTAATGGTCTGAAGGTGAAAACGCTACCCGAAGCAATCCTCTCCTCCCTCACAAGCCTTACTATAAACTATTGCGATGGATTGATGGAAAGATACAATAAACCAAATGGGACTCACTTTTTTCAAATAAGCCACATCCCCAATTTACAGCTCAATTTTTGAGTCATCTTGCAAACAAATTTGTCTCCACCACATTCCGTAAGTATTAATATTATTGGGGTACAATTTACTTGTGCTTTCTTTATTAATTTCATATTCATTATTATGTTTTTTTACTGTATTATTAATTTCCTATTGTTAGCAAACCTTTCTATTAATTTGCTTATTGCCTACAGTTTTAGGGTACTCCATATGCTTTTACTTTTTTACTGATTTGGTAGATACATGATATAACTGTTTTTGTACATTTAAGATGTGTTTTGTAGGGTTAAGTTTTATAAAGGACAATTTGATACCTTTAAATGATTTTTACATGCTTAATTTCTTGTGATGAAACCAAATTTATCGATAGACTCAGTATCTTTTATTTATATTGAGGTGAATTTTAATTATTTTATAGTAATTGATTTACAAACTTACTAAAAACTTGGTTAATTTATTTCTAAAATTTACTAAATTATAAATATTTGTGAAACAGTCAAAACAGGAAATATATCAAAAGATTGTAAATTAATATTAACAAAAGGAAGTAAAAGATTGTATTTCACATAATGACAAACTTTTTGAGTATGTTATAACAGTTTGTTATCTGTATGCGTGTTATTAGCTAAGTTTGAACAATATTTGATTGTATAGGCGCTATTGTAATGGTGATGTACTCTAGGTAGCCACAAATTCAACATGATTCAGCTGTTGAGTAAAGTTCCAGGAAAGGATTGTGCTCTCTGGAAAACGTTGCTGCTTGTTTGGTCGTTGCTGCTCAGATGAATAGTAAATCTCGCCTTGCTTTTTGTGTTAAGGAACTCGTCTATATAATGTAATTATGTAAGTAGGCCTTTGCAAATGATGTGTGGGGTGCATGGAGATACCCTTCCTAGAAGGTGAGCTTCATGGCCCTCTGATGCTCTTTCAGGCCTAGAATAGTGTTCAATGTAAATGCCTAAAACAGTTGGAAATCACGGCCAAATCAGGTGATGGCAAATTGTAATGTAAATAATAAATTGGGGCATCAATGATGTTTGTATGATACAGAAAGTGGACTTATTTTCATAGTTTCCGTACTCGGCCATGCCTGAATTGAAGTATCAATTGACAGTTTTATCTACCCAAATTCTCCACTACAGCTAGCCTGCAGGTAATATTGCCTACCCCTCTAATAAACGGTCTGTATCGTTTATCATCAACCTTCAAAAAATTGATAGAAGCTATGCTCCACCACTGAAGAGACAATGTAAGAATAGTAAGAATGTAAGATGAAGTAACCATTCTAGTGAAATATAACTCTACGTTTCATTTTCTTTGTTTTTTTATGATAATGCAAGATAAAGTAGCTAAAGCAAATATTATATCCTTGATGTTTAGAAAGAAAAATTTCTTGTTTCTCATGGTGAGAAACATCATAATGGTATTTTTGTGAATAAATCAACAACTTTTTCATTATAGTGGGCTCTACAATTGAATAAAGTTGAATAAAGTTGTTGGTTTATTTAGGAAAATGCCATGTGAGAAACTGGGGCATCCTCGTTTAGAAAAGGGCATTTCTCCTCCAAAAATATCTAACTTCGTTGATGTTTCTACAGAGCTTTATTACATGCAAACTTTGAATCACCTTTGCACTGTATACAAATTAAAACACAATCAAAGGATGCATTAATTAATCTAATCTCAGCTACTATACCATTAGCAGCTCCGAAAAAAGGGACTTCTTGAACTGATTATAGGAGCAAGAAGATCAGAGGCAAAATATTCATTACCACAGTGAAAACTAAGTTGTGTATACATTCTTAATTCTTGTGATCAGAATTGTCACGAAAGGCCAAGTTTTGAAAGAACAGAGCTATTGGACTCCCAGTCAGTTCTTCTTAGATATTTCAACAGCTACTTCCTTTGCTTGCAAGCCTCGACGACAATGCTATCCTATAACAAAATAACAGCATAATTGTAACTTGTAAGCGTCCTATTCTTCTTTTAATTAGTGTTCTTAGACTCTTAGTTTTTTTCATAATCATTTCTACATTTTTTTGGCTGAATCTAGATTAAAATTTTTTGTAGTATCACATCACATTACAAGTATTATGAGGTACTGAGTATGATTTCATTGTTTATATGAAATTGAATGTCTAATTAAAAAAAATATGCTAATAAAAAGTTAAAAAGCATTACAATGAATTATTGTTGCATATATCACCCTTACAGTCACAATGACTAATTTGAATGGACTTTGCCTAAAAAAAAATAAAAAATTCATTCGTAGTAGCCAGCTAAGCACTAGTCACTAGGTATTTACAATTAGAGGCACTTGCACTTATTTATTTGTCTTTTATTGCCTGGTGGATGTAGTGGTTGAAGTCAAAAAATATAAAAAAAATACTTGTACTACCTATATACGTAGTATACAAAAAAAAAAATAGGGGTAAGTTAGTCATATATAGCAGCAAAACTTGACAGGAAGGGATCACTTAATTAGGTCCCTTTAATACAATTTGAAATGAGCAGACTTGATTAAATTAAGCATTTCAGTGTTCCTAGCATTGATTTTCAATTCTCTATTTGGCAATTTGGAAAGTAGTTGATTATATTTATTAGTCATAGTTTGAATTAGGTGAGGATAGATTAGTATGATAGCTCGTTTACTCACGAATAGTTCGGTGAATAAGTTCAAGAAGGGCGCCAGCATGTCCAAAAATTGGTGTGAGGGTTGACTTTTTGTTTTATGTTTTATAATATCAGCAGTTCTATAGAACAATTGTGCAAGTAGTTATTAAAATTCTACAACAAATTAAATAATGTTACATTATCTATTTAAAGGAAAGAAGAACTTATGAAATTTTCACCAATTACCAGAAACAAAAGCACATTCCTTCCTCTATTTCTCTGCTAATTTGCTTGTCATTGATAATAAAATGGCTGCTGCGCTGGTGCTAAGTGCTGCTCAATTACTATTTGCAGCACTACAAAGCACGGAAGTGAGGGAGTTATGCTCCATATTTGGGTATCTATCCAAACTTGACGCTCTCCAGCGCACCGTGGGAGCAATCCAGAATGTTCTCCTTGATGCGGAGTCCAAGCAGAAGCAACTCAACAATCAGGGGTTGGATTGGGTTGACAAGCTCAAGAATGCAGTCTATGATGCTGATGATTTGTTCGATGAATTTGCCACAATTGCTGAGCGACAGAAGAGGATGCCTGGTGGTAAGATCTCCAAAAGGGTACGTGCTTTTTTCTCCAATGAAAATCAGTTGCTTTTTGCTTATAGAACTTCTCGAAAGATCAAGAAGATTAGAGAGAATCTGGATAGAATTGCTAGAGATCGTAATCAGTTTGGGCTTAGTGATGTGTATGTACCTGTTGAAAGAACAGAAGTGAAAACTGGGTCTTATGTGCATCAAGATAGTATTATTGGGAGAGAGGTTGATAAGGAGGTTATTATAGATATGCTGTCGTTGGGAGATTTGGATTCTTCAATTGATAATGTTTCTTTTGTGAGTATTGTCGGGATGGGAGGGATAGGGAAAACTGCTCTTGCCCAACTATTGTACGGTGATAATAAGATTGAATTTAAATTAAAGTTGTGGGTTTGTGTCTCTGATGTGTTTTCCATGGAGGAATTTCTCCGTCAAATGTTGAAGTCGGCCACCGAGAAAGATCCTGGTGATCTTGGATTTAATGGGCTGCAGAATGAAGTAAGAAGATGTATAGGAGGGGAAAAATATTTTCTAATTCTAGATGATATGTGGAATGAAAATCGTGATGAATGGCTTAAGTTGAGGGGGTTCTTGTGTTTAGGTGCAAGAGGAAGTCGAGTTGTGGTCACTACTCGCTCAGAAAAAGTGGCAAAAGCTATAGGAGATGATCCGATGTACAAGTTAGGAGGTTTGTCGTTTGATGATTCATTGCGTTTGTTTAAGAGTGTAGCATTTAGCCAAGGGAATAGTCAAGTAGTTGATGATGTCCTTGTTGAAGAGATTGTAAGAAAATGTGCAGAAGTTCCCCTAGCTATAAGAGTTGTTGGGAGCATGCTTTATGGTCAAGATAGAGGAGAGTGGGAATTATTTCAAAGACTTGACTTGGCTGAAATGGACCGAGATGAGGAGCGCATAATGCCAATATTGAAGTATAGTTATTATCAGCTTACGCCACAGTTAAAGAGTTGTTTTAGTTATTGTGCACTCTTCCCTAAGGATTATGTTATTGATATAGAGTTATTGACATATCTATGGTCTGCACAAGGCTATCTTATGGGTGATGGGATGAGCATAGAATATATTGGAAAGAAGTACTTTTCAATTCTGTTACAGAGATGTTTTTTCCAAGACATTAAACATAGACATGGTAAAATTAAATCATGTAAAATGCACGATTTGATTCATGTTCTTGCACAACAAGTAGCAGGAAAGGATTTGTATTTGATGGGGGAGAATTCCACAAGCCATTTTGACAGTAAAACTCACCATCTTTCAATTTCTGTTTGGCGTTACCCCTTGCTAAGCCAAAGCGACACTGTACTTTTGCCAAGGTGCGGGGATTGCGTACATTTCTTCGGCCTTCTGATCGTCAATTGGATTGTGAATCTCAAATGACCAAAATACTAGGAAACTGTCAGCGTCTTAGGGCATTGGACTTGCATAACTTTAGCTTAAAAGCTGTGCCAAGTACAATAAATAACCTAGTACATTTAAGGTATCTTGATCTCTCCGACAATGAGAAACTGGAGATGCTTCCTACATCAATTGCCAACCTCCATAATTTGCAAGTATTGAAGTTAAGTTATTGTTCCAATTTAAAAGAGTTGCCAAATGACTTGAGGGATCTAGTCAATCTTAGGCACTTGGACACAAGCCATTGCATTAGACTGACTCATATGCCTTCTGGAATGGATAATTTGACTGGTTTGTGTACCCTTACAAGGTTTGTATTGGGTGGGGAAACTTCCAAGAAAACCCAAGTTGGTCAACTTAGTGATTTGTTGCCTCTAATTAACCTTACAGGTGACCTCAATATTGTATTCAGAAACAGTTACTCCTACAATGCCACGAATGTTGAAGAGGGAGCATATCTGTCAACAAAGATTCATATTAAAGCTTTGAGTATAGAAGAAGAAGATATCTCGCCTCACAAAGAAGCCGTGATCGTAGATGAAAGATTGCTAGAAAGACTTGAACCCCATTGTGATCTTAGTTCCATTGAAATCAAAGGATACAAATGCATAAAATTGCCAAGGTGGTTAGCCACATTGGCAGTCTCTCTGCCACAGCTGGTGCGAGTCTCCTTGCAACATTTTCACAAGTTGCAACATCTGCCTTCATTGAGTCAGCTCCAGAAACTCAAATCTTTGGTACTCAAGGATATGCCCAATGTTGAGTTCATGGAGTATTATGACGGTGCTGCTGCTGTACCTTCGTTTCCATCACTTGAGTCTTTGGTGCTCGAGAATTGCCCAAGCATGAAATCTTTTCCTGAATGTCAACATGTGAAAAGCTTCCATCTATGTGGCCTGAATGAAGCACTCACATTTTGCAGACAAAGATATGGTGAAGCAAATTCAAGTACCAGCGACAACAACAAGAATTCAGCTGGAGGTGTTGTTTTTGATTTGCTGACGCTAGAAATAGATAATTTGGGACAAATGAAGTCTCTTTTTGGGGAGTCTATACAAAGCATTCATAGTCTCAGATTGCAAAATATGAAGGGGGAGAGTTTGTCAATTATTGTAGAAGAGTACCAGAGATACGCAACTTCCATTAAACTGCTTGAGTTTTCTTGTTGTCCAAACCTAAAGAATCTGTTGGACGGAGGTATTGAGCATCTTACCAACTTGAAACATCTCGAAATTGAAGATTGTCCTAACCTGGGATTGGAAGAAGAGGAAGGGATTCCATGGAAAGCCCTTCACGCCCTTCGTGTCTTACATATACGATTTCTTCCACAGCTGGTAAATCTACCTAAGGGCCTTCAATACCTTACTTCACTTGAAGCTCTTATCATTCAACATTGCAACAACTTGGAAACTCTCCCGGAGTTCAAATCTTTGCGATCACTTAACATTCATTATTGTCCAAAACTAAAATCGCTGCCAGAATCGATCCTCCCCTCCCTCAAAAGTCTTCGTATAGCCCACTGCGATGGGCTGATGGAATTATATAGAGAACCAAATGGAAAAGACTGGTCTAAAATAAGCCACATCCTCTACTTAGATCTCATTTTTTAAATTCATTCTCATGAAACTTTGCAACAGTGATACTGCTGAGTTGGTGCGGAAATGTGGATGAATATGAATATGTATCTATTTTGGATGTGCCATCATCCAGAGTATGCCCCTTGTGTAACTTGAATGGTCAGTGGCAGAGTAAAATTACTCGTAGTCTTGTATGTGGAACACTCAACCGAAAAACATGGTTTGTAAATTTGCTTGTATGCATTTGATTGTCATTTGCATAGCCGTTTAGAATGAAATTAATTTGAGAAGTTGCATAGGCTGCCTATATAGTATATATACAACAAATTTTAATGTAAATGCTTTAAACAGTTCAATTTCCGGACCAATAATTCTTGTGATGGCAAATTGTCTAATAATTTATAATAGTGATGTTTTTCTATCAGCTAGAAAGTCGCTTGTTTTCATAGTTTCAGTGCTCGGCTCACCTGATTAAAGTACCAATTGAGAGAAGCTATCATCCACCACTAAAGAAATAATGTAGATGAAGTAACCATTCTAGTAAAAAAATATAATAACACTGCAATACATCCTCTTTCCTTTGAGAAAATACAAGTTTATCAATATAATAAATAAAATTTGTTCATCAAATGGCAAAATGGTAAATAAATTAACAAATTTTTATTAAATATAGGCCCCAATATTGTTGATATATTTACGAAAATGTCATGATGACTGGGCCTTTATGTTATTTTATTTACCATTTTGCCATTTTATAAGTGTCATAATTTTCAGATTTTGTAAATTTTATAACCTAGGGTTTTTAATTATAGAAAATCATGCTTTTAGGATTTTTATGAACAATTGATTTAGGGCTTTTATAATAATGATGTTTTGAAATTTTGGTGATTATAAGTACTAATTAGTTTAACTTAATTCCAAATTGTTTTGAACACTTAAATTCGTGTTTTAATTTTAAGATTTCCGTTCGTTAATATTAATCCCGTTTTAATCCTGATCAGGTTCTGAACTCATCCGATTTTGACAAAACAGTAGTGTTTTCCATGTGGAAACAACGTTTTAAGAAAGACTCACTAACTTTGGTAGTGAGCACCACCCTCTCGTGGCCAAATTCAGCCTCTAAATATGATTTTTGGGCAGTTTTTGATTTTAACGAAGTTTTTTTATACTTAAAATATTATCCTTGAGTTTGATTCATAAAATTAATTATGTTTAAAGTTAATTAAGCATAAATATATATTTTTTTATTGAAGTTTTAAGTGCTGGAAATAGTTCCTAAGTACTACTTTTGATCTTTTATAAAGAGGGTTTAATCACCCATTAAAAAGGGAGATTATTAGAGGTTTTTAAATAATTTTAAGATTTTTATTAAACTTTAAACTTGTTATAATTTCATTTATAAGAGTGTATTTTAAGGTTTTTATGAAGAAAATTTAAAGAACTATATATAAGCCTTTAATTTTAACTAAAGGGAGGTTTTAAAGTGTTGTTTGATTTGGATTTTGAAGGTTTTAAAGTAAGTTAGTGTTGCTGTAAATTTGATTGATTGAGTATTGATTGAGATGTTATTGTTTGGTTTAGGAGAGGAGTTTATTGAAGGTGATTTCTAGTTTTTAAGTGGCCAACCGAATTGTTTACACGAGGTATGTACATGTCTACTTCATTGTAAGTAGTATCATGTTTAGGTACCAAAGAAAAGAACTTAGTTTCATGATTAGAGAACACTTGGATGAAAATTGTTTGGTTATACATTTAATTAATTCATGTGCTTATGTTTATGAGACATGTTTTGGTGAATTGATTATGTTTGTATGGAATTATGGATGCAAACATGTTGAATTATATTGGATTAATTGTTTGTATGGAATGTTGATACAAGCATAATTTTATTGGATTGGTTTATTAACCACATTTGGATTATCACATGATTGGAATTAAATGGTTTGAGTGGAATGAATTTATTAAGTATTCCACAAGGTTATTATTTATTTATTTATTACTCAATCATGACTTGTTAGTATGTTGAGTAAAGGTGGATTAAGCCAAATTGGCTAGGTGGGTTGACTATGTTCAACAATTTTGGATAATTTGGAAGTTTAACGGAATTAAAGGTCAATTTATTATGTGATCACCATTGTCCTAAATAAGATTAAAAGTGAATTGATGTATGATTGTTATGTATGGTCTACTTGATTCAGTCGGCTATTAATTAAAATTGCAATCACGTAAAGTGAAACATGGATGAGCAATAAAACTCTGGAAAGCGTGCACTTCTGGAGTATTGACAATTATGGGTTGGGGTACACGGTGGTAGCCCGTGGCTTTCCGAGGCTTGTTTGATCAACATGTCCTCTTTTCTTTTGGTATTTACATTTTATTTTATAATGAAAGTTAGATGGGATCCTAGACTAACTTTGTGAAAATGGAGTCGCGCCATTCTTGCATCGCGCTATGATAGGTTGTCGTACACCTGTCAAAAATAAATTCCTAACAAAACCAACTAACAATGTAGTAGAGTAAGTAGGGTCGAATCCACAGGGAGATTGTATTAATCTAACCTCTAAGAAATTGAAGAAACTAACCTATGTCACAAAATTCAGATAGAAAAGTAGTCTAAATTAAAAAAAAGAAATAAAACAATTAATAAAAAGACCTAGGGTTATGGTTCACCATGTTTATAGTTCTAAATCTATCAAGCATCAATAACAATTCAATCAATCAATTATCTAGAGCAATGGCTAAGCCTACGGTCGGGTCTTAACGCTCTCAATTCAACATATGTAGTTCGGTCGCTAACATAATCAGAATCGCTAATTGTAGGTAAGCCTCTAAAAGTAAGATCTTTCGATTCAAACTCTTATTAACATGAATTAATCATACAATTGATCAGGTTGCAAGATTATCAATAAAAACACTATCAATTAGAGATATGAATAATCAAAATATTAAAATTATCAATCAAGATTCATAATATAAACATGGATTCCCAAACCCTAGAAATAAAACTACTCTAGCATGAAATAAATAAATAAAACTAGATCTAAGGAATAAAACATAATAAAAAGCAAGAAAATAGAAATAAAATACCTCAATGAATTAAAATAGTAAACCCAAGAATCATCCATGGAAGAATCCATGGAGATGCCATGAGAAACTAGGGTTCAAGAGAGAAAACTAAAAAGAACGTAAAATAATAAAAGATGTAAAAGGCCTAAAAAGGCATAAGGGAAAATATCCCTTGGGATATTTATAAACTTTCTAAATCTAATCTAAAAATAATTAAAGAAAAGAAATAAGAAAATAATATATACATAAGTTGCAATATTATTGGATGATAAAGGATGACGTGGCACGAAGACTAAGTACGATGTGGGACGACGAAGCTACTCGAGGCTTCAAGGGCTACTCGACCAGACCTGCGGGCGCAGGCCTAGCCGTGGCCTGGCAGTAACATCAGGTGGCCTCGAGTGGGCGCGGGGCAGAGGCGCAGCCAGCCCTGCGGTGTTACACCTCGTCGCTGATTGCATTTCTCAGATTGAAACGGCCATATCTTCTGTTCTAGGAAGCTTTTTTGGGCGTGTGACCTATCATTAGAAAGCTCTTCAAGTCTAGTTTCCAACGCAATTTAAATTGATTCAATCCAATATTTAGAACTGAAGTTATGATCAAAAGAGTGATCAAAGGTCTGTTTTGCCACTTTACAAACCTTCGTTTTTCTTCGTTTCTAACTCAAATTCATTTCCGTAAAGTACATAACGACCCTTGTGAATTCTATATTCATGTCTCATGCACATATTAATCAAAATCAACATCCACAAACATGGGATCTCTAATTAATAAACTTAATTCATCGGCTTCCATCAAAATATCACCCGAATCAACTCCAAACACTACGAAAGCGTCCAAATGTCTATCAAATCACCTGAAACATTAAGAAAAACACAAACGGAGCGTAATAGAGTACAAAACAAACAACTTATGTATTTACGACCTAAAAAGCGACTAAAAGACCTAAAAAGCAACTATAAACTTAGCATAAACGTGCCTATAAATCCTATATAAATGTGATTCATCACGCTAAACTTTTATTTTAAATGGTCATTTGGGACCAAAATAATTTGGTGGATTGGACAACCTCGTCTATTGCTTACTCCAAACTAAATTAATTAAATTAAATATAAAGAGTCAAGTGTTTGGAATTGATTAGAAAGTATGTTGAGTCAATTGAATTGTTTAAGTGTGGAGTCTTGATTAATGGATTCGAGTTGTATATTTATTTATTTTAACTAGTTGAGCAAGCTAGATTTTGTGCGTTGTAGCTTGTATGTACTCAGCTTTGCTGAATGCGTGCTTTTGTGTGTTTTCTTTTGGTCATGGTCTTCGCCTTTCAATGACCCTGTGATGATCCAATTATTACACTTGTATTATTGGGGAGCAGTATTGCACAAGTTATCTTGATGATGTGAAGTTCAGGGATTTGACATACGCATTGTCAAGGGATTGGTGTGATTGAGAGTATTCGTTCTTTGTGTTAAACTTATTTATGTTTTACTATTCTAATTATGTTTTGGGATTTTGATTATTGGTTTTTAAATAAGGGTCTTTATGGTTCCAATTTGTAAGCTTTGACTTATTGGTTTTCTAAATTATATTATTTTAAGATTTAAGTTGGATTTCCGCTGCAATACTTTGATAAAGCCTTAACGTTTTAACACGTGGCGGTAACATGCCAATGGTTCTCCTCTATTTTTATTTAGGAAAAATTGCCCACAATAATCCGACCTTTTGCCCGTCCGCTGAAAATAATCCCACCTATTGATTATTTTTTAATAATCCCACCTTTACCCCCCGATCTTTTTTATTGGTCCCTACAGGTTACCTTACCTGTTGTAGCCTGTTTTGGGATGACGTGGCTTCCAACGGTTATATTGTGTTTAATTTTCCTTTTAAAAATTGCCAGCTCCTCAATTTTCATTTATCTTCCTTCTTCATTCTCTGTTCTAAAAAAAGATTTTCCCTTTATACTCTGAATTTCGTCTTTGAATTCAGTTTCTTCTCTCAGTTTAATCTGTCAGAAATGGCTAGTAGGAGGCATAATGTTTCAAGTAGTTCTACGTCGTCCAGAAATTTTGGCTTGGTCTCCCCAAAATTGAAGTGCAAGTGTGGTTTGGAAGCAATTACGCGTACGGTTAAGCATGGTGAGAACGTGGGGATGAAGTTCCATGGATGCCCTAGATGGCCTGTAAGTCCAGTTTATTGTGCGAAATTACAAGTATTTGATTAATTAAGATAAATTAACTTGATTAAATTGGGCATTTGAAACTAGGGTTTATATTCTAATTGAATTGGGGTTTTATCATTTTTTTTTCAGGAGGGTGATTGTGGCTTCTTTCAGTGGGTTAATGTTAACCCCAAGGATGTTGATGAACTCCGATTACAAGTGTTTGAAAGAGATACGCAAGTAGCTGAAAAAGAAATGGAGATTGATTTACTTAAAGAACAATTGAAGAGGATGGAGAAGAAATTGGGAAATAAGGAGGATGAGTTGGATGACACAAAAATGGAACTTTGCCACACTCGAATTGAACTGATGAAGGCTACAAGGAATGAGAAGAATTTTTCCCTTGCTCTGTTTGTTTCATGGATTTTCTTTGCTTTCATGATAGTGATTTTAAAGGCATGATTGTGATGTATGTAATGATTGTAGGTAGTTTACCTAAGTTAAGTTAGTTAAGTTTGGTTAAGTAATGCTTTTTGGTCATTTGTGTCATGTATTGAGCGAAGACGTATTTGTTATGTAATGACCAATACATTGATTAGTTAATGAAAGTTGTTTTAACAATGAAATGCACAGTCCTTGCATTTCTGACATAATGCAGAATCATATAACTGAATAAGTTTAACAAAAGAGGGTGAAACTGTTTCCCAGTCATACACAAAATGAACCTTCATAAGGTTCATGACTTCACAATGTATACTAGCAGTTGGACTTCACACAGCCAACATGATGAAAAGACAATATCCAAAAGTATTACATAAACATAGTTAAGTCTAATATAGTGCCATAAAAGTGACATGAAACTATTCATTAACTTGATGTAAAGTGGAGGTTTGGCTTGATTGACTGCACTGAAACCAAGACATAGCTGATCTTGTCCTTCTTTAATTGCCAAGGGTGTGCAAACACATAAACAACAGAGAGCTGCATTAGGTTTTAGTCTCATTGACAATGAACCATGTTATTTTGACAATGCACAACAACTCACAGTAGTGTGGGTTGATCCATCAGGTGCAATGTACACACCTACACCTTGTGGAACCTGCAACAAACACATACAGTTCAGGCACATAAGCACACAACAAACACATACAGTTTAGGTGTAATTGAGGTGTTTATAAGAAGAAAAAAAGGACCTGGTAGCTTCCCCTGCCCCTTGCCCTTCCTAATCCCCTTCTGCCACCTCCAGCACCCCTACTCCCACTTGCACCACCTCTGCTAGAACCTACAGCACCTGAAACACCAATCTCAGCAGAGCCTCTCCCAGAAGCAGCCCCTCTCCCAGAAGCCACAGAACCTCTCCCAGCACCATCTCCTCTGCCCCTTCCCCCCTAGAGCCTCTTCCCATTGCTATCATTCTTCCTCCTCTACCAAGTATGGTAGGTTGAGCAGTTTGGTTGTAGTGAGTTGTATTTGGTTGTTGGGGTGCTGATGGAACAGCCTGACTACCTTGTGTAGATGGCACATCCTGAGTAGCTGTTTGGGGTTGAGTTGCTGGTGTAGAAGGCACAGCTTGAGCATCTTTGCGTGGCCTTCCTCTAGCCCTTTTAGGAGCAGGTTCAACTGGCTGCACATTGTCCTTGTTGGGGCATTTTCTTTTATTATGACCCTTGAGCTGGCACAATGAGCAAGTCATTTCAATCCCAGCTCTTGTCATAGTACCAGATTTCTTAGGGTTTTCATGGGGGTCCTTGATTCGATTTTTCCTTGGCCTCCCTGGACCAATTTTGATTGGTGGTGTAACACCCCCAAATCTCCCTCTACGTAAATACTATATTTATACGTATACAAATACCGTAGAGATAGACTTGGGCGTATTACCGCCATGTGAAAACGTAAGGCTTAATTAATTACTCAAACTGCAACGGAAAAATAACTAACTTTTATTAATAATATGAATAATTATAATAACTGCTTCAAAATAAGCTAATAAAAAACTTGTCCATACATAAATAAAATTAATTCCTATCTATGTGATCCCAATCCCGACTCTAGTATGCGTACGAACAACTTCACACCTGAAATCAAGACTGCTTACCAAAATGGTAAACAGGGCGAACCAAAACAAAAAGAAAAACAGATTAGCAAAAACGCTAAGTACGTATAAATGCAAGGCATGTAAATACTTTTATTAGGCAAACATGCTTTCGAAATAACCATCTAAATTTAAACCTGTCACGAGTCACTTTCCAAAATAAAACTTTCCAAAAATAATTAAACCTTCCAAGGGTAGTAATATCCATCAATAAAAACTTTCCAAACCAATAGATTTCCAATTTATAAACTTCTCAATTTTTAATACATTTCTAAACCAATTTTCCTCACCTAAGTGTGCACACCCCCCAAGCAAGTTATACTATACTCGAGGAAAGACCAGATCATACAAAGCTCATGGTCTTACTTAACCAGTCCCGGGTAGAGGGACAATTAAAATATCAAATACTCAGGCTCACAATGAGCTACAAATTAATTAAACCAAGTGATTTATAAATCAAACAACTTTTATTAAATCGATCAACATTTAGAGATCAAACCTTCAAATCATAAAATTATATACTTTAACTTGTCATGAAAATTGTTAACTTAAATATTCATACGCAACATTTATTCAAACAATCATTAAAACAAACATTATACAAAACACGCATTCAAAATTGTATCAAGGACCTAGCCACCTATACGTACCTTGATCACGAGAACAAAAAGGTACGACTACTAAACTTGACCACGATCGGGAGACTCCTCCTACACAAATAAAATAACCTTAATTAATATAAGGTTAACAAAATAACACAAAATCAAAAACACCATTCTATTGTGCATGAACTACCTAAATATTAACCTTTATCAAAATAGTGCTATTAGTATAGTTGGGTGGTCGTTGGTGGCGGATGAGGTGGTTGTTCGGTGGCAACAACTTGGTTATGGGTTGCAGAGTTTATTTAAGCTAGATAGAGTAAGAAGAAGGGGTGATGAGATAGAGAGTAGAGAAGAGGATTTCTGATTTTTGGTGTGAGGAATTTGTGAAGTGTTGAGGGTCTATTTATAGTGTTTAAGGGTGGAAAAGATAGAGTTCAAGAAGGTATAGGATTAGTATGAAAACTAGATAAGTTTGGTTAGTTAAATGAACTTGAATGTCATTTAGCCTAGGTTAATTTATGTAGAAAAGAAACTAATGAAAGATATTAGGAAAATAAATAAATAAATAAGATAGGTGTTAATAAGATAGGAAGTAGAATAGATTAAGATACTTAACAAATGTTGTTGAATGGAATTACTCCAATTCTC
The DNA here is from genome assembly GCF_948465745.1 of Chenopodium album. Lineage (NCBI taxonomy): Eukaryota > Viridiplantae > Streptophyta > Magnoliopsida > Caryophyllales > Amaranthaceae > Chenopodium > Chenopodium album. The sequence goes on along the minus strand of NC_137842.1, from coordinate 64,875,970 downwards.
ACGGCCAACCCTTTCTTTTTTTTTTTTTTTTTTTACATATATATATATAACGAAAATCATTCTTAAATAAATAAAATAATTAGATTTGATAATTAAATCAAGTTAAAATATATAGATAATATCAAAACTAAGATTTGTTGTAATTTATGAGATAATAATTAAGCTAAAGTTGTTAAGTATTATTAAGATAAAATCCGGAAAATAAAATTAAAAACGGCGTACAACGTTAATTAATAAAAATACGGACCGACCAAGATCATAATTTAGAAATTTTAATTATTTCAATTAATTAAAGAAATTACTAATTAACAAAATATTTTCAAAAATTAGGGGTATTACAGGTGGTGGTGCAATACATTGGGACACTTTTGGCCAGTGTCTTTCACCTTGAATTGGTGGAATTGAGCCTGGCAAACACAAGTAACATGTTACAAGTCTGTACACAGGTTGTTATAACTACAGAAATGGTGAAATAGATATGTTGTTATACCTGCATAAACTGACATATAAGTATCCTTGAAATATGTTGAATCTACCAACAACTCAGGCTCTTTTCCCACAAAATAAATACAGGCAACTGCATGACAGCATGGGATGCCAGTCATGTCCCATTTTCTACAAGTGCAGCTCTTCTCATCCAACTTCACCACTAGCTGATCCAACTTGTAACTAACATTAAAATGGCTTTCAGAAGAGGGATACACTTCACACTCAGCAGCTTTTGTCTTTTCCAATTCCAACTTGGATTGAATTCTTGGACAGAGCACACCAGTAACTTTCAGCATTGCTTGCCTTTTGACTACCAACCTTTGCATCAAAGAAGTTCTAATATCTTCCAACATGTATAGCAAGTGTTTGGTCCTTGCTTGAATGATGAAGTCATTGAATGTTTCAGCAATGTTGGAAGTTATTGCATCTGTCTAGATTGCAGGACTCAGGAAAGCTCTGCAAAATAACTCTGGCCTATGCAACTTGAAGTCATTGGCAGCATCCACATTGATTGATGCAAGCTTAGCCATGTTCTCCTCATAATCAGCCTCATTGTAGCTCTTTGCAATACTCCAGAACAGCAATTTCATCTCATCTCCTTTGTACTTTTTGTGCCAGTGAGCAAAAACATGTCTAGCACAATGTCTATGTTCTGCCCTAGGTAGGACAGCTGACACACTACTGACAATACTCTGAAAATAAGCAAAAAAGATAACAGAAAAAACATGAACAAGTAAATCATCAAATTAAACCATATAAACACTAGAAAAGTGTATTTGTTTGCAGTTAAGGCACATACCACATGCTCATCAGAGATGATTGAGATCCCTTCCCCTTCTCCAAGGCTTAGGCACTTTGCTAGCTTGTTAAAGAACCATTCCCAAGATGAGTTATTCTCTCCTTCAATAACTGCCCAGCATACAGGGAACATTTGATCATTGTTGTCCCTTCCCACAGCAGCCAACAACTGTCCCCCTAGAAAAGTCTTCAGGAAGCATGCATCCACTGCCAACACCTTTCTGCAACCTTCCATCCAGCCATTCTTTAACCCCTCAAAACAAATGAATAACCTTTGGAATACAGGTTGGCCAGGTTGTTTTGTTGAGTCAGTAACAAGTTCAATTTATGTCCCAGGGCTGCAATTCTCTAACACCTTCAAATACCCTCCAAGCTTGTTATAGTGGTCATGCATTGACCCATGTAAAAGCCTATGAGCATTGTAATTTACTTTATAGGCAAAGTCTCTTGTCACCAACATCTTATAAGCCTTCCTTATACACTCCTGAATCTCCTTTGCTGGCAGTGTGGCCTGGATTTGAACACATCCAAGAATTGTTTTGCCACCCAACTTGATTTCAATTGCCTGTTTCTTTTCATGTTTCTCTGACAGGTGTGTTCACCCTTCACTGTCTTCACAACAATTGTAGCCCTCCTTGTGTCCCAAGAAGCATATACATAGAAAGGAAACTTCTCTATGCACCTAACACCCAACCTTTGGGACCTTTTTTGGTTGCTCACAACAAAAGAAACATCTCTACCTTGCAGAATACCATACTTAGCAACTGCATCTTTGAAGTCCTCTCTGTTGGCAAACTTCTGCCCAACCTTCCATACAAAAGAACTGAAGTCTGTGTGCTTAGATACTAACAGCCCTACCCTTTTTTTCCTCCCAGGAATCAACTCTTCTTCATCACCACTATTAGGGGGGTATGAATTTCATCTTCACTGTCTTCATAATCACTCTGAGCTTCAGGTCCTGCACTTTCCCCTGCCTCTGTCCTGTTCCCTTGATTCTCTTGTATGCTCAAACCCCTAGCAGCCTCTACTTGTATTTTCCTTGCAATGTCAACTAGCTGGGCAGTTGTATCCCTAACCCTTTTCCTAGCTATGTTGTACTCCTCATCTCCACTGTCAGATTGATGCTGCAAGTCCTCACCCAATATATCTTCATGTTCCCTCTCATACTCTTCCTCTAACTCCTCTAAAGCTTCAACCTCTAATTCTAAATCAGCACCACCAGCCTGCTCCTCATCTGATTCCCCATCCCCCTCACTTTCATCTGTATATACTTCCCCAAAGAAAGGTGTAGAACTCACTTCCTTGCCCTTGTTAACTAGTGGGTTGTAAGGAGGGTCTTCATGCTCACTCTCAGTGCTATAATCTGGAATCAGGTCATTAATGGGAATGGGGCTATCTAGCCTTGAATCTTCCCACTCATAAGAGTTTAAATGGTCAGCTTGTGTGTCTGAGGCTGCAATAATGGAACAGAGAGTGGGAAGCTGTGTTTCATTTTGTGAGCTAGGGTTAATAACATATTTAACTCTACAAGAACTTTGGTTGGATAAGGTAGTGGTGGGTGGAGTAGAAACAGAAACAGTGGGAACATCTTTTTTTAAAGTATCAGTGAGGGCATCTTTTTTTTGTTCTTCTTTTTTGGACTTTGGTGAGCTGTCATGGGTTTTTTGGGAAGGTTCATCAATTTTCAAAGGCTGACTTTTCTTTCTTGGACTAGATCTAACCTGTGGTCCCCTTTGAATTGGATGTTTTTTAGGTCTCACTGTTTTGGGTTGGGTTTTTTTAGCAGAAGCTTGTAAATTTGAGGGGAAGGCTATTGGGTCATTGTCATCATGCATGGCATATACCTCTACCCCCCTGTACTTCTCTGCCACTTGTATCATATTCCTCATACTTGCATCATCTGTCACCCTCCTCAAACCATCCACCAAAGTAAACCCAGGAACCAAGTATAAAAACCCCTTGATTCTTCCCTCATATCTAGCACACTTCATAACCAACTCAACCAAGTAAAAAGAACACAGTTCATCAGGGTCTACATTAAAGGTTTTGGTGGTCCCATTTCTATAACACAACCTACCATTGTTGAGTGTCTCAAACACCCCTCCATGCCACATTTTCAAGGAAATTTTACCTACACCTAAATTCACAACAACTACATCACATTCAACATACAAACAACCAGAAATACTCAACCAAAACAGAATCAAACATCAAATAACATAATCCAACAAATAAAGCGCAAATTTTTACTAGCTACACACGACAATTCACAACCACACTGAACAAATACAAAGTAAAGACACAAATCAAATTCATCTACTTCCAATTGATTAGATTTAGGGTTCGCAATTCGAATGCAATTACAGAAGGATTAATGGCGAAATTTAGGGTTACGAACTTACCTAAAATGGCGCAATTTAGGCTTTAGTTGTTGAATTTTCCCCAAAAATGGAAGCTTTTGGACTTTACTGCAACGTACGAAGGTGGTTGAAGCTTCAATTATGGCTATCGAACTACTTTGTAAGCTACATTCAATTGCTCTGCTGAAAGAGTTATGAGGGAGGGAGAAATTTCATAAATTACAGAGGGTGGGTGGAGGGAGAGATGACCTGTCAAGTTTAAGAGAGGGAAAATTAAATCCCCCAATCCACGTCACAAGTCTTTACCTTCTTAACCGGTTCTATGTAAACTGGGACCAATAAAAAAGATCGGGGGTAAAGGTGGGATTATTAAAAAATAATCAATAGGTGGGATTATTTTCAGCGGACGGGCAAAAGGTCGGATTATTGTGGGCAATTTTTCCTTTTATTTAAAGTAAGTGGTTTAAAAAGGGAGAATTATTGGGGTGTTACATTTAACATGAAAGGATGTAACGCTGCGAAGTACGGCTAGAGTGATGGACCCGTTTCTTTAAATTAATTTCAACTAACTTGCATTTGTTTACTTTCTGTCTTTAACCCTATAGTACTACCTCAATTATTTCTCCTAGTTAGAGGCTTAGAGGGAAAAGCTGGAGAAAGTGTGATGAAAATTCGTAGCACTACAATCTATGTTCCATACTATAAACGTGTTATCGCAAGTGATTAATTAGCTCGTCAGTAGGATGGTCGTTAAACTGATTTTGTTGGACCATACTGAGCAATGCGAGTTTAATTTCAAAGTTCTCTGCAGTGATTGCTGGCATTTTAAGACCCGTTGGAATGCCATCTTGGGATGGTACCCCGTAAGAATTAAGAGACCTATTATCAATCATCTCTTTGCGTGTGTCAGACTGTGTTGTAGAGCTCTTCTGTGAGTGGGTCTTTTTCTGCTTTCCTTTCCCTTGTTTTTTGAGTTGCCTAAGGGTCTTGTCCAAGTCCGGATCCGTAGGGATCAAATCACCTGTTCGTTTTGACCTGGGCATAAACAAAAAGAAAAGAAAGCAATGAGAATGTCCCAATTGAAACTAGAAGTTCCAATGGGACAATGGAAACAGTTCAAACAATCAAACTAAAACTAATAGAATCTAGCCGTCTCCCCGGCAACGGCGCCAAAATCTTGATGAATAAAAATTTATACAGTAAGTGCACGGTGTCTGCTGTTAGCAGAGACTTAGCAAATGCGGGTCGAATCCCACATGGAGACAGGTTCTATTAGTTTTTGCCCAATTATTATAAACTATTTCAATAAACAGAGAGTGATTTGATGATTAATTAACTAGAGAATGACAATGATGAAAATAAGGTTGTTCACAGATAAATTAAAGTCTAGGGCATACGTTCGGTCCACCATGCTTATACCAAACCAAGAAATGCAAACAATCCATTAATAAACAAACTATGTCGAATAATTAAAGCACTTGTTAATCCTACGGTCGGGAATGAACACTTACGAATTAACATATGTAGTTCGGTCGCTAACATAATCAAATTCACCCATTGTAATTAAGCCTCTAAAAATATGATCTTTCAATTCTAACTTTTATTAGCTAAATAATTAACTCATGATATCAATTACATGAATCAAACAATAAAGCACAAATCAATTGGAATTATTCAAACCCTAATTCATAAATTTATAAATAGTTAAGCACAAATAATCATGGTATAAACATGGCTTCCCTCACTTAACCCTAGAAAACAACTACTCACTTATAATTGAAATAAACAAAACAAAAGAAATAAATAAACTTGAATTCATAATTAATGAAATAAATAAAGAACAAAATATTGAATGAAAATACCTCAATGATTAAACTAATGGAGAATGAAAAGCTAGGGTTCAACAATGGAGAGAAAAAAAAAAAAAAAAGCGTTTAATCTAGAAAATAAAGCATGAAGAGGTATTTATATTAAATCCTACTCCTAAATAAAATAGATAAAATAAAATAAGGAAATAAAAGTAACAAAGGTCGTCTTTTAATTGATCGCGAGAATTACGATCGACGGAAAACAAGTTTCCCGCACGCCAGACCCATTGCCCGATGGATGGCCGATGGTCGAGTGATCAAGGACTGCGACGACGACCATCAGCCGATGGATTTCCATCGGGCTAGGAAGATTCGAAAGGTCGTTTGTGCGGCTAAACCATCACCCGATGGCTGGGCGCTTGTTGGCAGATTTGCAGGACCGATTTCAGAAGGCTGTAACTCACAATCTAGGAATCGTATGAAGTCATGCAACCTATCATTGGAAAGATCTTCAAGTCTAGTTTCCAACCCAACTTGAATCACCTCAATCCGATCTGTAGAACTCGAGATATGTCTGAAACAATGCACAAAGGTCCTTTTTGATACTTTGCAAGCCTTCGTTTTCCTTTAATCCTAACTCAAATTCAATTCCGAAAAGTGCAGATTGATTCTTGTGGATGCTATTTTCAATTCCCATGCATATAATCCTTAGAGACAACATCCACGAGCATAAATCCCTCGGTCAATGAACTCGATCCATCTATTTCCATTCAAATATCATTCGAATCATCTCCAAACACTTCGAAAGCGTCCAAATGACTACGAAATCACCTGAAACATTAAGAAATACACAAACGAAGCGTAATAGAGCGATATATGATGACTTATGCAAATATGACCCTAGAATCGACCAAAAAGACTAAGAAAAAGGTATAAAAACTAACATAAACGTCCCTAAGAACCTTATATAAATATTATTCATCAGTTATGTCCTACAACTGGAGTACCTTCCAAATAACTTTTGAATACTACTCGATATAATATTTTCAAAATAAATGACTCGGTTTAGCTAATAATCACGCATACTTTATTTTTTTTATATTGTAATATTTTTGTGTTCACTTTTGTTGATATGCAATTTTAATTTTTTTTTTTATAATTATTTATTAATTAAATTATAACAATTAGATTTTAATGAAAAAACATTGAAACGAACATAATAAGATATCATACAAATATATTTTGCCCCTAAGTTTAGATCACAAAATATAATTAAAATTGAGTAAAATAGAGGGAGTATTTACCAATGTATTGTCAAATTTGATCAATACTACTACCTTTTTTTTTTTTTTTGAATGAAAGCAATAATATCATTACATAATAGTCATACGGCATCTACAATAATAAAGATCTGTAAACCACAGATTTAGAAAAAATATCATAACTTTTACAATCAAATTCATAACTAGTTTGCAAATTTGGCATAGTTCATACTCCACCGCTTCAAGCTTGACGCGAGCAATGATTTTCAATGTCTTTACATCTTTCCAAATTGAGACCTTCGCAATCCGCACTGATGTTTTGATTGACCAGTTGATGACAAATCTCAGACCCATAGGAATCCAAATCACTTTCCCAATTATTATAAGAACCCTAAAAATAAAATTCCTATCCATGGATGAGAATCAAAATCCCAAAAATTGGAAAAACCCAGAAAATTGGGAGAGACTCTCACAGATGGAGAGAAAAAAAAACAAAACGTAAAACAAAACAAAAAACTAAATTAAATTAAAGAAAAAAAGGGTCGGAAATAGTCTAATTTCCGAAGAAATTAGACTATTTCCAGCTTAAACAGCCAAGAAAACTAACACCCTAGAGGAGAGAGAAGAGAGAAAAAGAAAAAAAAAGGGGGGGGCAACTAGTGTTGCTTTTTAGTATTGATCAATACTCCCCCCGTCCCCGAATGATAGTCACTTTTGGGTGAAAATCACGAGAATTAAGGAGAAATAAATAAAGTACATGGGAACTAAAATTCAATCTTTTGCAAAACAAAAAGAAGAGAGAGAAACTGATTGTCATTAAAAAGGGAGACAACTCATTCAATTAAGGCACAAGTACAAAGACAAATATGAGGGTATTTTGGGAAGCACATATAATACATCCAAAAAAATGAGGGTATATAGGTAATTTTGTGTTATTGTATGGGACCTAAAATTGTGAAATGTGACTAACATTTTGGGTGTCCAAAAATGGAAATAGTGACTATCATCATTTGGGGGCGGAGGGAGTACTATTTTGTTATTCATAAATGTAAATTTTATATATTTGATATTTGAAAATTATATAAAAAAACATTCTAATAAGTTATAAGTACTATATACTCTAAATATGTACTTCATAAATATTAATCTTAAGTATATCATACCAACATTGGTGATGAAAATAATTTATGTGAAATTGTAAATAGTTAAATTGAGGCATTTGAAAAAATAAAAGGAAAGGAATAAAAATTTCCAATTTTATCTCCTTCAAAATCAAGGGGGAAGCATGCCTCACTTTAGAAGTAAGAAGACAAGTCAAGAACAGGAAAAAAACAGAGGGCACATGGAGTAAGGAACAGAGATGGACCCTTCACTTTAAATTTCAATTCTAGTAATTATTGGACGACCACTGGTTTCTCTCGGATTACAGCAATAGGGTCGAATCCGGACTGGATTGTCAAGCCTAGTTTCCAATATAATGGAGAGATACACGCTTTTTGTTCATTTCTTTAAAAAGATATTCATCTAGTACACATTCTTTGCTTATGGGCTACATTTAAGCTTATGAATTATGATCAGCTAATCCAAGACAAGTTGCAGCCACCCTTGGGCCAAATTCTCCATATTTGTCAGTAATTCTAATATTTCAACTTTCTCCAATTCAATTTCTTACAAATTCAAGCCAATTAGCCAATCAGGTAACTTTAATTATACAGAAATCAATTTGGCAAATCTGTAATATTCAGAAAAAAAATCATAAAGTTGTTATGTGATATTTTGAAATATGGGGCCTTTTGTTTTTATTTTGAGGAATTTGTTGTATTTTATTTTGCTCATTGTGCATTTGTGCTCAATTGAAAACATAATTTTTTGTTCACTTAAAATTTGTTATAGTGATTCTTGGCATATTAAAAAAAAAAAAAAAAAAAAAAAAAAAAAAAAAAAAAAGGTGGAAATAACAATAATTTTGCTATTGGCACCAATTCCGGGGAAATCACCATTTCAGTATTTGCAAACAAAATTTAATCAAATATAGCACCTGAATGACGTTTACTGGAATTGAATATCAATAATATTCAGTAATCCTTCTTCTAATCCAATAATACAAATAATATTAATTTCCTTTTACCAACTTGAATGACGTCAACTTGTTTTTTTTTTTTCTGCTAATTTGCTTGAGCAAAATTCTGGTGATCTTGTAACCAACATCCTCTCTCCTTGATGAATGCAAGATAATAAAGTAGCCAAATAAAGCAAATGTTATTTCGATCTTTGACGTTTACTTTGACATATAATTTCTGATCTTTTGTACACTATTGTCTATACTACAGACTACAGAGTACCTTTCAAATAGCTTTTATTATTATTCATAAACATGTACTGTGAAATTTGATCAATACATACTACTTTATTATTCATAAATGAAAATTATATATTAAGCAACTCTAATAAGTACTGTATTCTCTAAATATGTACTTCATAAATTACCAACATTGGTGATGAAAATAATTAATGTGAAATTGTAAAGAGTTAAAATTGAGGCACTTGAAAAAATAAAAGGAAAGGAATAACAATATTCAACTTTATCTCCTTCAATAAAAAGGAGGAAAAGAACAGAGGGCACATGGAGTAAGGAACAGAGATGGACCCTTACTTCACTTTCAATTTCATTTTCATTAATGGATTACCACTACATTTTTATCTTTACATTTACCCTACTGACTATTATTAGATCAATTATTGTACTTGTTGGTAGATCAATTCATAAATACTACGTCCTTTAAGAAATAATGGAGTTGGGGCTCTTGTTTTACACCATTATTTCATAACTATTCTCATCTTTACTTTGTCTCAAAAACAAAACACAAAAAAAAATTCAAGAAAATGGCGACGGGTATGGTGTTGAGTGTTGCACAAACTCTGTTTGCAGCACTACAATGCAAGGAATTGAGAGAGTTATGCTCAAATTTCAAGTATGAATCAAAACTTGAGGCTCTTCAAGGCACCGTCAAAACCATCCAGAATGTCCTCCTTGATGTGGAGTCAGGACAGCAGGAGCTCAACAATCAGGGATTGAACTGGGTTAACGAGCTCAAGGATGCTGTCTATGATGCTGATGATTTGTTCGATGAATTTGTCACACTTGCTCAACAACAGAAGAGGATGCCTGGTGGTGAGATTTCCAAAAAGGTACAAGCTTTTTTCTCTAGAAAAAACCATTTTCTTTTTGCTTTTAGTACCTCTAGAAAGATTAAGAAGATTAGAGAGAAGTTGGAGAATGTTTCTAAAGATCGTACTCAGTTTGGGTTTAGTGATGTGTATAGGCCTGTTAAGAGAAAGGAGGAAACTTGGTCTTATGTATGTGAAGATGGTATTATTGGGAGAGATGCTGATAAGGAGGTTATTCTGGATATGCTTTTGAGAGAGTCGGATTCATCGGCTGATAATGTTTCTTTTGTGAGTATTGTCGGGATGGGAGGATTAGGAAAAACAGCTCTTGCTCAACTTGTGTACAATGATGATAGGATCAAAAGTGCATTTGAATTGAAGTTGTGGGTTTGTGTCTCTGATGAGTTTATCATAGAACAAATCCTTGGTAAGATGTTCAAGTCGGCCACTCAACAAGATCATGGTGATATTGGAGTTGATGGATTGCAAAATAAGGTGAGACAACTTATAGAAGGGAAAAAATATTTCCTTATTCTAGATGATTTGTGGAACGAAAGGCGTGATGAGTGGCTTAAGTTGAGGGAGTTCTTGCAAGTAGGTGCAAAAGGAAGCCGAGTTGTGGTGACTACACGCTCAAAAAGGGTGGCAGGAGCTATAGGTGACGATCCAATGCACACATTAGAGGGTTTGTCAGATGATGATTCTTGGCATTTGTTTAGGAGAGTAGCATTTAACCAAGGCAGTGGAGAGGTTGATGATGACCTTGTGGACATTGGTAAGGACATTGTGAAAAAATGTGCAAATGTTCCCTTGGCTATAAGGGTCGTAGGGAGCATGTTGTATGGTCATGATAAAAGCGTGTGGAGATTATTTCAGAGGATTAAGTTGTCTGAAATAATGGGCCGAAGTAGTGAAGAGAGCATAATGCCAATATTGAAGTTTAGTTATCATCACCTTAAACCGCAGTTAAAGAGTTGTTTTAGTTACTGTGCACTCTTCCCTAAGGATTACAAGATTGAGAAAGAGTTATTGATCCGTCTATGGTCTGCACAAGGATATCTTGACAATGATATGCAAAGCAGAGAAGATGTTGGTGAGGAGTATTTTTCTATTTTATTGCAGAGATGCTTTCTCCAAGACTTTAAATACAGTGATATTTTCAAAACGTATTCTTGTAAAATGCATGATTTGATTCATGATCTTGCACAAGAAGTCGCAGGAAAGGAGTCATACTTGATGGAGGACACCAGCAAAACACCTTCTGATGGAAAAACTCGCCATCTCGCTATCCCTGTAAGGCGCTTTCTCTTGCTTAGTCCAAGTGATGCTCTTGGAAAATTACAGGGAATTCGTACATTTCTTCATCCTTCAAATAGTAGGACGAATTGTGAGTCACAAGTGACCACAATAATAGCAAAATGCAGGCGTTTGAGGGTATTGGACTTGCACAGGCTTAGCATAAAAGCATTACCAAGAACAATAAAGAACCTTTTACATTTAAGGTATCTTGATCTCTCTTACAATGGGCACTTGAAGACACTTCCTGAGTCAATCACTAGACTCTATAATTTGCAAGTATTGGACTTACGCTGGTGTGTTAACCTAGAAGAGTTGCCCAAGGACATGAGGGAACTAGTCAATCTTAGGCATTTGGACCTAACAAAATGCTATGGGTTGAGTCATATGCCTGCTGGAATGGATAGTATGACTGGTCTGTGTACCCTTCCAAGGTTTGTATTGGGTTCAGAAAGTTCAAAGAAAGCCCAGATTGGTCAACTTAGAGATTTGATGCCTCTAATCAACATTAGAGGTACACTTGAAATTGTATTTAAAAAAGGATACGTGTACAATTTGACCGAACAGGGAGCATATCTATTAAACAAGAAGCATATCAAGAGTTTAACAATAATAGATGAAGTTTGGAATAAAAAAGAAGCAGTATTGAGTGTAGATGAAAGATTGTTAGAAAGACTGGAACCTCATCGTGATCTAAGAGAGATTGATATATGGGGATATAAAGGGGTTACATTGCCAAGATGGGCAGCCACACTGGAAATCTCTCTCCCACAGCTTGTCAGAATCCACTTGACGAATTTTCCTAGTTTGCGACGTCTGCCAGCAATGAGTCAACTCCAGCATCTCAAAGATCTTTCACTCGGAGACATGCCCAATGTAGAGTTGATGGAGAAGAATGATAGTAAGGTTGCACATTCGTTTCCGTCACTTGAGAAATTGTACCTTACTAAATGTCCAAGCTTGAAGTCTTTTCCTAGATGTCCACATGTGAAAACATTTACGCTGCTCGGCCTGAATGAAGCACTGACATTTTGTCAAGAAAGAGATGATGAAGCAAACGCAACAACCCCTGCTGCCTCCTCAATCTCGGCCTCGTCTTCAAGCAGCAACGACAATAGTTCAGCTGGTGGTGATGTTTTCTATTTGAGGAAATTAGATATAGACAGTTTTCAATTAATGAAGTCCCTTTTCGGGGAGTCTATACGAAGCATTGATGAGCTCAGATTGCATGATGATATGGAGGTGGAGAGTTTGTCGAGCGTTGTACAAGAGTTTCAACAAAAGTACACACTTTCCATTGCTGTTCATACTTCACTTGTTAATAATGGTGTTTTATACTCGTTGATGTAATGTAAGTAGGCCTTTGCATATGATGTGTGGGGTGCATGGAGATACCCTTCCTAGAAGGTGAGCTTCATGGCCCTCTGATGCTCTTTGTGGCCTAGACTAGTGTTCAATGTAAATGTCTAAAACAGTTGGAAATCACGGCCAAATCAGGTGATGGCAAATTGTAATGTAAATAATAAATTGGGGTATCAATTATGTATAGTTGACTTATTTTCATTGTTTCCGTGCTTGACTATGCAATCAACTGAAAGTTTTATCTACAAAAATCTCCACTATAGCCTGCAGATAATATTGCCTACCCCTCTGATAAGACGGTCCGTACCTTTGTAATGTATGATGATTGATGAAGTAACCATTTTAGGGAAAAATAACTCTGCATTAAATCTTCATTCCTTGATGATAATGCAAGATAAAGAAGCCAAATCAAATGCTATTTCCTTGACGTTTACAAAAGGGAATTTCTCTCCCAAAAAATCTAACTTACATCGCCCTGACCTGATATTGCTACACTCAACTTTATTACATGCAAACTTTGAATCACCTTGTGCATTGTATACAAATTAACACAGAATGAAAGGATGCACTAATATTTCTAATCACAGCTACCATTAGCACCTTTGATAAATCAAAAAAGGACTTCTTGAACTGAATATAGGGGCAAGATTAAAGGCAAATATTCCGTACCACAATAAAAACTTAGTAATCTGTATACAATCTTAATTCTTGTAATCAGGATTGTCACGGAGGCCAAGTTTCGAAAGAACAAAGCAATAGGACTCCCAGTCAGTTCTCCTCAGATATTTCAACAACTTCTTCCTTTGTTGCACCTTTGCTTGCAATCCTCGACGAGAATGCTTATCCTAGAACAAAAAACAACATAATTGTTGGCTGTCAAATATATTCCACATCAAGTGAAAGATTACGTCACTTGTTTACTTTTTCATATCAAACAGTCAAAAACTACAGTAGTGATTAAGAAAGCAAAATAAATCAGAAATAAGGCTAAGGTATATACCACACACACACCAAACCCCTACCATAGACATAAAATTTTCATACTAGAATTGCAGTTTGCATACACTAAACAGACAGCATAAGAACTTAATGGGAAAATACTATACGAAATTGGTGGCAAAATATTTGTCTTCCCATTCAACAAGAATTTATTGTTTGGTGTTCCCAATAAATAATCAAAAGTACATCACACAAAATAGAAAGATCCCAAAAACATTGCCACTTAAGACACTATATCCCAAAGCATAATCAAGGATAGAGTGAGGCGAATCATTTACTGCGTATTAAATCCATTCCTAAATGTTCTGGACAACAATATGTTCCAATACATAATCAAGAATAGAGAAAAGCAAATTATACAATCTGCTCCTAAATGTTCTGGACAGTTATTATTTGCACAGGAATCAAGAAAGAAGAAAGAGTGAAAAGGAAATAGTGGCAAATGTAAGCATGTGGGCAAAAGGTTTTAAAATCAATTACCTAAAATGAAATGAAATAAAACTTTAAACAGTGTAAAGAACATAAAAGGAACAGAAGTATTAACTAACAAGGCGAAAGAACGACAAATATGAGAGTACCCAGAAGCTCCAGACTGCCACCCCTAAAGCTGGCTATATCTAATAGATAATAAAGTATAATCATTATCATTTCTATTGAATATATATAATATGCACGTCATATAAGGACTTCAGAAGCATATGACACCTGTATCAATTATTTATTGAAAGAACAATACAAATTCAAGAGAAACTTATTGTTCAACATATATACACTATAGTAAACAATAACATACAGAAATGTTGAGGGTCCATAACAGAGTTTTTACCTTCTTGTGCAAAACAGCAGACAAGTGAAGTATTTCTGTTGTAAGTTGTGCAACTGCAAAGTACAAAGAGAAAAATGATGATCAATTGCTTCTGATAAACGAAAATGGCAATCATGAAAACAACAGAATTTTCAAAATCTTGATTTTATACTGGGGTATATACTTGAGCTGAACAGAGCATTGTAGTATGTTTCCCAAACTCAAAAGTTTGAAAATACTCAATACCAGGTAAAAGCTAAGGTTTCCACAGCCATGATCAACACTAACAATTTTCATTGACTTTCCCAGATGTCGGAACAAAATAAAACTAGCATATTGTCATTGACTCAAAGAGTGAAGCTGCACCTAAACACATGATATAGCCCAACCAAGATGAATATGATCCTATGAATACAACACCCTATGAAAACGAAATTCCATCATTCTTTTACACCAATAACTATAGCAATAAAGCTGAAGAATCACAAGTAATTAACCATTTCAATAATGATGACAAGATCAGGCAACACCTACAAAAAATAGAAACTGACTTAAAGCTGATAGCATTGTGCAATCCATGGGACCAATTCATTCACATGAAAAGGTACCTCCAGAGGCTCCATTCAGGAGTCAGGAGATATGAGCCCAGCATAATCATGGCTAGTAAATGAGCAAGTGGAAAAACACAGTATAATAGTGATCGATCAGGAAGGATCTGACACCAAGGGCCATCAACTTGAAACACCCAACTAGATGTTCCATGTTTACATCCTTTCAATGTAGGAATTTAGATAGTGTTTGCCACTTTGAATCTCTTTCCTTCCACATCCTTTTGTTATGAATTATCATAACTGTAACAAAAATCCAAGGAAGAAGAAAGAGAATTCAATCTGACAACTATAGACATTGCAGAAATTAGAGGATATTTATCATGCTTTCGAGTGGCCTTATTCACTCCCAAAGCTTCTTCAATATTCTGGATGCCTTTCTGCATGCCAACTCTACCTTATTTATAGGAAAGCTATATCTCCTCTCCCTCTAACAAGCCAACTACCTTCCTCTTCAAGATACAACTACATAGATTGGACTAGCTATTATGTTCCACCCTTGGGTTGATATAATGTCCGTAACTTTGCTTTCCTTTCCTTTCTCCTTCTCTCCTCCCCTTAACGGCTTAACCACTTCCCCCTTTGTGATTTCAGACAGGATGTTTTTGATTTGTTGTCTTTCCACCAGTTTCTAAAGTGAGTACAATTTCTCTACACCCCAATTTGTTTCCTTCTCATTATTCCTAACCACTTCCCCCTTTGTGATTTCAGTCTGAATGCTTTTAATTAGTGGTCTTTCCACCGGTTTCTAAAGTGAGTACAATTTCCTCTACACTCCTGATTTGTTCCTTCTTCGTATTCCTACTCTACACTCCTGATTTGCTCCTTCTTCGTATTCCTACTTAACTACTACAGTAGGTTTTACTGAAAGGTCATAGATAATTGGTGGTGAAGGCTGCCTATATCCCTTCAAACAACCAAAACTAAGGAAATAATACCCTTCCTAGGCAACACTAGCCACTAAAAATTACATTATTATTTCAACCATTTGAAATCATAATGATATATCCCTCTTAGAAGCTATTTTTCTATGGCTGCGAGTCCGACCATTTTTGTCAGGTTCATGCAAGATGTCATGCAAGATGATAAACTGATGGTGGTGGTGGTTTTTCATTGCTTTTCTCAAAGATATTAAAACTAAGGAAACTTTTTAAAGCCATCTTTTAATAATAAATTAAAATAACACTAGAATGAACCCAGTTATTGTATACAATGTCCTATTTTAACCAATTCTATTATCTTGGTTGGATGGTGTTGTGCAACGGACTAAGCGTGAAAAGATTAAGGTAAGTCGAAGGTTTGTATTTGATTAACAAGAAAGCTTGTAAATATTGAACATGGCTTTAGGCCATGACTCTCAAGGGTCTATTACAATGATTTCTGGATAGTTCTCTCTCTCCTTAGGCTACTCTATTTATACTACTTGCACTACAAGCATTTGGCCTATTGCCTTGATTACTAGTCATTACTACAATTTGTCCTCTAGCTAAATAAAAAGTACCCTGCCAATCCTTCTAACCGTTGCTGCTGCTGCTCATGGTGGAGGGTATGCTTGTTGTTGTTGCTGTCTCTGTCTCTGTCCTTTCCTCCTGCTGTAGGTCAGGATGCGTTGTGGTGGGTGTGAGTGTGTTGCAATACTCCCCCCCAAAAGCGCCACCTTGTCCTCAAGGTGGAAAGCTGGAAACTGCGATTTGATAGCCTCGGCATCCTCCCAAGTTGCCTCAAAGTCAGGTAGCCCCTGCCACTTAATTAACACGTCCAACCCCTCCACTCGTCCCAACTTAGGTCTGCTGTCCAGAACAGCCTCGGGCTCCACAACGAGCTCCAACTCAGGTGTGATTTGCTGTGGAATGGTGGGAGAAGTCATCACATTACCCACTGCTTGCTTAAGTTGTGAAACATGAAATACGGGGTGTAATTTACATGCCTCGGGTAAGAGTAGTTTGTAAGCCACCTTACCCACCCTCTGAATGACCTCATAAGGCCCATAGTATCGCGCGGCCAACTTCTCATAGGGTCTCCTTGCTAACGAGCGCTGGCGGTACGGTTGTAACTTAAGGAACACCATATCTCCGACCTCAAACTCCACATCCCTCCTATGAACATCGGCATTCTCCTTCATAATCTGCTGAGCCCGTGTCAAATGTAGCTTCAACTCATCTAGCATAACATCCCTTTCTTGGAGAACTTCCTCAACCGAATTTACCATGGTTTGCCCCATCCCAACACGAAGCAATTTTGGAGGATCCCTCCCATAAACGACCTTAAATGGAGTCGTGTGAGTGGACGAGTGAGGTGATGTGTTATATGAGTACTCGGCCCAACCTAGCCACTTGGCCCATGTCTTTGGTTGGTCCCCGGCAAAACAACGCAAGTAAGTCTCAAGGCGCTTGTTCACCACCTTGGACTGCCCGTCCGTTTGAGGGTGGTAATAGGTGCTCCTCTTGAGCCCTGTTCCTTGAAGCCTAAAAAGCTCCTTCCAAAAGTTGCTAACAAAAATTCTATCCCGATCAGTCACTATGCTTTCCGGCATGCCATGTAGTCGAACAACCTCCCTCATAAACACCTCTGCCACTCCTACCGCCGTGAAAGGGTGTTTTAAGCCCAAGAAATGAGCATATTTTGATAGGCGGTCGACCACAACTAGAATGGTGTCTAACCCTCGTGATTTCGGAAGCCCTTCGACAAAATCCATGGTAATATCATCCCACACTTTCTCCGGGATAGGCAGGGGTTGTAGCAGCCCCGGTGATCGCTGAGAATGTTTATTTCTTTGGCAAACCCCGCACCGCCTCACATACTCCGCTACTTCCTTTCTCATACCTGCCAACACCAATCGCGGGCTATGCGTAAATACGTCTTTGTCTCACCCTCGTGGCCTCCCTCCGGCGAGTCATGATAGGCACCCATGAGAACCGACTTCAGGCGAGAATTGTCAGGCAACACCACCCTGCCCTTATATAACAGACGGTTGTCTTCCACCGTATACCCTCTTATCACTTCCCCTGCTTCGATTGATTTCCTTAATTTCTGTATAAATTTATCACCCGCACTTTCCTGCTCCAACGTGGACCAATCCACTCCCTACGTGGCAACCAACGCCCTTAGTTCGACCCCTTTCTCATCGCCTCCTCGCCGTGACAGCGCGTAAGCCACGCGATTTGCCACGCCTGGTTTGTATTGTAATTCAAAGTCAAACCCAATCAATTTCCGGACCCATTTCTGATATTCGGACCCAACCTCTCGCTGCTCCATTATGAACCTCAAGCTTTGCTGGTCGCTGCGAATAATGAACCGCCGCCCTAGCAGATAGTGCCGCCACTTTTGAACGGCAAGACAGACGGCCATTAGCTCTTTCTCGTATACCGACTTGTCGCGACCAATTGGGCCAAGGACCTTGCTGAAAAAGGCCACGGGTCGCATCTCTTGCATCAACACCGCACCCAACCCGAAGCCTGATGCGTCGGATTCCACCACAAAAATCTTATCGGAGGCGGGCATCACTAGCACTGGTGCTGATGTCATGGCCGTCTTCAATTTGATGAAAGCTTGTTTAGCTAAATTGGACCACCCAAAATTATCTTTTCTTAATTGATATGTCAATGGTTGGGCTATATGAGCATAATGCCTAATGAACTTCCTGTAGTAGCCCGTTAGGCCCAAAAAACCCCTTAAGTCTCTCAAACATTTTGGAGTGGGCCAATCCAACATAGCTTGTATCTTCTCATTATCTACAGCAACCCCATCTTTAGAAATCATGTGGCCCAAGTATGCTACTTCCCCTTTCCCAAACTCACATTTCTTAAAATTTGCAAATAATACATGAGACTTAAGTGTGGCCAATACTACCCGTAGGTGCTCAACATGCTCCTCTTTGCTTGCACTATAGACGAGAATATCGTCAAAAAAGACAAGTACGAACTTCCTCAAGTATGGTCGAAAGACCTCATTCATTAGTGATTGAAAAGTCGCTGGTGCGTTGGTCAACCCGAAAGGCATCACTAAAAACTCATAGTGGCCCTCATGAGTACGAAAAGCCGTCTTATGGGTATCTTCCGGCCTCACTAAAATTTGATGGTAGCTAAAAACTCGTGCGCCATGCAATTCATCTAGAAGCTCATCAATCACGGGTATGGGGTATTTATCGGCCACGGTTTCCTTGTTGAGGGCCCGGTAATCGACGCAAAATCTCCACGACCCATCTTTTTTCTTTACCAACAACACGGGGCTAGAAAAAGGACTCGAGGAGGGTCGGATGATCCCGGCTTCTAACATCTCTTGAATGAGCCTTTCAATTTCATCTTTTTGAAATTGAGGATACCGATAAGGGCGTACGCTCACGGGGTTACTCCCATTCTTGAGTATGATGGAGTGCTCACGGCCACGCATGGGTGGCAGCCCTTGCGGCTCCTCGAAAACCCCCCAAAATTCCTTCAATACTCCTTGAACAAAATCAGGGACTTCACTGCCCTTTTTTCCTTCACTCCCTTCTGCTTGTTTCAACTCCAACAACAAACCTCCCCCTTGCTTCCTAATTGTCTTCATCATTGCTTTGAGTGTCACCCCCGTGCGAGAAAGAGATGGGTCACCCTTAATTGTCACCGTCCGACCATTAACCTTAAAACTCATGACTTGAAGTTTCCAATTGGTAATCACCGATCCCAACTTCTCTAGCCATTGTACTCCTAAAATAACATCGGTGTTACCCAATTGTAAAGGTAAGAATTCCTCTTCTATTTCCAACTCCTCGTTCATCCTCAAACGCACCCCTTTGCATTGACCACGGCCCTTAATCGCTTCCCCATTTCCCAACGTTACCCCGAAAGAGTGGTGACCCTCACTCGGCAACTTAAGCTTCTCTACAATGGTGGTTGAGATAAAATTGTGGGTGGCTCCCGAGTCAATCATCACCACAACCGACTGCCCGTGGATTGTCCCGGTGAGTTTCATGGTTTTCGGGTTGGTAAGGCCAACAATAGAGCACATAGACGCGTTGGTGGGTACCTCCTCTTCCTCTTCGCTCGGGTTTTCCATGGTTTGTAATTCCCCCTCTTCGTCACACTCTTCCTCCTCCACCAACAAGACACTGAGCCCTTTGGTGGTACACACATGTGTAGGACCCGTCCACCTCCCGTCACACCTAAAACAGAGCCCCTTCTCCCTCTTCTCCTGTATCTCTCTATCAGTGAGTCTCCTCACCATCCCACTGAACCTCGTAGTGCTGGAGTTAGAACGGTTGGTATAAGGTTGGCTTGGGTTGTTAACTGAAGCAGTTGAGGCTTGAGGAGTTTGGGTTCGTGTTGGGTATGTGTTTGGGTTGGCTGATGGGTTGTTTGGAGTTGGGTTGGAATTTTTGGGCTGTAGTGTTTGGGCTGGCCCACTTCCCAAAAGGGTAGAAGCAGGGCTCCGATTGAAGTAGGAATAGGGTCCGGGTCGAGTAAAGGCCCCACCCGTTTTCTTGCTACTGCTGACCCGATTTCTTTCTTCGACCCGTATTGCAAGATCCATGGCATCCTCTAATGTGAGTGGGTTCAACATCCGGATCTCGGCCCGGATCTCTTCCTTCAATCCGTTGACAAATTGTCCCTTCACCAGGAACGTCAGCCAAGGGCGACGCTTTCTCGATAAAAATTCGCCTATACTCCACCACCGTGGTGGTTTGAACCACCGCAAGCCACTGTTCGTGCAAGCTTCCTGAGTTTACCGGTCTGAACTGATTCAAGACCCTTCGTTTGAGGTCCTCCCAGCCCACCACCGGATGGCGGCGACTCTCCCACTGATACCATCTCAAGGCGTCTCCGTCCATGGCGACCACGGCTGCCTGCAATTTCTCCGTCTCCGACAACTTGTAAAACTGAAAGTACTGCTCACCCCTTAGGATCCACCCATCCGGGTCGGAGCCGTCGAAGATGGGCATATCCAACTTACGAAACTTCCGGTTACCGTTCCCCCCTTGTTGGCCGTGGTTGAAGTTTCGAAATCCTCCTCTGTTTCCGGGGTCCCAGTTGCCGATTCGGATCCCGCCTTGCCCTAGTAGTTGGTTCACTTCGTTCTCCCCTGTTCCGTTTGCCTGAAGCACCGCCATCATCTCTCTCATCTCCTCAAAAAACTTGTCTTGATTCCTCGTCAATGTGTTCTGGATGGAGTTTTCTCCTTCACCTATTTTTTCGAGCATTTCTTCCACCCGTTCCTCCAGCGCGGCTATTCTCTCCGGAGTCACCGAAAGCGGCGTCGGAGGCATGTTGCTCTGATACCAATTGCAACGGACTAAGCGTGAAAAGATTAAGGTAAGTCGAAGGTTTGTATTTGATTAACAAGAAAGCTTGTAAATATTAAACATGGCTTTAGGCCATGACTCTCAAGGGTCTATTACAATGATTTCTGGATAGTTCTCTCTCTCCTTAGGCTACTCTATATATACTACTTGCACTACAAGCATTTGGCCTATTGCCTTGATTACTAGTCATTACTACAATTTGTCCTCTAGCTAAATAAAAAGTACCCTGCCAATCCTTCTAACCGTTGTTGCTGCTGCTCATGGTGGAGGGTATGCTTGTTGTTGTTGCTGTCTCTGTCTCTGTCCTTTCCTCCTGCTGTAGGTCAGGATGCGTTGTGGTGGGTGTGAGTGTGTTGCATGTTGAACTATTGACAACAATAAATTATTATCATGTGGGGTATTGTAAGATTTGTCATTTTGCATATTTTCAAATTGTAACTTTTTAACACACGAAGCCAAAGTTAATAATGGTCAAAGGTATACATTAGAAACCACCAATAAAAGCGTATTCTAACTACAATAACAGAGCTACAGAAGTATGTTCTATGGGGAAGTACAGGTATCTAACTCATACATACAAAGGGGGACAATGAAGAAAGATAAGAGTCTCAAAAAAAAAAAATTTAAAAATAATTAAAAAAAAAAAGATAGTGAGGCAGCGGAAGGCAGTAGAGCAGAATGGAAGATAAAGATTAAAGAGAAAAACAAGGTCCATTGGAAGTGCCAAAAACTACAAACAGTAATTTCGACCTCAATACAAACAATAAACCATTTTTCTTGTGACAATTAATTCTCACAACCCAAAAACTATAACTATAACTAATAATCGTTCCAAAAGAATTTGTAAACCTCTAATCAAGAGAAACTCTACTGTCTCTACATTGCCAAAAAAAAGAAGTTAATAACTCACTGAACTGAAGCAATAGCGGGAGAGAATTATATTGGGGTGAGAAAGAACTAACCAGGTTTCTTTCTAGACCTTTCAAGACAATAGCCCACTTTCAAGTATCATATTTCACAATTAATCATTATATTGCTAAAACGATTGGCAGCCTGGTATCCATTGAGAAGAAAGATCACGTACTACATTTCTCAAGAATGTCAAAGACCATTCTTCCAAAAAAAAAAAAGGGGGGGGGGGGGGGGGGGGAGACAATGATTAGTGCCTGTCCTGTAAATACTTAAAACACTTTGACCATACTTATTTTTACTAATACAACATAATATATGTGTATTATTTGAAAATTTATTGGATTTGCATGACAGCATGAGTACATATTTATAACAAATATCAACTTTTTTTTAGTAATAGATGGTTAAAGATACTAATGTTTAAAAAATATGTGCTGCCACACATGGATGAAAAAGAGGAACATGGACCTCACATTTGGTATTTTTCACTTTTAAGGATCTCTCACTTTTTTGTCACCTTTAAAGACCTGAGGGTAGAAATCAGGCCACTTAACTCATCTTTAACTAATTAGAATGTTAGCCTTTTGATAAACAAATGCCAAGTCCTTGTTAGGATGTATTAAAAAAAATTAAAAATCTCAAATCCTTGCAAGAATTAAAAATAAAATAAATAACTGTCATGTTTCTTCTATAACTGGAGGATGCCCTTGTCCACCAATAATCACCTCTCCAACTCCACCCACCTGGGTGCATGAAAGAAACCCAAAACCCACAATTTTCTCCCTCTTGTTTGCAGCTTCAATATTGTTTTTATAATGTCAGCCGGCAAACACCCATTGCTACCCAAAGCACCACCCATTGAAAATATCAACTAATATATCCACAATTTTTGTAATCTTTTAATTATTAATTGTTGAGTTAAAATAAATAAATTTGCCCACTCCACCGTCTTCTACACCTTTATGAGCTGATCTGATCAGCCAACATGCCCAACACCACCTTACTATCTTCTTCTTTCATTAATGAAAATGTATCAATTATAATTCAAAATCAAGCCCAAATAATAAGTATAAAAAAAAATTAAAAAAATATAACTACCTCACTCAAAGATTTCATAATCAAACTACCTCAATAAAATTCTTATCGAATTTGACTCTCTATCTGGCCTCTTATGCACCGTCATTGAAGGATTTTTCACAAACTCAAACTCGGGAACTCTATTTATGATCCAATTTCTTGTACCTTTTTTTTTGGGTGTTGTTCGAGGGTTTAATTGTAGTGTCATATAATGAATTTTCTATCTTAATTGTATTCTGTTTTGATTTCTTAGATAGTACTCATAAATGATTAATATGAAGTAAGAGCAGAGATTTGAGAATGGTGGATGGTGTCATGGAGGTGGCGGAGGGGAAGGTTGCAGAGGAGATGTGGAGGAGCAATAAGCTTATGAGTTTCCCAAAAATATTGTGCATGTCATCATTATTTGTGCAGACAAAGGGCCCACATTTAACTACACTTGGGTTTAAGTTGATTAACTTTCACCGAAAAGGGGTTTGAGGTCCTTCAAGGTGAAAATATAAGTGCAAGGTCCATAACTGTGAAAAATATAAAATGTTAGGTCCCAGTGTTATACTTAACTCACATTTGTTAACAAACGGAGGGAGTCCCACAATTGAGTAAGCAACTTGTGTATATGATTATTTATAAGTCATCACATTTAAACCAATAAACACCACCAAAATATAGGGCGGAAAAAAGTGTAATGAACTAACTTAGGGAAGGGTATTATGGGTAGTTTAGTATGTTAGTAATTATCAAATGTAATATGGGCAATATGGGAAGTCTGGTGTTATTAGGTTAGTAGTTGTTAGCCTTAGTATAAATAGGAAAATGTGAGAGAAGAGGCTGGCAGAATGTTATTATTTTAGAGAGTTCTTGGAGAGTGATGGCCTAAAGCCATTAACAAAGTACGCAAGCTTTAAGCTTTATCTATCCAAAACAACCTTCCGTTCATTTAATTTATACGCACCAAGCTAGTTCGTTGCAAAAAGATTTTCGGAAAGATAGTCCATTCTTTCCCTAATAGACATCATATATTGGCTGCATAGCACTGTAATATCAGCACAAAAATCTATTACTCTACTTGTTTTAAAAGTCTGTGACTTAACAATAGAGTCAGTGCCTTGAATTTTAGTCCATGAAAAAGGGAATTAACTATAAAAGACCTCACAGGACCATTGATTTCCAAATAAGTCTAAAATCAGGGAAGCATTCTGATTAGTCACACAAGGAAGAAAGGAAGTCCGAGACGGTAGGATAAATGAAATACTCCGTGATATATATATATATATATATATATATATATATATATATATATATATATACTAGTTTTGTGCCCCGTGCGATGCCCGGGTTGTTTATGGACTTTTAAGATAAAATGATATTATAATTCAATTTGATTGAAAATAGAATTCTAAATATACTTTTTTTTTGCTACAAAGTATATCTATATTTATCCAACGTGGTACGACACTTGGTGAAAAGTTAATACACTAAATGATGTTGTCTTGTGGCCTAATAATAAGTTTATTATTTGGTATTTTATCGAAAATAAATCTCTAAACTAACCATCTTATTCTAAAATTATATCCTAATTTGATTGAAAATGGAATTTTTAATTAACTTTTTTATCTTATGAAGTCTATTTAAATCTATCCAAGGTGGCGCGACACTTGGCGAAAAGTTAGAATGCCAAATGTCGCTATTTCGTGACCTGGCTAAAAGTTTAGCTTTATATATTAGTTAATATATATATATATATATATATATATATATATATATATATATATATATATATATATATATATATATAAAGTTATCCTGCTTACTTTGAACACGTGTTGATCCACAATCTGACTCATGCATTTTAAACTCATCCCGCACTTTTCTCAACTCAAGCTTTAATTTCTCCTCTGCAGACATGTTATCTGGATGGAAATACTGCAAAGAGAACAATGAATTCAAATCATTATATCGAAAAGACAAATTGTATGATGTCTATCAAGAGTAAAGAAAATAGGCAGTATGATTTCAAACAGGTTTTTAGCAATATTTCTATCCCAAATTATTGGTTCATGGTCAGATGTCAACATCATAATGAACTCGAATAAATATGAAGCTTTTAATAGAATGCTCTTAATTTTCAGAGTACAAGTAAAGAGTTCCCAGCCATAGGTGTGCCATCAGAAATGGACATGAAAGCTAAACAGGGAGTCAGGGAAACAAATAAAATCATAACATACTCTTTATTGTGATATACTACATGTAAACAAACAGTCTGCCCCATAAATCCCACAAATTTTATAATCCAAAATATTAAGCAGGCACAGTTTCATCCTAGAGAGATAAAAGCCAACCCCTCATACTGATCAAATTGGATCTGTAAATGAAGCTACACCCCACAGGCGTTCACATGTGTTATATTGTGGAGACTGATGAAAAAGTGATGGCAGCCCCTCTCTAGTACGTCAACTAGCGTCATTCGTTGTATCAAACTGATTATAATATGATACATAATAGTATAATAAATTAATAAGGCATGTTTGCAAGTTAAACTGACAAACAAGCATACAAATATATTTCATAATGAAAACAGAAATTTCAGAGAGGAGACACAGAGAAAAGTAAAAGGGGTCTCATAAAGGAATCACTACCTTTTCAACTAAATGCTCTTGTGGAGGATACTCCGTGAAATTAGATGGAGACAACAGACCCAGACTCTGGACTACGGGAAAAAATGCATTCGTCAGCATATTACAACAGAATAGCAAAATGAGCTACTTTAAAATTAAGTACAATATTACTTTAACCAATAATAATGGTCAAAATACTTCATGTTTCAGACAATCCTCCTCTGAAGAATATTAAATAATGCAAATTACAACCATGCAGATTATAAATGTAACTAGAAACACTTCACAAACAGATCAAATACAAATTGATTTGTAGACAGCTAAGAGAGCTTCAAGGTAGCCCATTCATGCAGGCTTGCAGCATCCACTACATCGTCCAAGTGTAAAATAAATACTCTATATGGCATAACTTGTTGGAAATCATTACTTTAAATGGTGTAAATTTTCAGAAATTATTAGTGAAATCTCTCTGAAAATAAAACAAGATGAGATTATAGGATATTACCTAACAGAAAGCTTCAAAGAGACTTACAAGGCATATAAACACTACTCTTAGTTTGCTACGTCCAAAAACAATAACTTTAATATGCAGGTTCCCATTAGGATAACAAAGCAAAACTAAGGATTTGACAATTAACATAACAATAGAGTGTGGCCAATGATAAGTAAATGCACAGAAGACAACATCCTTGATCCATCACACTCAGACTTTTCCTTTCATATGATTATTCAAAAGCAAAAAATCGTATCTTAAACCCAAACTTAGCATCATCCCCTCCATGTCTGCTAAAAGCATGAACATAGAACCTAAAGTCCCCATTTCAAGAAGAGAGCTTTAACCCCAAACATCCAACAGATCAAATATGTTGACTGCCTTCCATGTCCACAAAAGGATTTCACTTCCTCTAGCATTTCTTACTTTTCTATTTTATAACACATCTTAGCCTAGAATTAACATGCCAGGCCTTCAATGCTTGAACCAAAAATAAACTAAAATTATATTCAACCTTGAATATAAATGAAACCATTTTCCACCCACCTACCCCAACTTATCCCACACCCAACATAAGAGATAAGTACAATGAAATGTTAAACTTCCTTAAATACTTAGATCAAGTCCACGGATTGAGAATAAAACATCATTATAACGTAAGCATTCAATCAACGTGCTTGAGCTCAGCAAATTTGCTCAGATAACTAAAACGGCAGGGTATTAAGTCATTTCTTCAAGCTCAAACAAAAACTATGAATTCATCCTTCAATACACAACACTTCAAAATAACAATCCCAAAACCAAGCAAAGTTCATTAGCAATTTTTTTCCATAAGAACATTACAGATCAACCCCTTCTTAGTTTGTGATTACTATACCTCTGATGATAGAAATCCTGGGATTCACACCAACTTAACTATCATGTAAAATAATAGACATAACATTCAACACAAAATCGCAATCACATTACAAAAAACACTAGTCTTCAAAGAATAAAAACATTATGAATGAGAGAAAGTGACTCACTGGGAGCATTCTTGAGCCTATTATCCTTGCTACTATTGTCAAGAGACGAAAGACTCTTCCTCAACTCTGCAAAATACTTTCCACTCTGATTGGATTGATTCTCCTCTTCTTTCTTAAGCTTCTTCAACCTCTCACCCAATTCCGAAATCGAAAACCAACTCTCCTCCTCTCCATCCTTGTTCTTCCCCTTCACCTCAGGCCTCAGCTCCCTCAGCTTCTTCCCCAACTCATCATGAGTGTACATATCAAACAACTCGAAACCAAACTCATCGTCGCCTTTGCCATCCCCAGCTTCCCCTGCCTTCATCTCCTTCTCCTTCATCTCCTTCCCAAACACCGCCATTGGCAATATCTCACTCGACCCACCAATCACCTTACCAACACCACCAACTCCGCCGCTTCCACCGCCACTTCCGGGCATTATCGGCTGCATTTTAAGGCTTTGCTTATAGTTATTCAACGACATCTTATCACTCGTATTACTCCCATCTACTCCTGTCCCCTTCATTTTTCGCAAACTCTCTCTAATTGTATCAAACGATAAACTCACACTATTTTTCCCAGCATTATCATTAGGGTTTCCGGCATTTCCGGTCTGAAACATCGTCTGCTTCTGCTGCTGCTCGAAACCCAGCGGCGGAACCGTCGATCGACGGCGAAACTCCGACAAATTCTTCTTAATTTCATCAAATGAAGCAGCATTTTTGGGATTCAAAGACCCTTGAGGATTTACCCCAATATTCGAATACTTCAAACCCGAAGATTGCTGCTCTTGTTCTCGATGTTGTTCATGGTGTTTCAGTTTGGATTTGATACCATCAAAGTAAGATGAAAAGGGGTGCGGCTTGTCGGGGGGATTACCGCCGCCACTGTTGTTGTCGTCGGAGGAAGAAGATGAAGAAAAGAGGAGAGAGAAAGTGAGGTTAGATGAAGTGGATTTGAGGAGGAATTGAGAGGGTTTATGGTGGTGGGATTTAAGGTGAAGAGCTAAAGACGCCATTGATGAATGCTTGAGTAGTAGTAGTAGTAGCAGGAATAAACCCTGAGATTTTGGGGAAGAATGAAGGGTTAACCTCAGAAATTGGAAGCCATTGAAGAAGCTAACAAAGGTGGTTTGCTGAAGTTGGGTGCATTTTAATTTAGGTGGGCTTGTGTTTGTGTTGGGTTCCTACAATGTTTGTTGGGTTGCTTGAAGCTTGACCCAAATGTTTTGGTTGGACTAAGCAAGAGTTAGCAAAATTGATCCAAACAGAAAAATAATAATAATAATAAGGATTTTTTCACATTTGCTACCACCTAAATCACCTAGCTTTAGATTTAATACCGTTTTAAAAAAAAAAATTTACTTTGCTACCGCCAAAATTAGAGTTTGTTAGATATCACTACCACTTAACGGGAATCCGTTAGGATTTCCGTTAAGTTTCTTAAGTTTATTAAAAAAAAAAATAAATAAAAAAAAAAAAGAAAAAAAAAACCAACCACCCCACTGCCACCGACCCCCATCCCCTCAACTGCCAGTCTGCCACCCTCCCCCTTCCGGCGGCCGGCGCCAAAAGATTCAGCCGGCGGCGACCTCACCCCATCCCTTTTCCCCACCCACTAAGCCAACCCCCCCTCCCTATCCCTCACCCACGAAGCCAACCATACCACCCACGAAGCCGTCCCCCACCGAAATCAGCCCCCCTCCCCGTTACCCCACCGGAATCGAACCCTAAACCCGAAACCACCCCTAACCCTAAACCTGAAGCCACCCAAGTGAATTGAGGGTTTGTGAATTAAGGGTTTGCGAATGTGGTGGTTTAGGGTTTGTGAATTGGGGGTTTGCGAATATGGTGGTGTTGCAGGCTTCTGCGAAATGGTGGTTGCGAATTGAGGAGGGACTGCGAAATTGGTGGCGGAGTTGGTGTTGCGGGTGGGTGCGAATTGGTGGTTGCTGGAGGTAACGGGGAGGGGGCTGAATTTAGTGGTGGTTGGCTTCGATGGGTGGGGGAAAGGGAGTGGGGGGTTGGCTTCGTGGTGGGGGAAAGGGATGGAGGTTAACTTCGTGGGTGGGGGAAAGGGAGGTGGGGTCGCCGGCGACGGCCATTGTTTTGGGCATCGGTCGCAGGCAGAGGGGAGGGGGAGGGGTGGCAGTTAAGGGGAGGGGGTGGTAGTGGGGTGGCCGGACGGTGGTTCGGCCCCACTGACGGAAATTGTAACGGTGTAAGGCATGGGGTAGTAATTTCTAACAAACTTTTGTTTAGGGTGGTAGCAAAGTTAAAAAAAAATTTAAAACGGTAGCAAATCTGAAGTGAGGTGTTTTAGGTGGTAGCAAATGTGAAAAAATCCTAATAATAATAATAAAAAAAAAACATTGAGGATGGTGCATTAGTTGTAAATTTTCATCTCTAGAGTGTACCCGTGCTATCGTGCAAGATTTTATATTAATGACGAGCACAATACAATATGTGAATAGAAAAGTTTATTGAGAAAGTCAAAGGTTGCTATATACACTTGAATGCACGATATATTTAGATAATTTTCTTACTTATTCTGATGATTAAATGAGCAAAAAAAAAAAAAAAAAAAAAAAAAAAAAAAAAAACTTGAGGGTTAGAAAATTATTGGTGCATGTATTATGTATATATTGGTTATATATTTTTAGAGCTATACCCAGTTAATTCCCCTGATAAACAAAATTTGCTTATCTGGGGGTATAATTGTCTTTTCACGTATCAGTGGAGGGGTATATGCGTCTTTTCATGTACTAGTTGAGGGGTATGTGTGTAATTTTTTCACCAAACAGTAAAAGTAAAAGGCAACCAGTGATTGGACAACTCACCAAAAATACTGAATAAATGACCCTGCTTTTTCAATATATTTACAAAAATGGCATCAGATTAACAAAAATTCATTTATCTGGCAGATTAACTTATATTTTCCCATATTTTTATGACAATGCATGTTTTATAATTGTGGATTGGGGTTTTAGCACTTTCTTGTTAAAAGTGACTCTTAGATTAACTATATATATTTGTTTGTTAAGGTTCGTTGTTATTTGATGCAAAATTTTGAATTTTCAAGTGAGACCTTGTTGATATTATTTTTTTTAAAAAAACATATTTTTAATACATCATTTTTATACAGTATCATTTTATTTATAAATTATTAAAGATTAATATTTGATACCATGAAAGAATCGAATTTAAATAATTTTAGGAATAGATTTATTTAACAATGTTGTACATGACTATATAGTGCATTACTATTATACTATTATAGCAGCATGAATTATTTAAGGCATGTTCACATTTACTAAATTGAAATGAACTAATTGAAACTGAAATGAATATTTTATGAGAAAAAGAAATTAGGAATTAAACTAAACTAAACTGAACTGATCGGATCTAAATTGAACTGAAATTAAGCTGAAATGAACATACCCTTATGTTAAACCTCGAATTTCGTAAGTTGTAGTAGCTATATCCAGTCTAAAAGAATGAAGGGCACATAATTACTTCTTTTATCCAAGTAAAGAGTTAAAGAGGAGGGAAAACTGAGCGATTTCCGTAAATAATGCTAAAATAAAAAATATTTCCGTGTGTACGTTGCTTTAAAAAAATATTTCCCACCATACCGTCCACGTAGGCTCGGATTTTTGGTTTGTTTTTTTGGCTATTAATAAACCGCTAATAAAGATTGCGGTTCTACACAAATTAGAACCGCTAATGGTATCACGGTATGGTTGGTATTAGCGGTTCTATTTGAAGAACCTAAACAAACGAAATTATTTTTTATTTTAGCATTATTTACGAAAATCGCTCTGGAAAAACTCATTTTAATCTTATTGTGTTACTCGTTTTCATCTAATTGTCAAGAGTATATGTTACAGCTAGTAAATATATAGATGAAATATAATTTATGTAGGCACCTTTAGAAAAGGAGAACAATATCAATATCTATTAATAACCTATACATGCCATTTTGTTTTTGTTAGTTACTTAACAAGTTATCTACATGGTATGATGGAGTTAATTACGAGTATATTTTGTTAATCAATGATGCATTATCCCCTAGTTAACTTGGCCACGACTACAATTTGACTTTACAAAACAAACTTAATTAAATAGTTTGGCCAACCCTAAACTTCATCTGAATATAATTTGACTTATTATATTAACCTTGAACATATATTGTACGGGAAAATACAAGTTAATCTGTCAGATGAACGAATTTTTTTTTTTATCTGATGACATTTTTTGTAAATATATTGGAAAAGCAGGGTCATATACTCAGTACTTTTGGTGAGCTGTCAAATTAGTGTTTGCCTTTTTCTTTTACTGTTTGGTGAGGAAATTACACGTGTACACCTCAACTAGTACATGAAAAGACGTATATACCCCTCCACTAGTACTTGAAAAGACAATTATATGTATCTCTCGTATTGTACTTCATATGATCTATTTCTTCCTTGTAATCAACAAGTGGAAAAAAAAAAAAAAAAAAAAAAGACAAGAAGAACAAACATAACCTTTAGACATAGATGTGGTTTTGGTTTATATACCAATTGCGTCATTGCAATTTCTTCCAAGAACAAATTCCACAAGGTTATTATACTCACTATAGATTTATGGATTAATCCGTTAGCTTCCCTCCAGGTTGCGAGTTTAACTAACACATAAACTTACCAAAGCGATACAATAAATTATAAGAAATATAAGTATAATTTAACCTAACACTTTTCAATTTTTATTTTAATTACATAAACCATTGATTCTTATAATGACACCAAGGATGAAATTGTTATACTAATAAGCAATAAACAGAAATAACTTATCTCTTGATGCGTGAACCAAACTGACAATAGCCGCGTCGTGGAGAACCACTGACCTAAAAGACGATTCCGCGCTACCTCCCGGTGCAGTAGACAATTGCGGTCGCCCTCCAGGATAAGCACGGCGCCGGAGTTTATGTGCACTCACAAACCCGACTGGAACTCAGAATACTTGCCCAGAAAACAGAACAGGAAGAACATGTGTTTAAATAATTTTAGAGAAGAGAGAAGACTGATTGTGTGTTTTTCTTTTGGCTGAGAAAACCACTGAATATTTATAGGGTGAAGAGGAAAAACGGGAAGCATAAAAGGTGGGAAGAACCTGGCCAAGAAGATGACCAGATTAATCTAGTCAGTCAACAAACGAGGCAAGAAACAAGGGAGTGAATTAATCAGCTAAAATCAAGGGATTAATGGCTGATTAATTCCCACAACAGTCAGAAAATCCCAACAGTCAAAAACGGATACTTGGAATATTCTGTTAACAAGAAAAAGGAAATAAAATTTCTCCAAAAAGATAACAAGGACCCACGCCCGCGCATCGCATTCCCCAAGACCCCAAGTCCCGAGGCCCGAGCCCGACCCGACCCGACCCGACCCGGCTCGGCTCGGCGCGCGCGCGCGCGTGTGTGTGTGTGGAGTAACACACACCTCCAACTTACTCAACTAAGTAGTGCTAAAGCACTACATTATAAAAACAAGGAAAAACCTTCCTCCCCAATCAATGTGGGACTTTTCCCCTTCCATTGTTTTTCTCTCTCTCTCTCTCTTATTTTTTCCTAACACTCTAGCATTATATCAAGAACTTCCAACAATCCCCCACAGGTTCGAAGATATGAAAAGAATGAAAGAAAAAAAAAAAATGAATTCTGGGCAAAACAAAACAATTGCATAAGTGTCAATGTCTCGCGACTTGAATTAACACATAGTGGACATCAAGCTATGATCCCTCACCTACCAAGTGACCTTCGTCTTGAACTCAATAGGGAGTTAGGGACCCGTCACTTTGAGCCACACAATTGAACATGTATAATATTCTGAAATTCCGCGAATAAAGGTGACGCATTATACTGGCCATACGTCCAGCCTGGATGCTCATAGGTGCTCTAGAGTATAAGCCCACGAAATACTCATAGGAAGCGGCCACACTTCCACACCTAAGTAGGTGAACTCCATCAAGTGTGAGCTACAACACACCTCCAAAAATATGGATATGGGTTCATTAAGAGCCGTATGCTCATCCTCTTTCTCATATGTAGCTAAGCACAAAACAAACATCTAGAGATGGACAAATAATATAAGAATGTGCTTCCGAATTATTACATAACGTTCCCCTTTGAACTCATAGTGAGTAGGAGTTCATTATTTCACAATTCATACAACGGGCTTTAGCCCCATCTCTTCCGATGTTTCCAAAACTAGTTTTTTACATAGGCCTTTAGTTAACGGATCCGCAATGTTCTTTTCGGACTTTACATAGTCCAGTGATATCACCCCTTCAGACAACAAATTTCTGACGGCTTTATGCCTCAGACGGATGTGTCTCTTCTTCCCATTATAGGCATGGTTGTGTGCAACAGCAATAGCAGCTTGCGAATCACAATGAAGTGCAACTGAAGGAGCTGGCTTCCCCCACAGTGGAATATCTGCAAGCATGTTCCTCAACCATTCTGCCTCATGACCTGCCAATTCAAGAGCAATAAACTCAGATTCCATAGTAGACATAGCAGTACAAGATTGCTTACAAGATTTCCAGGATACGGCTCCACCCCCAAGGGTGAAGACATAGCCACTAGTGGAGTTAACTTCATCATTATCGGATACCCAGTTGGCATCACAAAAACCCTCCAAAACTCCAGGAAATTTGGAGTAGTGCAAACCCCAATCCATAGTACCCTTAAGGTACCTAAGCAACCTCCTTAGAGCAATCCAATGATCACTGCTTGGATTATGAGTGTACCTGCTCAACCTACTAACAGAATAAGCAATGTCAGGTCTAGTGTAGTTCATAAGAAACATAACACTACCAATAATTCTAGCATATTCAGACTGATTAACTGGATTACCATTATTTTTCTTTAAGTGGAAACTTGGGTCATAGGGAGTCTTAACTGGATCGACATTAAATGAGTCAAACTTTTTAAGAATTTTTTCAACATAGTGTGACTGATTAAGACAGATGCCATTTGGAGTCCTTTTGATTTTTACTCCCAAAATCACATCTGCCTCACCCATGTCTTTCATTTCAAAGTTCGAACTCAAAAACTGTTTTGTCTCATTTACACGATCCAAGTCAGTCCCAAAAATCAACATATCATCCACATAAAGACAAATAATTACACAACCATGACTATCATGCTTAAAATAAACACAAGAGTCACCTTCATTAACATGAAAACCATTACCAGTCATAGTCTTATCGAATTTGTCATGCCATTGCTTTGGAGCTTGTTTAAGCCCATACAATGCCTTGACTAACTTACAAACCTTCTCCTCTTGTCCTGGAACAACGAACCCTTCAGGTTGGACCATGTAAATCTCCTCATCCAAGTCACCATTCAAAAAAGCAGTTTTGACATCCATTTGATGAACAACAAGACCAAAAATGCAAGCAAGAGCAATTAAAGTCCTAATGGTTGCAATTTTAGTAACAGGGGAGTAAGTATCAAAATAATCAATGCCAAACTTTTGAGTAAAACCCCTTACCACTATCCTTGCCTTATACTTGTCTATGGATCCATCGGCCTTTAATTTTTTCCGAAAGATCCATTTACAAGTAATGGGCTTACAACCTCTAGGAAGTTCAACCAATTCCCAAGTGTTATTATTGAGAATTGATTGTAATTCACTATCAATTGCTTCTTTCCAAAAAACAGCATCAACTGACCTCATTGCCTCATCATAGGTTCTTGGATCATCTTCCAAAACAAAAATATGCACAAAATCATCATCAATTAAGGAAGATTCAGATAAATAAGAAGTAATAAAATCAGGACCAAAACTATTTTCCTTTCTTGCCCTTTTGCTTCTCCTTGGCTCCAAAACAGAATCATCGTTAGTAATAGGAGCATTAGCAATAGGTAAACTAACAGAACTACTAGCATGCAATTCACTATCATTAGAAGGAGACATTTTCAAAGGAAAAATGTTCTCAAAGAACTCAGCATCTCTTGCTTCAATGATATGACCACCTGCATAAGAGTTGTTAGCACCTTTAACAAAGAAACGATAAGCTGCACTTTGATAAGCATAGCCAATAAAAATAGCATCAACAGTTTTGGGACCAATTTTATCCCTCTTGAAACTAGGTATGCCTACTTTTGCTAGGCACCCCCACACTTTCAAGTATTTCAGGTTTGGCGCTCGACCTTTCCATATTTCGTATGGAGTCTTGTCAAGCTTCTTGTGAGGAACCCTGTTCAAAACATGACAAGCAGAAAGAATAGCCTCCCCCCACATGTTATTAGGAAGCCCAGAACTAATAAGCATAGAATTCATCATATTCTTTAAAGTTCTATTTTTCCTTTCAGCTATACCGTTTTGTTCGGGTGAATAGGGAGCCGTCGTCTCATGAACAATGCCAAGTTGCTCACAAAATGCCTTAAGAGTGTCAGGGCTGTACTCACCACCCCTGTCACTCCTAACTCTCTTGATCTTTTTGTCTAACTGGTTTTCTACCTCAGCTTTATATTTGAGGAACATTTCCTCAGCTTCGTCCTTAGACCTGAGAAGATAAACCATGCAAAAGCGTGAACAATCATCAACAAAAGTAATATAATACTTTTTACCCCCTCTACTTTCGTGATTATTAAAATCACCTAAGTCACTATGAACAAGTTCCAGTACTTCAGTCTGTCTATCTACTGATTTAAATGGCTTTTTAGTAAATTTGGCTTCAACACAAACTTGACATTTCGAAAAATCAGTTTTAGAAAAACTTGGAATCAAATTTAAGTGTTTAAGCCTTTTAACAGAATCAAAATTAACGTGGCCTAATCTAGCATGCCATAAATCAATAGACTCAGCAATATAAGCAGAAGAAGTACTAGCATTCTTATTCATAGTGTCAATTTTAACATCAAGAGTAAAAAGCCCCCCATTACAAAAGCCCTTCCCCACAAATTCCCCATTGCGAGTAAGAACTAATCTATCAGAATCAAAGGAGAGCTTCAGTCCAGCTTTCATGAGCAAACTGCCAGAAATTAAATTCCTGCGCATTTCTGGAACATGCAAAACATTAGTGAGAGTAAGCAATTTTCCAGAAGTGAGAGTGAGAACGATCTTCCCTTTGCCTTGGATAGATGCAGAGGCTGAGTTGCCCATGAAGACATTTTCACCTTCAACCTTGTCATAGGTAGTGAACATGTCCTTGTTGGCGCAGATGTGTCTGGTAGCTCCAGTGTCAACAATCCACTCAGCAGCATTCCCTGTAAAGTTAGCTTCTAAAACAACAGCAACAATAACGTCAGAATCTTCAATAAGGTTTGCTTGACTTTGCCCATTCTTCTTCTTGACCCTGCAATCTCTAGCCCTGTGACCAGTCATACCACACTCATAACAGATCCCCTTAAACTTGTACTTCTGAATTTTCCCATTAGGCTTAAGGTTACTGTTTTTGGCTTTGGACTGGTTGTTTGATTTGGGTTCAACAAGGTTGGCTTTGGCAGAAGAAGAGGAAGGGAAAACAGAAGGGGCTTTGTCTTTGATACGGTTTTCCTCCTCAATTTTGAGGTGGGCAGCAAGTTCCTCTAAGGTTAGGTCTTTCTTTTTGTGCATGAGTTGGTTACGAAAATCCTTCCAAGAGGGAGGGAGTTTCTCAATCAGAACAATAGCAAGGGTAGTATCACAAATAGACAGACCTTCAGCAGCCATATTAATACAAACAATCTCATAGGCATGAATCTGATCAATAATAGGCTTATCATCAACAACTTGAAAACTTAACCACTTACTAACACAATAACGTTTAGTACCAGCATCATCAGTTCCATATTTTTTCTCTAAAGCATCCCAAATATCCTTAGCATGATGAAAACCCATATAAATATCCAACAGACTATTCGACATATAATGCAACAACATGCCCTTACAAGTTCTATCATCCTTAAAAAACTTAATCTCATATTCAGACAAATCATCTTTATCAACAGGTTCAACAATATCATCAAGAACATATGCAACATCAATCTGCTCCAAATAAAAACACATCCTAACAGCCCAACGTTTATAATTCTTTCCATCAAGAGGTTCTAGTTTAGACATATCAGGAACAAGGAATTTGGAAGCCATGATCGTCTTTTAGATTGTTATACTAATAAGCAATAAACAGAAATAACTTATCTCTTGATGCGTGAACCAAACTGACAATAGCCGCGTCGTGGAGAACCACTGACCTAAAAGACGATTCCGCGCTACCTCCCGGTGCAGTAGACAATTGCGGTCGCCCTCCAGGATAAGCACGGCGCCGGAGTTTATGTGCACTCACAAACCCGACTGGAACTCAGAATACTTGCCCAGAAAACAGAACAGGAAGAACATGTGTTTAAATAATTTTAGAGAAGAGAGAAGACTGATTGTGTGTTTTTCTTTTGGCTGAGAAAACCACTGAATATTTATAGGGTGAAGAGGAAAAACGGGAAGCATAAAAGGTGGGAAGAACCTGGCCAAGAAGATGACCAGATTAATCTAGTCAGTCAACAAACGAGGCAAGAAACAAGGGAGTGAATTAATCAGCTAAAATCAAGGGATTAATGGCTGATTAATTCCCACAACAGTCAGAAAATCCCAACAGTCAAAAACGGATACTTGGAATATTCTGTTAACAAGAAAAAGGAAATAAAATTTCTCCAAAAAGATAACAAGGACCCACGCCCGCGCATCGCATTCCCCAAGACCCCAAGTCCCGAGGCCCGAGCCCGACCCGACCCGGCCCGGCTCGGCTCGGCGCGCGCGCGCGCGTGTGTGTGTGTGGAGTAACACACACCTCCAACTTACTCAACTAAGTAGTGCTAAAGCACTACATTATAAAAACAAGGAAAAACCTTCCTCCCCAATCAATGTGGGACTTTTCCCCTTCCATTGTTTTTCTCTCTCTCTCTCTCTTATTTTTTCCTAACACTCTAGCATTATATCAAGAACTTCCAACAGAAATTTCTGATGTTGCATATATTTTGTGTCATAAAATTAAAATTAAGATAGCGTATAGAGAAGTGGAGTAGTAAATCCCTGGAAAATCAGCATCCCTTCAAACTTCAAAATCCATCAAACTCCCAATTTAATCTCTGTGCACTTGCAGTTATTTCCATCAATAAGTAAAGAAGGTATCTTTAACTGTTACTTTGCAGTGGGGGCCCTCTTTCACAACTTATATCCAGGTTTTCATGCCAGATTTTTTGTACCAAAATCCCTGCTTTTTTGCCCCTTTTTTTTTTTTTTTTTTTTTTGTACTATTATAGAAATAAAATACTGTAGTAATTTGATTTAATAAGTACTGTAAATACAGATTGAAAATATGAAGAAAAAAAAAAGAGAAAAAAGTACATTTTAGAAGATATATTGGCAGAGATCAGGGGATTTATTTGAAACTCAAGGGATCTATGAATCTATTATTCCAGGTAGCTGAAGTTTCCTCTTGGACCATACTGTATACTTATTTTATGTACCATAGTATTTTGATTTTTCATGTAACCAAATATAATATAGAGGAGAATTTACATACCGTTACAAGTTATGTGCAATGATTTGACATAAAGCAGAGAGGGAAAATGTTTAATCGTTGCACATAACCTGTAACGGAGGTACTCCCTCCGTCCCTAAATTATATTCTTCTTTCTCTCTATTATGTGAGGAATAAATGCTAGAAAAAGGAATGTAATTTAGGGACGGAGAGAGTAGTATTTAGTTTTTATGAGATGCATCATGTTTGGAAATGCCATAAGCATATAGGCTTACTAAAAAACTTTTCTTTAGAATTCCAGACATCAAACATTTAATTATTACACCATCTAACATATTACTCTGTTGACTATTCCTCATTTTCACTTATGTAGATGTAGCTAGAATAAACAAGTATTATAGTGATCAAGAATCCGAAGAACAAAATGCATACATGATAGATAGTACGGAGTATATTACGCTAAGGATAGCGAAAATGTGAAAGGATGTCGAGAAGACGAGAAGTTATAACGTACGTATAACATCTTACATGTATGTTGTTAGGTTATTTAGGGTTGCCCTTGAGGCCTTGATTGATGATTCAAGTAACCCGAAAATCGAAGGACTTCATGATAAATTGATTATCAACAATGGAGTAATTTGCAACTATTTTACCATCATTTAATAAGTTTACTTGACATGTTTTTTTTATCTTGTGTAAAATTTGCTAGTGAAATCTCATTTTTCATGTCATATGTGGTAAGCACTTCCATTAAGAGTTAAGACATGCATCACACATTCAAAATAAAACTTGAACATTTTCATGTACAAAATCTAAATGTGCAATAGTTCTGATTATTTCTACTTTCGTAGTGTATACATTCGAAAGTAGCTGTAATACAGTATAATATTCACGTCCAAGTGTACAACATGTATCAAAAATTCAAAATTATCAATTTCACTAATTATACTAGTGCTCAATTTACAAAGTTTTCTTTTTTTTTTTTTTTTTTTTGTTTTAAAAAAGTATAGTTAACCCGTACTTAAATCTAAATTAATTAACAATTACTCGGTATAATTTTTTTTTTTTTTTGGTTTTTGTTTTAAAGTCTATTAGAGTATTTATCATTGCTCAATGTATGATATCACCAAAATCATAAGGAAATTTAACGACAAACAAATGTTGGCCAAGATTCCATTCAAAATCACAAGAAATGATTCCATATTTCCATCTTAACCAACGTGATTTTTATAATTTCACAACTTTCAACACATATATAATGTCTTTTTTCGTTCTCTTAACCCTTCTACCAACAAAATTAGTAATCTAATTAGTAAATTATTAAATAATTAGGTTAAAGATACATATATACTTCATTCGTACTTGTATTATATAAATTCTCCATCTAATTAACCATGCACTAATAATCTAATATAATTTCCTTACCTAAATACTTCTAATCCTAGCACTTTATGACCTTAATACTAATTAGAGAAAAGAAAAGGGATGGAGTAGTTTCTATTTATGTACTCCTACGTTCAAGTCAATAAGCTCCATAAATCTATTTTTAGTAACAAGCTGAGACATAGATGTTACCACTTGACATTTTTTCTTATACATTGTTGTTGTTGTTGTTGGATTATTAATATTCTTAATAAACTCGTACGAGGAAGACGAGGACGATGATGTCGGCGACAATGTCGTTGAGGTTGAGGTGGGGACCACCGACGGTACTTGGAAGTTTGTCTTGGCCTTGGACCCTCGGAGTCGCCGAGCTGCTGCGTCATACGCACGCGCCGCTTCTTCGGGTGTGTCGAACGTGCCGAGCCAATGCCGGCATCGCCCGACTCGGTCTCTTATCTCGGCTGACCATCTCCCCCATGGCCTCTTTCTTACTCCCCTATACTTCTTCTCCACCCCTGTGCTCGTTTCGAAACGTTTCGCCTTAGAGTTTGACTGTTTTACCGAAACGTTTTTTCTTTCATTTTCACTTTCGAAACGTTTCGGTGCGTTAGGGTTAGGATTGGAAACTTCAACCTTGACTTCTTTGCATGTTGTTGGTTTGGTGGTGGGGGTGGTGCCAAAGAGTACATGTTGGCCTACAACAGCGGCAATTCCTTCAAGGACCGGAGACGAAGGCGGCGAATGAGAAGGAGGAGGAGGAGGAGTCTCCTTCTCTTGGTTGGTGTCAATTGTTGTAGTAGGAAAATTGAAAGAAACGTTTTGTGATAATGGTGATGAAAATGCATCATATTGATAGAGGGTGTTGAAAAAAGGATCTTTGTAAATGAAAAAAGGTAGATTTCGAAACGTTTCTTGCTCAATTAAGAAGGAAGAAACGTATTCTAAGGTACTAAGATCATTCATGGTGGCTTATATTAACTTGATTTTGAGAGGAGAGAAAAGAACAAAAGGATGAGAAATGATAAAAAGCCACTCTACTTCTATATATAGTGGTCAATTAATAAATGATAATTTTTTTTTTTTTTTGAACAAGTAATTTATAGTGGTCAATTAATTTATAGACGTGTGTTAACTGCTCAAAAACCGATGAATATATAGTGGTCAATTAATACTAATTATTTATAAGTAATACAGTAGAAATTAATGGGAAAAATAAAGTTTATAATAATGAAAATAATTATTTATAATAATGGTAGTTTGAGATTAATGAAACTAAATTTATGCAAAAATAAATAAATGCGAGGTAGACGAAGTAAGGTCATGCAATAGTCACAAAAGTGTAACAGCTAGTAGTAGTAGTACTGTAGTAGTGGCCAAAGGCAAGTAGTGTAGTGAGTGTGAGTGAGTCCAAATATACTCCATAAACAGTATTTTGCTGCACTTTGGAAAAGAACGTAAAATCTGTTTACAGTTCTACTTTTAGTATTTCTTGTCTCTCTTTCATTTGGTCAATATACATCTTACCACTATTTTCAAAAAACAAAAAAATATACTCCATATATATATATAATCCATATTTAAGTTATTTTAGTTGAATTATTTGTTTAGTATATGAGTATCTAATACATAGTAATACTTTTCTTAAAACGCTTGCTAACACAATGAAGAAAAAAAAAATAAAGGAAGTATTTATAGTTTATGCATCAATGCATTATGCATGTATTTAGGTAGGTGAGATGAACATAGAGAAGTGTAAAGTGTTATTCATGTACTCGTAGTTTCGTTTTAAGATAACAAGTTTTAAATTATTTGATGGAAACTTTACAAATTATGCAAATGGTTATTATTGAGCTAATATTTGTTCATCAAGAGCTATGTAATGCTACTATGTCAATCTTACATGTACTGCAATATTTGTTCATCAAGAGCTAATATTTATTGAAGATCAAATGACTCCAACATGAACCTCAATTCCCATAGTCCTTATGCCCTGGCCTCTTTTGTGTGGGGGACGAGTTTAAGTCTTTATTTTAGGTATATAGCATAAAAAATGGGACACACTGGGCCTTAGCAATCTTTACCTTTACCTTTAAAATTTATATGTATGAAATGTTTTTCATTATAGAGAAATTAAACTAATATGTGAACACATGTAACACATACGAGTAAGAGGGATAGCTCAAGTGGTTAGAGCTTTCCTCCCAATTTTAGAAGATCATGGGATCAATTTTCATCCCCGCCCTTATGGCCTTATGGCTATCTAAACACCCAAAAAATAAAAAATACATACGAGTAATATTTTAAAATAATGAGCTGATATAAACTCATAACATAATGCAACGCAATTATGAGCAACTAAATTATGAATGCGTTCTTGATTTTCATTTATTTTTCACACTTCTTAATGTATTTATTTATTATTAACCTTTTGATTTATACAAAAAAAAAAAAAGGTATGTCTTATAATTTAAAAACAAAGAGAGTACAATACATAATTACATATGCACTATGCACTATATAATTTTCTTTTTAAGAAAAAAAAAAAAATCTTAAAGAGAATTTCAAATTACTATCGTTGGAAAATTTTAAAGTAGTTAGGTTAGTTTTTATTTTTTTTTTTAAAGGTTGATTTTATTTTATTTTATTTTTTTAAAAAAAGGTTAATTAGTTTAGTACAACTTAGTAAAACGTCTAAAATAAGCCATATTATAGTCTTAAATTTATAGATGAGGGTAAATTAATGATGAATGTAAGTACAAGTGACATTACAGTCTCGAGATGGGTTAAAAAAATAGGTAAAAAAGGAGAACCGTTGATAATGTAAAACAAAGATATAAGTAATTCTGTAAATAATTAATGGGTGGAAGAGTAGCTTATTAGGTTGAGGATACCGTAATAATTAACGTCAGATAATCGTCATAATAAGAAAAGAAAAGATAGTATAGCTCTAGTTTGACTGCTTGAAATGATTGATGTATAAATATGGTACAGTAGCAGAATTTATTTGACAATAATTCTGAGTATTTTATAGATTCACATCTTTATTATCTTGCACCAGTTGCATGGCGTAATGCTCACGATGTACCTTAGGATATTCTCTAGTGGTTTCTCACTGTACTCCACTATCATAAGATTATTTTCATCTTTACAGTTTGATTTTTAATTAGGCATATAAATATATAAGGTATTGGTGTAACGTGAGAAACGATTTTAACACATCTATATGTGAGAAGAACATAGAAAACTATGATCTCATGTAAGTAGATAATTGGTTGATGATTTATTGATTTTCGATATGATTGATCATGAAGCCCAATAGTTGTGTAATGGTTAGTGTTATTTTGGTATGGAACTCAAAATTTGCACAATGATTCATGATCACTCGTAATTGAAATCATTATTAGTAGAATTGAGTATCAATTTCAAATACTCCTTACATAAAGATCAATTTGGTTCACAAATATTAGATCAATAAATGCATTTAATTTAGATGAACCCTACATGTAGATTTGTAATTTGTTTTTGTGGAGCCGGGTTGAGTACACTCCCTCTTTCTTAGTCAAATTATGTTCGAAAAAGTATACTGTGATTAATTGTATAAGTTGAAATTATATTTATTTTAAAGTATTTAATATGTTTTATAACTCGAATATAAATAAAACGTTTAATTTTATAGACATAAAAGGACGAATAGAGTACTTCGCATGTTAAGGAAGTTCCCAACAACTCAACAAGACATAGCAAGTGTATAACCCAACCTATGCCTCTAAATTAAGGAAGTCTCCAACAAGAAATAGCAAGTGTGTAACTCTTCATTAGCTAATTAAAGAAATACATCCCAACAAACCAAAGAGAATGTCGGTCCATTACCCACTAAAACACACAATACATGACAATATTTAGATATACTTGTATTAAATCTATAAATTTGGGAAAACAAAATATGCATGTAGTAGTAATATTTTAATTTTTACCTCAAAAAAAAGTTACACCCTCCCAAAAAAAAGAGAAAAACAAAGGGAACATACTTTGGACTGACATATAAAATTGGTTTCCTCTTGTTTTTTTTACTGTGTCATGCAAAAAGGTAAAATCTTTGGGATTAAAAAGAGAAACTGAAGCAAAATCGGAAGTAAAAGTAAGGTATGATTATAACTTTATGAAATTATTGATGTTAAGAAAGTGCAAATACGTGTAACTGATAATCTGTGCTGTTTACATGCTTTCTTGTTTGTGTTGTTTTAAGTGTTGCCATAAGAAACATGCAACTAACATCACTTGAAAGTGTAAACAGTGAAAAAAAGTGTTACAAAATCGTTTATTTTTGTTCTTATAACTGGTTAGAAATAATTATGGCTTGATTGGTAAAGTCCTAGGTATTATGTACTATTGTATTGCTATAATTAGAATTGATTTGGTTAAAGAAAATGAATGTATTACTACTTTACTATGACTTTTCCATGGTTTAAAGAACTTATTGTGAATAAGATTGTTAGATGAGAGATTCATAGTTAGGGTCTGTTCTCTTCAGCTTATTTTCATTTCAGCTTAGTTTAGTTCAGCTCTAATCAGTTTAGTTTAGTTTAGTTCAAATCAGTTTATAATTTTCTTCTCTCATAAAATATTCAGTTCAGTTCAGTAAATCAAAACAGGCCCTAAGGTTTACTTGGGGATACACGGATGTGGCGGGAAAAAAAAGTAACACCTATGTTTCGTTTTAATTGACACAAATCATAAT
Source organism: Chenopodium album (assembly GCF_948465745.1). NCBI lineage: Eukaryota > Viridiplantae > Streptophyta > Magnoliopsida > Caryophyllales > Amaranthaceae > Chenopodium > Chenopodium album. The sequence continues at coordinate 64,831,006 of NC_137842.1, read as the reverse complement.
CATTTTGACAATAATAGTCACTTGTAAAGAGGAAAAAAAGAGTGATTTTCACTTAGGAATATAAATTTAAAAGAAAATATTTATTGACAATGATAACAATATAATTGAATTGGAAAATTTAATATGGAGTAAGGAATTAGCCATAAGGCGATATATAATTTGAGACGAAGAGGGTAAAATTATGTTAGGTATAACTGTATAAGTATAAGGAGTAGCCATATTTTCCAAAGTCTACAATAGCTTAATCCGTGGTATGCACATGAGTATAGCAGTGAAACATGCACAATAAACAGTATCTGACTTGACTTTGGAAAAGAACAAAAAATCTATTCCCAGTGCTTCATTCTTAGAGTTTTCTAACTTTTCTTTGTCTTACTTTCATCTTGTCGATCAACTGATAGTTATACAACATTACTCTTTTGTTTTATTCTTTATATTTTTAAGAAATAGCCAAAGTAATTGAAGCACATTAGTTTCTATTTCTGAGTTTAAAAGAATTATAGTGCAGAATTTTTGGATGGATTATTAGAAGGGAAAAAAAAAATTTAAACTTCAAATGTTGGATTTACAAAAATAATTACAATACCAACGCAAAAAATTTGGTACGTATATGACATTTTGGATGAACATATGAGAAAAAATATGAATGTACATGAATTTTAAAGTGAATGTATACAAAATTACAAAGGAAACTATAATTCCATATTGAATAGGCCACTTCCCTCACTCTGTTTCATTTATTAATCCTCTTATTTCTTGGTATAAATTGACCAAATTTTCTACATGAGAAAAAATAGGATCTTACATAGTATATATAATTAACTCCCATCAGTATAAGTCTATAAAAGGCAGTGTAGTTAAAGTATTCCGTACCAATTTTCCATTTAAAAAAACTCGTGGACATTTCGTAGTTCAACCATAAAAAAATTTGGAATTTCATGGACGAGTATTCTTAGACTAATTGATACGGTCATGGACTTTGTGAGCATCGTGTACACGTTCAAGTTCTTATTTGCAGATGTAAGTTCTGATAAAGATGAAAAATAGAGCTCAAATTTTTTCAGCTTGAAGAATATAATAGGTTCTTGATTCCAGTGGTTTTGCAACAGCAGATTTTTCAGCTTCTATACTCTTGAACAGGAATGTTATTTCTGATACTGTAAAAAGAAATCAAATTCCTCGATAATAGACAGCAACACAGAATTAATTAAGCTGGAAGTATGTGTTTGATCAAACCACATCTACTTAATCAAGAGACTTACATCATACTTGGCTACTCTTGGCCAATGTACAAAATAAAAAAAGAAAAATCTAAAAAATAAAGACTCACAGCACGTACAAAATTGTTGTGTTTCATTGTTAAGCATACAGGGTCACTGGTTTCAGCTTGGACAGCCTAAGGTTTTTCAGCCCTCATCACTATAACAATAGGGAAAGATCAGGTTTCTGCATAGACATAGCACTAAGGGAATCTAAAGCCTATCCGTGGATGATATCGACAGTTCTTTGTGGCTTCCAACTCATTGAATTAATTCTCTAGCCTTCTTTTAAATACTTCTGTTGCTTTGTGATTGAAAGGAAACAGTTAGTAAGGTTTAAACTTCCTTGCAGCTCGTATCTGTTGTATCCGTTTCTTGTCCTCCTCGAATTTACTTTGTAGCTTCATAATATCTGCAAACAGATAGGATATGTTGAGCATAGAGAAATGAGGTGAAATTAATCTGCATCTACAAATTGTCTATGTGATCCAACATGTGATCATCTACGGGAAATATTAGAGCTAAGACTGTAACATGTCAACAGTAGCGAAACACAAATTATAGACTAATAAACTATATGTCCAAACGAGTTGAGCATCATTTGATAATTAAGTTAATCAAAGCATTACTCGATTATTATCCCATAATTAGGTGAAATGGGCATGCAATAGTTGCAATTGCTCCGTGCTTAGAAAAAGGATGTAACAGCACCAGTAGAAAAAGGTTGTGGCAATTATGGGGTTAGCAAAATAATAAAATATCTAACTTCATAAATGTAAATGAGCGACTCTATTATGTTTCACAAGTTACACTAAGGATGGAGCTAGAAACTTTGAAAGTTGTACCAAATCCCTAGGTGAGTATGAGGGAAGGAGAAGTCATGAGATTTCTAAAAACAAAATGAAAGTTTGAAATGCATTGTTGACAACACAACACATGATAATGCAACACCTCATTTGTCTATCAAGAATGCCAAGGCTCAGTATACATGAAGAACCAAAATCAGCATTGAATTAAATAGTAACCAACTAACCATACGAGACATCAACATAATCCACAAAAGTGGACGCCTAAAATAAAGAGGATTTCAATGCCATCCCACTTTGCAAGTAAAAAGTAAATCTGAGAGCATAAATATAATGTAATCATACCACTCCTGTGTGCTTCTTTCCTCTGGAATCGGTAGAAATCTAGCCCAACATCCTTACTCTTTTTCTTGGCCAATTTATCACGCACAGCAGCCTCAGCTACAGATCCAACAGCAACACCACTATCAGGATCAGTTGTTCTTTTCCCACCCTTGCGGTGTACAACAACAGTCCATCCTTCCTCAGCAAGCTTGGCTTCTCTCTCTCTTTTTGCCTGTGATACAAAACCATGACAGTTATAAACATATCAAGGAAGTAGTTAAGGACTTGAGGGTAGCCACACACCAAACTGGAAAACAGAATTCAGACATGATCACCAAGGACAAAACCATTTAGGAAGTAGACTTGAATTTGTTAATTTTAACTTAATAGTTAATACATAACGATGTACAGGGAATGTCTAAACAAATGACAAGGCAGCTGTTCCACATCAAAGGATGACGACGACAACAATGTGTCCAAAACAATCCCTACCTTTTAAAAGTATGAGATAAGTCTTATGAATAGTGCTTAGACAATTATAACCTCTAAATATTTATTTTACTCAATTGCCCCCATTCATGTTTTTAGCTCTTTTTTTAAGCTCTTAATAATAGTGTGTGGACATTTATACTCCTAAAAATATTTGTTCACATATTATCCCTCATTAATGCTATTAACAACTTAAGTTGTGATGTGAGGCCAAACCGAAAAAGCTTCCCGAATATTGCTAGTTATGGCACGCGCATCGAGTGCGTTAACCACCCTAGTAACAAGAAAATTAAGAAAATTGTAAACATCTGCCCTTAGTCCTAAACTTCCAATGATTACAGTTAAGCAAGTCTGCAAGAGCATGCACATTGCAACAGTAACCCTGTACTTCTTGTTTGTACGTGCTTCAGCAACAAATGTATGAATCTATAATGGGAAGCAATTATGTCTTATAAAGGCAGAGACATGAGCATGGAAAGGATGGCAAATAGGTTACAACTATAAATGCCTGAACCACATTTATATGTAAATATAAATGTAATGACGAGGGAAAGAAGAAAAATCACCTGCTCCTCCTGCTCCTCATGTGCAGTTATAAAGTTGTCAATTTGTTCTTGCAGCACCTTCAATCCAGGTCTCCTAACGTGAAACTCCTTAATCCACTCTATAATTGACATATGTTAACCCAAAAGGTCATGCTAAATGTTGCATTTAAAGTTCAAATAACTTAAACATGAACTCTGCTGAGTAAATCAAGAAACAATGAAGATGCTGACATAAAAGACACAGAGCAAAAACCCCCAGAACATAAAATGTTACCTCACAAAAAGAATTGAAAATAAAAATCCCAACTTCAGATATGTAAGCTGAGAGGATGAAGGGATGTTCTATTCACCTGAATTTTACTCGTTTGAAATTATCTTATATGAGCTTAACTTATCTAATTTTTCTTAAACTTGTCTTGTCTATAAACTTATTTTTCCTAATAAACGAAAATAAGGTAATAGAATGGGACCTAAAAGCAAAATTTAGTGCCGTTTTCTAACTAAATTTATATGACTACCAAAAAAAAAAAGATCACACGTTCATTTGGGAACACTTTAAGATAACAGAAATAGAAATTAATTTGCATACTTTTCATCCCTTTGGAGTCATCTTCATCTACTGAAGAAATTTCATATACATCATCCATTGCAACTTCTTGCACCTCCTTCACTGACTTGATTTTTTTATTTGTTGACTGACCATCCATCTTCTTTTTATGAGCCTTTTTTGACTTTCCTAAACAAAAAAAATTGCATTTATGTCAACATATTAACAAAATCTCTCAACAGCCCAATGAGATAATAAACATGCAAATAACTAGTATCAATTATCCTTTCACCTGAAGTAGCAGGTCTGCATTTTTAAGAAAACAGATAAAGAAGAGAGAAACCATTCACAGAGCAACAAACCTTTTATTTTTTTACAGGAAACCTCTGCATCTGGTCTCTCAATCACCACTATGCTTGGTTCACTTGGATGATTATCCTTGATTTTGCTTTTGCGAGCTTTCTTTGACTTATCTACAGCATAGAGAAAGCTTGCTAAGAGAATAACAAATCACAATTATATCTCTGATTTCCATTTAATGTAGTTTTGCATTGATAGCAATCATAACATGCCTCGTACTTTTTATCTACTTCAGACACTCCCTTTATCAGGAGAACATTCTAAAAGTCCAGTCAATCATTCCATTCTTTTTAACAACATTAGATTTACCACCTCCATTCCGTTTTAACAGTCCCATTTCATTTTTAAGAGATCAAACTAATTAGTATATGACTAACTTGCTATTAAGTATTGATTTAAAAAACTTTAAAGTGGAAAAATATGGCTGGCATGCTTGAGTTTCAAACCACCATCCCAGAATAATATTACACTCTAATTACTCTGTAAGGAAAAAAAAAAAAAAGAGGTTCAAAACATGCCTTGAGGACTACAAAAAGTCACGTTGAATATGAGAAAAAAGAAATAGTATGTGACGCTCCTTAAAAATATTTTCTTTGGGGAATAAGTACCACAGCTTTATATAGAAGGAAGAAATATACGCTACTGCTGATTTTAATCATATCATAGTAGAAAATAAATGAGCAGGTAATATGGGCTTACAAGCTTTTTGATCTACTCCAGCCACATTATCCTTGTTCTTCTTGACTATAGGATACTTGCCATCATGTTCAAGAGTACATGCATTCCCTGCACTTTCACCTGAAAAGAGGTTCCATAAGATAACAATTTATAACAGCAGCAATAGCCCATCAATTTGAGAGCAGTATTTAGAAATTGATACAGGGCAACAGTAATCCTATGTATAAATGAACCTCAAATTTGGAATGTTAGCATCAAGGAATAGCTTGAATAGGGAACAAAAAAGACAATAGCATGAAGTTTACATTTAAATTTTTTATGCATAGAGTTTTAGCAGGCTTTGGAATCAAAACATACAATGTTCTATCCCTCACACCTTGCATCCAGAAGTTACTGTTATACAATCAAGAATCAAGTATAATAGAATCATCAAAGATTTGACCTTTTTAGAGCTGCCAATGACTCACTAAAGCTTGCAACTACCAAAAATAACGAGTACTAAACTTAACTCAGCTAGCTTTTCATGCCAGGAAATAAACTACTCAATTTCAGTTCAGGATTATGTACTCAGAATTGCCTTTTTTTTAACCAATCCTTGTAACAAAACATCATATCATAAATGACTTTTACAACATCATACATTCATACTCCATATTCTAGAAGTACGAAAACCTAAAACCATAGATAGGATACATTAGCATATATTTCCAATTACCTGTAATTCTACATACTCTAAACGTCAACATGTTTCCCCCTTTCTACTTACAACAATCAATCAATCAATCAATCAAAGCCTTAATCCCAAAAGTGGGGTCGGCTAACATGAACCAAATTTGATTATTCCGTGTAGTCATCGACATAAATCTTTCTCCTCCATCCCTTACGATCCAAAACTTCATCCTCACGTAAATCCATGCACTTCATATCCTTCCTCACTCCTTCCAACCAAGTCATCTTTGGTCTCCCTCTTCCTCGTTTAATCCCTCCATGGTCCCACTCTTCCACTCTTCGCACCGGTGCACCCTCGGGTCTCCGTCTTACATGTCCAAACCAACGCAGACGATTTTCCCTTAATTTATCTACAATGCCCGCCAACGAGGAAAAAAAAGCACCATTTCCCATCTCCCCTTCTTCCCATGAAAATAAACAGATCACAGACAATTCCAATTATTAGTCATTCTTCCCTTAGTTTCTTTTGAGAAATAACATGATACCAAGTCAAATTGACACCAAAATTCTAGCTACTTTGCATATGTATATGCACAAATGTCGAGTCCAACGATGTATTATGCTCACAGAACAGAACTATAACAACTCGAAGATCGTCATTGACACATAGAATCAAAGTTTCACATTTATAACTAACAAGATCAAATTACAATACCCCATATTGCAGTTCATAAAATAAGAGCTCATAGTTGTAAAAAGGCTAGTAATTTGAGCTACAAACCCTTTTCAAGAAGCTCCCGACTACGCTTTTTGATCTTCATCTTATTCATCTTCTTATCTAGTTTGTTGCTTCCCATTTCTTGGGTACAAAGCCAGAAAAAACCCTGCAAAATCAGGTTTATATCTAATTACCTAACCAAATATCAAAACCAGGCCACCATTAAACAGGGGAGAATATCGATTTTATAGTTCTGTCATAAATTCAACACTTTAAAAAACAAATATGACAAAATCATCAGATTAAACTTCAATAACCATTTCACCTCAGAAGAACCCTAAATTGAATAAACTAACGAATAACATTAGAATGTGAAACTGATATTCGATGATTACCTAAGCTTCAATGGAGGAGAGAAAGCTAAAGAGCAGCTTTAACGGAGAACTCAGAACACGCTTCAATGGAGGAGAGAGAAAGGGTGCAGCGGCGCAGCCGTCTAAAGTGATGATGAGTCTGAGAATACACTTTGTGTGTATCAGACTATCAGGGGGTAATATCGTCTTTTCCTTGCTTTATGTGGGGGTAAGGTCGACATTTTGGCTGTATAAGAAATTGAGAACGGAACTGTTCACTGTTGTAGGGTTTCCGTTTTGTAGAATCGTTTTTTGTATTAGGCAGGTTTACGTTAATATTTAGGAAAATTTGTTCGGAAGAACCTTTTGAAGTGAACATTTTGTTCAGAAAAACCTTTTAAATTTTTTTTGGCCAAGAGAAACCTGTTTAAAATTATTTTTTTGTTCAAGACAGCCAAGTGGGACATTCCGACGTTGACTAACAATTTTTCGAAGTTGACCACCTTTTTCCCTGTACGACTCACATGACTCTTAAATCTCTTATCACACCCCTCCTTCCCCTAATTCCATTCCCTTTTCCCTCCAATTAGGAATTAAGAAAATGGGGTATGTGTGATTCGAGATTTAAGAGTCACGTGAGTCGCACATGAGAGGAAAAGGGTGGTCAACGCCGGAAAGTCCCACTTGACTATCTTGAACAAAAATAAAAATTTAAATAGGTTTCTCCTGACTAAAAAAATTTTAAAAGGTTATTTTTCTAATATTTATTGTAAAAAGGTCCATTTGAAAATAACTTGACAATTTTTATACTCCTACTCAGTCTTTAGTTACTTGAAGCCCTTTAAAGATAATTTTATACTCCGTATTTGTAATTTTATCCATTCTTTTTCACATTGATATCACTATGGAGTACTAGTATTAAAATTTTAACAAGCAAACAGAGTACTTTGTAAGATAAGTGTTCCCATTGAACGAGTAGTATACATTGCAAAAAACAATTGCTACATTATTCCATGGCACAATTCAAAGAGAGGCTTAGTAGAAAAAACGTATCCCTGATTTACAGCTAATCAGCTACTATGCCTAATATGTGCTTCTGATCTATTGTTGTCACAGGAAAATTTTACATTTATCGTACACTAATCCAACATAGACTGCTTCAATCCAAGGCAGGGAAACACTTAAGGAGAATCTCTGCGCTTTTTTCAAGTTCCTGCTCTGATATGATAAGTGGAGGAACCAATCTCACTATGTTTCCTTTCCCAGCAGTTAAAATTAACAGTCCTGAATTTCGACAAGCATCAACCAGAGGACCAGCTGGTACATCTAATTCTATACCAAGAATAAGACCCTGCCCTCGGACTTCTTTGACATGTCGGTTTCCTCCCAATTTCTTTGTCAAGAGTTCTTTGAAGTACTGGCCTTTCTTTGATACGCCAGCCAAAAAACTAGGACTCAAGATTTTATCTAGGACAGTAAGTGCAGCTTGACACACAAGTGGTCCACCAGCAAAGGTGCTTCCGTGGTCTCCAGGGTTTATAGCCGATGAAACTCTTTCTGTAACCAGCGCAGCTCCAATAGGCAAGCCTCCGGCAAGAGGCTTTGCAAGTGTCATAATATCAGGGTATACACCATAAGCTTCATGTGCCCAGAGGTAACCAGTTCTGCCCAAACCACATTGCACCTAGTAATTGACATATACATAAGAATTCAGTGAGTCAAATCGGTAGTAAAAAAACAACTTTGTGGTTAAGAGTTAGTAGGCGAGAGGGATGGAGTGATCGTGGAGGCGTGAAGGATTACTTCAACATCACTCTCTTCCCCAGGCTTATTCCAACTCTTTCTAATTCAGCATGGAAAAAGTGGAGTCCATGCTATCCCGAGTCAAACCTTCACAAACCACAACATATATAGGTTTTGTTAAAAGTACTTTTTACAATCATCCTTATTCCTTAAATAAATACAAATACATAAGCAAAGGAACATAAGTTACATGACCATCTCTATTAATGCTCTATATTGGGATATCAGATTAAACCTATTCAAGATGCACCACTATGCTTCACATTACTAACTCACATAAATATACAGGTGATTAGGGTAGGGACAAGGCATGTGGATCAGCTCTCCAAGTTGTAATATAGCAGGGAAGGATCAGAATGAACTTTTCATCAAATGCAGGAAGTATTACAGGGTATTTGTTTGGGAGAAGTCTAGACTAGCATTCAATTCTAGAATGCAGCCACGCCTTTTCATTCAACCCAATACCAAGCTGGCGCAGGGCATAGTTTGCTATAGAAGAGGTTGCGGATGTCACAGTGCAACTCATACAAGGACAGGGGCCCTCTTCTAAATAATAAAACACCCATAGTAATATCCTGCTCAAACCTTTTACTAGAACCATCATTTCCTTTTCCCTTAGACCAACTTAGAGATAATCATTCACAAGCCATGATTAGCCAGGCAAACACACACTATTTCAACAGCTTGCCACAAAGAAAAATTTGGATAATTTAATCTAACTCAATTTACACTAAAGGGAAAACATCAATAAAGGTCCTCGGGAAAAAGCAAGTGGTCAGTCGTAAGAAATTGAAAATATATACCATGCTGAAACACATCATGCTCAACTGTCATAGAGGATGAACCGTAATAATGAGTATGAACCAAAACACAGTAATTTCTTACCTCATCATAAACCAAGAGTGATCCAGCTTCATCACAAGCAGCACGTAATGACTGTAAGAACTCCTTGGTGGCACTGTATATGCCCCCTTCACCTTGAATGGGTTCAACAAAAACAGCAGCTACTTTCCCACTCAATATAAGTTTTCTTGCAGCCTCAGAATTACCATATTCAAGAAAAGTGACTCCAGGCATGAGTGGCTCAAAAGGAGATCTGTAATTTTCTTTACTAGTCAAAGAGAGAGTACCAATTGTTCTTCCATGGAAACAATTACTAAACGCAATAAACTCAGTTGGTGGGTCTTTTGCATCAGGATGTGTATGTCTCTGGAACTTTCTAGCAAATTTAATGGCAGCTTCATTTGCTTCTGTTCCAGAATTTGTAAAGAATACGCGATCAGCAAACGAAGATGAAACTAGACGCTTTGCAAGCTCCACCTGAAATCAATTTGCAACAGTCTTCTCATCACAATCCATTAAAAAGGCGAAAGAACAAGAACAGCACACAACAATCAAGCCACTGACACCTCTACGTCTACATCCATCCATCACATAGCAGTCCAGCAATTACAAAATTTGACACAAATTGACACCATACATAATTTTACACTGTATTTCATGAGCAAATCATCAATCAGCCAAGATTTTAAACTACTAAACAACTACTAGCTCAAATGACATTCCATACTCTCCCTCCAACTAATCAATATGAGTGAAGAAACTAAGCCAAAACCATCTATTTCTAACATGAGACAAAACTCTACCCATATATCAATACCCAACAACTATAACATCCAATTTTTACAATGCACAAAATTGATACACAAAATAGCTCCTCTTACATAAACCCTGGCCCCACCCGAGGACTTACGTGTCTAACTAATTGACCCGTGTGAGATTCCGGTCCAATACCATACAAGTACTTCTTTTTACCATCATTAAAACAGACACAAACCTCAACATAATGTAGTTTCCCATAAATAACACAACAATGACCTCCAAAATCAAAACCCATTTCTCCTATTACAATTTAATTAATAATAACAACAACATAATGAAGAAATCAGAGAAAAAATCATACCATAGGAACAGAGTAATAAAGGTTGCTAACATGGGCCAAAGAATGGGCCTGATCAGAAACAGCCCGAACCCAATCAGGGTCAGAATGACCAAGAGCATTAACAGCAATCCCAGAAGTAAGATCCAAATACTCTTGCCCTTCAACATCGAACAATTTACAACCTTTGCCATGGGAGAAAACAACCGGAGCTCTAGCATAAGTACCCACAATCACCTTTGCATCATCCTCTATTATCTCCTTTGTTTTGGCGCCAATTTGGGGAGCATTCTTCTGGTCCAAAACGTCGACGTATAGGCATGTTGAAGGTGTGAATGAGTGAAGGTGTAAGCGTTTATGGTGGCCGGAGTTGAGGGGTGGGAGGTTGAATTGACGGCGGAGATTGGTGGAAGAGGCGGCGGTGTTGCCGAAGATGCATTGTAGGGAAGAAGTCATTGTTGATTTAGAGAAGAAAAAATGGGGTGGTAGACTTGTAGTTTAGGGTTTTGGAAAGGAAATGGGTTTTATTGGATTTGTTCTCTTTGTCGTACTCCTTTTTTTTTTTTTTTTGAACTCGATTTTAGAAAAATTAATACTCCTTCCGTATTTGAATAATCTCGTATTAACAACAATTTAAAATGAGATAGATCATTAGATTATTCTCAATGTATATTTTATGAAATTCGGTTTCTTTATGTGTATGGATACAAGTAGCTAAAATTGTGTATTGAAAAGTGTACTATGTCAAAGTATTACGGACAATATAATAAATTTCGTAGAGGGTAGAGTATACTATAGCTAGTTAACTATGGAGTAATGTATTTGTGTCTTTACAATTATTATTGTGATTAACAAACAAATAGAGAGGATTTGTATAAGAAATGAAAATGTGATTATTAAGATGGTTAACACTATGCATCAATCGAATCTACTTCTTAAAAGCAACTACAATTATTCGTGCATACAAGAAGAGCATCTACTGTGAATCTGTAATACAAATACTTTGTACAAATGAACTTATTGTTATGCCCAACAACGAGTTCCCCACGCTGTTGGGCACTCAACTTAAATACAACTTGTAACTCGTGATGGCATCAACAAATAAACAACCGTACATGTATGAGCTTTAGTTATTCAACAATACACCAATATTACAGTAAATTCTGACCAACGTGAAGCTACTAATCTACAACAGATGCATAACTTCCTTTGATGCAGCGACAACATGAATTTTCCTCTATCCCAAATCAAGTAATCCTGTGGAGTGAGCAAACAACAGAAGATCAGTACATCCAAGACAAATCTTGCTTAAATGACACATTTCTTGCCACCCTGTGAATGCTTCTCTCAGAAACCTGAGGGCAGTCTTCCACTACCAATAAATCCAATTTGTTTGATCCCACCAGTGGCTTGAATCCATCATCAGTGACTCCCAAACACTTGCTAAGCCGCAAAACAGACAATCGTGGAAACTGAGCTACAAGTTGTAGGCCTTCATCACTTATCTCCTGACATCTCACGAGTTCCAAGGATTCAAGGCAGCAAGCTGAACATAAATCCTCCATTCCATCATCGTTGAACGAATAAACATGGTCCAGTGAAAGTTCACGAACAGGGCAACTTCTAATTAAATACAGAATTCCACCTAAAGTAAATGACGATAGTGAAGGGAATTCACCATCTGCAAACGATATTCTGACAGACTCCAACGTAGGACAGTTTTCTGCCAGTGCCTTTAAGCTCTCGTCTGTTAATGTTAAGCGATTGCTAATTAGAAGAGGTACTGAGAAATCTGACGGAACACGGAGAGAAATTGACCGTAGACCTTTTGAGCTTTGAGATAAGCCCACGATGTCAGCGTCCCTAAGTCCAACACACATGTCCAAGTGAATTTTCTCCAAGTTACTGCACTTGTCCAAAACACAAGCAAGACCTCTTCCAGGCATGATGATGCAGTTTATCAAGCTCAGTTCCTTCATATTAACACATGGGATCAATTGCTTTTGCCATCTGTCTACTGCTATGCGGTCGTATAACTTCATGTATCGATAATTGGCATCCACTTCAAATTGCAAAAGTTTTAGATTCCGCCAACTATATCCAAGCTTTACCAAGTCACCTTCTCCAATAGCCCGACAATTCTTGATAACAAGGTATTGAATTTTTTCGAGTTTACCAAGATATTCAAGCCACTCAGCACTACTTATGTTTAAGCATCGAATAAGATGCAGCACACTGAGATTCTTACAGCCAACAACAACAGAGAGAATCCCACAGCCAGTTATTCTAGGAGTAAAAATCAATTTCAAGGATGAGAGTACTGAACATGATCCCAAGTAACCAATACCAGCGTCTGTAATGAAGGTGCAGTGACTTAATGTCAGATCTGCAAGAGAAGGGCAACTGTTTGATAGAGCAAGAAGCCCTTGATCATCCAACTGTTTCCCCAATTTGGACATCCACCCAGAGTAAACAATTTCCACTTTCATCAGGTTAGGAAACCTGTTGCATAGAGTGTTTAAAGCTTTATTTGCTGGGTTCAGACCACAACCAACACGAAGAAATAGTCTCTGCTCATTTTCAAGCTCAAGGAGGCGCTTGCAAGCTAAAGATAGAGAGTTTCTATCTTCAGTCCGGGAAATCCTACTTAAAATGTCCCATATCAATGCATCTGGCAAAGTGTCCATTAAAACTGAACTTCCTTGCGTAGGGTGTAGTCTGCATGCAGCACACTCCCACAACAAGCTGGACATGAAAAGAAAAATGGCCTTTAGCACAATTACAAGAAGTATAGAATAGGTGCACAGTAATGAGTCACAATTAAACCTATGCGAAAGGATGGGATGTTAAAATTCATATCTGGATAATTATTCATCTCATGCAAGAACCTTTTTGAAACAGTGATGGAACATAACACACGCGCTTAAAACTTTTTATTATATATTAAAAGGGTCCGGCTTTAAGTACATATCTTCAAATTCCCCAGCTTTTACAAGGACCATAACTACCTTTTCTAACATAGAAGCACATAGCAATCTATGAAGGTGATACATCATATCAAAACTGATGGTACTCTTAACTGAAAATTTGAAAGGAACACATTAGCTTGGACAATTTCCAAGGCAGTAGAGCCATTTTATATAATTTTAAAGCATCTCTTTCCTTCATTGAAATCACATAGATGACTAATAGAAAACAATTCCATAAAAGTGCAATGCCATTCATTAATCTTGGGATTTCCAAGGCAGTAGAGCCATTTTATATAATTTTAAAGCATCTCTTTCCTTCATTGAAATCACATAGATGACTAATAGAAAACAATTCCATAAAAGTGCAGTGCCATTCATTACCAAGACACAATCTTGGGATAAGATCCCTTCATATAGTTGTTCACCAAAAAGAAAAGACATAAGTTCTCTCTGAAAAGAGAGCCATACGTCAGCAAGACTAAAAAGAAATTCATGTCTTTAATTTCATTGGATACCAAACCACAAAACACCACCACAAAAGTTACCTAAATACACATATTGAAAGCTAAAGAAACAAATACTAAGACTTCAGGGTAAATACCAAAAGAGAAAAAAAATCTTCAATTCCATATTGATGAATGCATCAGGGCTGCCACTGATGCCCTAATATTCATTCACCAAAGCCACAAAGGGCACAAACTAAGCAATCATGTTGTAATCTCACTATCCCAGTACAACATAAAAAATTTCAGTCTTAGAGGGGCCAAGAGTAGTGGTGCACTGGTGCATCTTCCCCTTTAGGAAATTCTATACTTCCTCCGTTTTTCATAGATGCAGCACTTTCTATATGGGAAAGTTTAATTTAGATGCATCACTTTTCCTTTTAGTTGATAAAAATTTTCTCTATCTCTCTCCTATCACATGGGTCCTCTTTTTTCCTCTCTCTCTTTGTTATCTCCAAAATTTGTCAAAAAAAACGAAGGAAGTATGATCCTTTTGAATTGGCTCTCCCAAGGAGAGACACCAAACTTCCTTTGCTACCTTGCTTAAATATGCTAAATTAAAAATATAATTGTAGAACATAGTATGTGATAGATAGGGTCAACAAAGTTAAATCATAGTAACAAAGATGGTAACCATTATTTTCTCCCTCAAAAAATCAATAGCTAGCAAAGTAATGCATAAGATGATCATACAATAGGGCTGCATCATAATGTCACCATACGGAGTTACTTTAACTACTCGTATGAAATAAGTCCATCTGTATTCCTTTAAGCAAAGAATCCATTCAATCATAGCCATCAACATAAAAGATTATATATCCTCATAATATAGTGAACATGCAAATAAGCAATCCATAAGTTAATAACCACCTTTTAACATCATTAGTACACTAATCAACCATTGATGTAAACACTAGACGAAACGAAACCACATTAATTTCTTTTCCCTCCTAGAATTTTCTCAGCTACAGAGCCAACTAGCAACTTAGAGTCCACCTGACTCACAAATTATAAACTTAAAGCTGGCCCCTTTAATTCCTTAAAAATCTATTACTTAATAAGACCATTAAATTATACCAATAATATGATAGGAAAACATACAAAAATTACAAAATCTGTTTTAAGAACAAAGTACACAATTCTGGTAATGGTGCTTATTCGTTATAATTCAACAGACAATTTGATAAAGCAATACCAAAATCAACGAACACCCTCTCTAATTCAAATATGTAGCATATTAATTTAAGATGATGTTTAACAAATAAGCCCCAATTACTAATTTACAGAACAACCAAATTTTCCCCAATTATTGAATCTGAAATGCGAATTGAATAGAATTGAACAATATTTCAAGAATTAATCCATATAACAACATAGGTGATTAGGGCTTTACCTGATTAAATGGGAGTTTTGTGCTGTGAAATTTGCCAAGATAGGACAGAGGACTACGAAATGTGAAGGAAGAACCCTAAAGAAGAAAGATGATTTTTTTTATGGTTTGGAGATTTAGGAAGTCGTTAATTCGTTACGGTGTACTCCGTAAAATAGTTTGGGGAATTTTTTTTTTAAATATATTTTATACTATTTGGGATTAAAAATGATTTTTCTTTATCAAGAAGTCCATTCAATGAAAAACATTCATACAACTTAAAAACTACGGGTAACATATATTATGTAAATAAAAATGAAACAGCAACGGAAAAACTAAGTAGCCCGTAACAGAACCAGATAAACAACATGCGACGTGAGGTTTACAGACGAATCTAGTCTACCCTTACAAGTTACAATTCACTTTGTGAACCTTTCTGTCAAAAAAAAAAGGTTGCAACCCACCTTAACCTTGCAAAATAGAAAGCACCTACGAAAGCTAAAGCGCATTTTGTAACCCGATGTCTAAGAGCCTAGAGATGGACGACGATAGAACGAAACCGATTGATTGGTTTAATACTTGATAGGGACCAAATAGAGAATTGAACACCACAAGAAGGGTTAAAATCCAAGTGTTGCAAATCCAAAGGAACAACTTCAAACGCTTGATGGTTGAAAAATATAACAAAGTAATAATAACAATAATAACTTAGAATAAGACTTTTTTTTATGTTTTATTTTTTTTAACAACACACAAATAAGCAAAATAGAGCCTATTTAGACCCAATATTCTTATCTAGCCCTACGAGCTAGAGAATGGACTTTAAACACAACCTCTCTTGATACCTTATTACAAGAAAAGCAAACTGGATTATTAAAGGATATGAATTTCTTGAGCTAATTAGTGTACTTCCCACAACATAAGGATTCTTATTACAAAGAATAAGATTGGCTATGGACTCTTAATTTGAAAGATTAACATGAGTCTGACACGACATGATTATTTGTTAGCTCGTTTCAAGCACGACTCGCTTGAGCATGTGATATACTAGCACTGCACGTGGTGCCAATACAACTCGTGCCCATAATTATGGTACATAAATTACCTATAAGCATTTCTTAAAACACGTACGTAGTATATGGATTAACGTTTAAAAAAAAAATATTTATTTTTTCAAATAATCATTAAGGCTGTGATTTTGATCCCAAATAAGGAATAAAAAAATAAAAAAAAATAAAAAATCACACCATTACACCCATTCATAATTTTTTTTCTTACTATCCTCCTTTTCTTTCTTACGGAGTATTATCTTCTTATTCCCCCAATAAAGGCCACAATCTCTCTCTAGTCTCAACTCATTTGTTAGCTCAGTTTCGTTTCTTGTTCCTTATGTGCTTTTGCTCTGTTTCTTCAATTCAACCCCAAATTCCAAAAAATACCCAGAAACAGTAATTATTTACTGGTTTGATTAAAGATTACCCAGCAAAATTCAAGTTGAAATCAACCCGAATTACGTCAATTTGGAGCTACTCATTTGTTGCTAACACTGAGTTCACAACCATTTTTATTGTTCAAACTTTCCTATTTGAAAAAAATTGGAACTTGAGTGAAGAATAAGGAGGTATGATTTTAAGCTTATGTTATTTATTGAAACTACAATAAGTTGGAATTTTTTGTATTAAGTTTTGTTTATATTGTGTGGATAAATGAAATTATAAAATACTTGTTCTTCGTATTTGATTTTGTTATGGAAAGGTATCTAATTTATGCTTACTGATAATAACAATTATGAATTCAGTGGAATAATTTTTTAAATTGTTTTTGGAGGTTGTTAGTTGATTGCTATTGTTCTTTATTCCGAGTTATAACACACTATCGGACACATATTATTTCCTCTATCCGGGGTTAATAGTCACGTTGATAGTGTAATTTGAATATGTAATGTGACAACTATATCCGGACGGAAAGAGTAGTTTTAAGAAGATGCCAATAATAAGGGGAGTTATGTTTTAAAAATGAAAAAGAAGTAATGTATAGAGAAAGATTTATTGTATTTTTGGAAGATGTAAGTGTCAAATTTGAAATATAATGCAATGTTTATCATCTTCCTATCTCTAGTAAGGGCTTAGGGGAAGTAAGTTCTAGATTTCGGTTTTATATGAGTGGTCGTTTGATTGGATGTAGGGAGATAAAGTTGCAAGGAAATTGCCATTCCATTATTATTAAGGATTGAGGAGTCGATTTCTCTCATATATCGTCAGTTGCTAGGCTTTATAGTTTATACTATATAAACAGCTTTCGCATTCTATAGGAAGTAGAATTTCCTAAGAATGTGTACTTGATGTGTATTTGTGAATCTAGTAAAATTTCAATTATCGACTCTTGGAGAATTGCAACTTCATGAAGAATTTCATGTGAAATTAACAAAATATAAGAACCTACGACCATTTATGTATAAGTATTTGGGTTTATGTTTAATTAAGAAAGGGTACAGGTCAAGTTTCTAACCTGATTATATCAGTCAAAAGTCGAAAATCTTAAGTGCAAAGTCGATAGAGTCACATACAACCTTCAGTTATTGTGTAATTTTTATGGTGGGGCCTAGTCCCTCGTGTGCACCAAAAAATAAAAATATAAACAAAGTTATGGTACTAGGCTTTGAGTAATTATCTTTTTATGTTTGTTTGTTGTTTCCTTGGAGTTTTCTTTGTATAAATCTTTGGCAGAAGGTAGCAGAAGTGAGTTAAGAAAGTTAAATTATTTAAAACTTTCATGCTGATGGAAATGATCCTTTTGTTCTTTACTCAGTCCATCCCTGGTGATGCCATTGGTGGTTCTCCAGCCAAGTTCAGTGACTCCAGCATTAGGAGGTACGCCTTTATCTTTAACTGTACTAGAACTTAGCTGATCAGGATGGAACAACTAATCTTGCATCATTTGCTAAGTCTCACAAAAGGTTTCCTGAGAAGAGTTTACTAGTCACCTCCCTACCTGCATTTATGTCCTTTGAAGCCTTTGTAACTCAGAGCTGTGCAAGTGATCCTAGAAATATTTTGTGAATTCGCTTTGACATAACCTCCTTGGAATAGATAATTATCTACTTGTGCATGATGTGTATTCAAATCCAGTTGCTACCTCCTTTCAAAAAAAAAAAAAAAAAAAAAAAAAAAACAGTTGCTACCTTCATGTTAAAGTTGGCAGGAAGTGAAGCTGTTTTCCACATATAATTCCGTCTTATAATTCTTACAGGGACTTCATCTCATCTACAAGCATGCCCTATGAATTCAGGCTACCTCAATGAATGTGTCTTGCTTAATCGTAATACTTTACCCAGTGTTTCCTACAGCAGAAAATCAGAGTTTGTGAAGCTCAATGGGTACTCCGATCTTGGTTTTATTAATCATTTGAAGGTATGATACACCTTTTGTCATTGTATGTGTTGTGATTCAAGACTTTAGGTACATGAATGAAGCTTCACTATTTGCTTCTGCATTGCCACTCTACATTGTCATAGATTGTTATCTTTCCTATAAGAGGCCATGATGAGGCCTCAGTTCTTCAGATTTGTACTCTTTTGAAGTTATGAGATCTAGATGATTGTGTATTGCCAAAAAAAAAAAAAAAAAAAAAGCAGATTTGCATCACATTCTGCTAACTGCAAAATTTAAAATCTGTGTTTTGGGAAAAGGAAGAGGGGCGGAGACAAAATGTGATGGCATTGTATTTTGGCGAATCTTGCTGCCAGAATGTTACCATTATGACTTTAAGCACTGGTAATCAATGGCTGTCCCTATGTTATAGACAGTTGATTGTTAAGAATTCTTAGGGAAATGAAACGCATGGTATGATAGAATATATGTAGGAACACACCCTTCTGAAAATATTTGTGCTTTTTCTTTGATATTTATTTATAAAGCTAGCACAAACAAACAAAATGCTTAAACCAACAGTGTTTTAGTGGATCTCCAGAAATTTCCTTGAAAAAATGATCTTATTCACTGGCCAGTATACTTTTGACATCTTCTGTCACCTTTCATCCTCACTGCAAAAAATTTCCTTGAATCTAGTCCATCCTCACTGCAATTCAGATTTAGAATAGAAGGAGGCAAAATGGTTCATTTGCAAGAGTAGAAGAATTTAAGGGAACAAAACAAAAAGATTCTAAAAACCTGGAGAAACCTCTCTATCCACATTTCCCAACCATCTTCCTTTGTATGTTATAGTTTTTACAGGGCAAATTAAAGTTTTTTGTGTGCTCTGAAACTGATCCTAATATGATAGTATAACACTTTTGATTCTCATCTCTCAATTTATTGTAATTCAAAATTTAGCTGATTGCTGTTCTCGTTAATATTTGGTCCTAGAAGAACCTGGAACCAATTTTTTAAATGTGATTGTCATTAGTTTGAGTTGTTGTAAATTTGTAATCTTCCTTTGCATTCTGTAAAATTTTGAGCATGATATACGTTGAATACATACTCTATGTACCCTGTGTATGTGTGTAACTAGCTTGCTCAGGTTTCTGGATTAACTCTGTTCTGATTTTTCTTCCTTTAGTGTGGCAATCTATCCAAACTGTTATTGAAGCATAGAATTCTGCCACAAAGTTCAAGCCATACTTCTTCTTTGGTCATTAAAAATGATCATCCCCAAAATGCTGATTTTCCTAAATATTACTCAAAGAGGGAAAAGAAGCCTTTTCCAATTCCTATAGTAGAGCTGAGGCGAGCAGCCAGAGAGAGATTAAAGAATAGCAGAGGTCAGCCTAGGAAACCTGTGCCACCACCAAAGAATGGCCTGCTGGTGAAGAGCCTAGTACCAGTTGCTTATGATGTCCTGAATGCGAGGATTTTATTGATAAATAATTTGAAGAAGCTCTTGAAAGTTGTGAAAGTCCATGCATGCAAGTAATATTTCTTGTCAAACTCTTACTTAATAATTTGCTAGTTTCTACATGTACCTGCATATACCCATGTAGACACTGCTGAATTTTCCCAGTGGTTCCGTGCTGGCATGCAATTTGGTTGTAGTGAGCAGTTTTTATGAAGATTATTATCGATATTTGAACCAGTAATTTTGAGTAGTTAAGTATTGTAACACTTGTCTTCAAAAAAAAAAGAAAAAAAAAAGGTATTGTAACACTTGACTTTGTCGTCATCCTAAAGAGTTGAATTACCTGATAGTTGGAATAGTATAATATTTCAATGTTGCATGCATCTGCACTTTTTAATCTGGATAATGATTGTAATGCTCATATATCTAGATTGTCCTTGTTATGTATGGGGCTTCTTATTCTCGACGAATTTAATTGAAACACATGTTGCAACTAAAGGAAATTGTGGTCATACTTGAGATAACAACTAAGGAATATTAGAAAACTTCTTTCTGATTACTACAAGTGATTTTTGTTTTCATTTTTATTTAATTTATTTATTGGCTGTGTAGAGGCTGCAATGAGATCCATGTTGGACCCGTCGGGCACCCTTTCAAGTCTTGCAGGGGTCCAGGAGCATCAAGTCGGTATGGTTGTCATGACTGGGGAGGTGTTGTGGTGGAAGACATTTTAGTTCCTGTGGATTCTTACCATCTGCAGGACCGTCTCAGGAAGCGTATTGCTCATGATGAAAGATTTTCGATTCCCCGTATCCCTGCTGTGGTAGAACTTTGCATCCAAGCTGGAGTTAATCTTCCAGGATACCCTGTGAAGCGGCGAAGGAAGGCTGTTATTCGAATTGGGAAAAATGAATTTATTGATGCAGATGAAAGTCACCTGCCAGATCCTGAACCAGAAACTCCCAGAGTTCCAATATTATCTGAAATTCCTGATGCAGAAATAGTACCCCCATCAAGTGCTGAGGAAACTGTCTTACTCGCTGAAGAAACACTATTAGCATGGGAGAGGATGAGAAAAGGAGCCAATAAGTTGATGAAAATGTATCCGGTTAGGGTATGTGGGTATTGCCCCGAGGTGCATGTGGGTTCTTCAGGGCACAAGGCTCAAAACTGTGGAGCCTATAAGCACCAGCAACGGAATGGACAGCATGGTTGGCAAAGGGCAGTACTTGATGACCTGATACCCCCAAGATATGTGTGGCATGTGCCGGATGTCAATGGTCCTCCAATGAAGCGGGAACTTCGAAGCTTTTATGGTCAGGCACCTGCAGTGGTGGAATTGTGTGTTCAAGCTGGGGCTGCAGTTCCTGAGCAATATATGCCAACTATGAGATTAGATATAGGAATTCCATTAAGTGTTGAGGAAGCTGAAAAGGTGGTTTGAGTTTCATGGACACCAACGGCCATGTCTATAGTTGTGATGTTCCTCACGAACCATGTCTAGAGTTGCACTTTTAGCAAAAGAATGATTTAGTATCATTAAGAACTTACCGTTCTGTTGATGCCTCACTGTAAGCTTAAGCAATTTTGTCAGGTCTTGATTGTGTTAATAAAATACAAAGTATTTATTAATTACAAACATTCTTCAGTGTGATCAGTTCAAATTTTCTACAATGAGACCTTGGTTTTTTCAGGAAAAATATTTGTCATTTAACAGAACCTATGATCATTATATAGTATATTAAACTGGCTTCTCATGTTCTCAAACATGCATAATATCTCCAGCCTTGGGCACACACTCCTGCTATAGAGCTTGTATGATTAATCATACAGTCAAACAGTACTCCTTTTGTTTTTAGATTTTGTTCTAGACAACAAGGTCGCAAAACAAACATCTAGTTGAGTTAATGTAAGAATAACAAAACCAGGAGCAAACTGCAATCATAAACAGGACACAATTTGCAACTATATGGTAGTTCGTATCATTGTATGAATTAAACCCAGAAAAATTTTCCTATGTATGTGTATAACAGCATAAAACAAAACAAAAAGAGTACATCATAATATGATGTTCCAATAACCTAACATCTAATTAGTGACAAAAACTAGATAGTATAACCCATCCCCTAATGAATCAAGTTCATATATTCAAAGGTCACCTCACTTGGCAGCTGCAGCATCAGAATCATTGCCATCAGTCAGAGTGGCAAGCCAAGCAGGAGGGAGCATCCCAGTCTGTTCGTTGACCGTCTTCACTAGTGGAGGCAGCATGCTGTAGATCTCGGCCACATCTCTCATGGATCCACCAGACCCATTTCCACCCCCCAAGGCGGCCCCACCAGATCCTGATGACCAAATGCTGATCTTTGGCTGCAAACCCTGCACAGCGTCAGCATTTATCTTAGCCATCTCTTGGAATGTTCCAGAATTGATCTTCATGTAGTCCCTCAATGCTGCATAGTTTCCATCAAGGGCCTTGAGAAGGGTAATGAGGTGATATCCTTGGGCTTGAACAAGGACCGAGATTCCCTCCGCCTCTTTCTTCTTGCCATAAAGTTCTGCATCAGCTCCTTGCTGGCGAGTGTAGAAGGCAGCTGCTGATGCCTTTTCTGCCTCAGCTTGCTTTTGCATCCTGTAGAGAATCGCATCCGCTTCTCTTTGGTTGTTGTATAGGTTTCTATTAGCTTCTTGAACCTGATAAACCAAGAGTTTGCATGTTAATTCAAAGCAAGAAGTAACACAAGGAGATTAAATAGAAAATTATTACTCACATTTATTTCTGATATTAGTATCTTCTGTCATTTAAAGTACTGGTATTTATTAAGATCAGTGAATGGGGTTAAACCTTAAAATCATTACATTGCCACACGCCTTTTCACAGCATAGGAAGTTGAGAAGAAGGAAGCAACAAGATATAGTATCCAGATAGAAGCTTAATTTTGCAAAACACAGTGCAAACAGAATGTGTCACAGGGTTAGAATTGCATGCAGCTCATATTTCCATTACCAGATTTGGTTAGCATTTCAACTTTAAGGTGCCCTCAACTCTGAAGATAATTACTTTATGCTAAAATTTGTACTACTTCATTCATTTTTGGATTAATGCTATAACAATTCAATATCCTTAGCTCATATGGTTCATACTCAAGAATTTGACAAAAATTCTCAAATCCTTTGTAAAAGATGGGCATACTCTTCACATTGCTCAAGGTATCATGTACAACCAAATTACAAACTAACCAACAAAAACTTGGCTTATCTTAAACTGCAAAATGACCTTTTCACCGAATTCAACAGGTATGAAAATTCAGAGGCAAAGAGATTCTAACATAGCATCAATAACATACAAGTTTTAACATCAATAATTCTACAGAGCTAGCAAATATGTAACATGATTATTATTACATAAGCATAAACATCAATTAATTATAATAAGTACCTTGATGTCATATTCAACAGTGGCCTTACTGAGGAGGTCAGCCCTGAGTTTTTCAGTCCTAGTGAGAGCATTCTTCTTCTCCACCTCAACTTGCAACTCGGCCCCTCGAAGGGAAACAGCCTGCTCAGCCTCAACTTCTGCCAACTGAGCCGAATTAGACCAACCGGCCTTCAAAGCAGCAAGCTCGGCATTTGCTTTAGCAACATCAGCCTCCTTCTGGTTCTCAAATATCTTAATCTCACTCTTAACCTTGACTTCTGCCTTCTTGCCTTCTCCTTGCCTCTGAAGGGATATGATCTTAGTTTTTACATCAATTTTCGCTGCAGTTTGCGCTGTTTCCCCTTCCCTTTGCTTTGCTCCTACCTCCCCTTTCATCTTCGCCTCTGCAACATCCACCTTAACATACAAAACACATACTAAAATCAGATCAACCATATATATTTTCCAAAATTTAATAACGTACTAACATAAGTCTGCCTAACTAACATATTTTCTTGGACTTAAACAACACGGAATCATTAACACCAGAAATATACTACGTTAGAATTTTACTAGCAATTCAAGATTATCATTACAATTCCACTTTTTTTTTTTCTTCTTCTGACTTTTTAATATTTCCCCAATTAACCATTACTCAACACATTGTATCTCATGCGAAAATTTCAATAAACATTGCACTTTCACATCATTTAAAAACACAAAAACCCCAATTCAACAATTTTTTTGTCTAATCATATTAAACCCCTGAAAATCTACAAGAATTACAACAAAATTAAAAAGAAAACAGAAAAAACCCATGAATTAAAACTTCAAGAATCAAGAAAATGTTACCTTAGCTTGATTAGCAGCCTCCATTTGAGTCTTCTGACCCAAGTAAGAAAAATACTCATGACCAGGAACATCAACAAGCTGCTTTATATTAGCATTATATATAAACAGTCCAAACTGATTCAACTCCAACTGAACTTTCTCAAACACTTCCTTCTTAAACTCTTTAGTACCCTTAAACACCTCTTCCATAGTCATAGTAGCAGCAAGAACCCGAGTTTTGCCTTCGATAATACCCTGAACAAGTTGATGAACATGATCAGAGTTCATGTCATGGGGTGCCATGAGCTTAGCATACAGAACAAGACAAGCATGATGATCACCATCGACTCGAGGGCCGATAGTGAAGACTGCAGGGAGCACAAAAGGGAGCTTCTCATGGCTTGGACATTGAAAGTGAAGTTGACAGGTGATACATTGACACGAACGTAGCGTTGGCCTGGAAGAATGAGAGCTTTCTTTGGCTAGTTTAATGTCTTGGATTTTCCAGCCTGTTATGGCTAAGTATTCTGAAGGTCTTGCTATTTTGTATAATGGGATTATCATGGTTTAGTTGTTTTTGGGAGAGAGTTTTTGAAGGTTTTTGATGATTTTGTGTTAGTGTTGAAAATGGAGTTTTGATTTTTGGTGGGTTTGATCAAGAATTAAGCAGTATATATAGGAGATAGTAGTCGGAGCTTTTATAAAACAGAGTACTTAATTTTGGGAGTTCTATTTTTTTTTTTTTTGGCGGGTGATTTGATCTTAAATTTGGTAGTTATGGAGGTTCTTACCGTTTTTATTCTTTGTTTAAATTATTTTAGATTTTGTTACTTACCTTATATGCATGATCATTTATGAGACAAATAATAAAATTTTGATACTCATGGTTGTATTGCCCTACATTAACAATTGTAAATAAATTAATAAGTACTGTAACATTTTCCCTCAAAAAAAAAAAAAAAAAAGTACCGTAACATTTCCATAATTATACATGTTTCCTCTCTTTTTACCACATAGATCCCTCCTTATTCCCCTCAATCTCTCTTTTCTTCTTAACACCCGTGTCCTCCTCCTATGTTGTAATATCTAGGGAATCTAAGCATAATTTTTTGTTCGAGGTGCAAAATGCACCTAAGCTATAATTCAAGGTGTTAAGACCAATTTTGCTTTTACTTGTAGTTGAGAATTTGTTTGTTGAAGCTATAACTTTTATTGTTGAAAATTTACTAAGAAATCCCAAAATAAAAGTTCAAAAGAAATGCCTTGAATAGTTTTGATTTTTTCAGAAAAAACAATATATATTCTTGCTCCCTACTCCCTTGATTAGAAATTGATTTTCAAACTTCAACACAATTTATTATTATTTTTTTATTTTAATTTTTAAATTTTTAGCCGTGAGTCTTATATTATGGCAATTGAGGTCTAGTGGTTGACATGGTTGAAAGGAGTTTACTCAAGTTTAGAGAACGATGGATGAGAAATTGAGAATTAAAATTGAAATGAAAAACCAGGCTTTTTAAACCACAATTTTGACAGGATTCAAATTAATCCATCTTCAACCAAACAATCACTCCATCTCACTAAGATTTGTACCAGTTTATGTCTACTTTGTCTAGCATAAGTTTCTCTTAACAAAATTATACGTATGAATATGATGCAAATATTGTATAAGACCCTCGTTAGAATGTCAGGAAAATCTTTTTCTTTCAAGTAACAAATCGAATACTTCATAGTAGTTAACACACAACACCCTCACATCTACTATGATTTGCAAGGTTACCAGATAACAGTATATCACTAAATAGCTGTACAGTCAGTACCTTAATATAAGCTCAAAAGCTAATTAGCAAATGTATGTAACAGCGACATCACCAGCCTGACCTTAGGGCAGAATGCTTCAAGAAAGTTTAGAGACTTCATGCCAGTGAAGACCATAATGTTCAATATTGCTATTCCTGTATTCTGTTATCTAAGAAACTACCAGAACACGCACTTATATTTACGTATAACAAACTCTGGTTCACC
The DNA here is from genome assembly GCF_948465745.1 of Chenopodium album. Lineage (NCBI taxonomy): Eukaryota > Viridiplantae > Streptophyta > Magnoliopsida > Caryophyllales > Amaranthaceae > Chenopodium > Chenopodium album. Next base: position 64,804,568 of record NC_137842.1, on the reverse strand, counting down.
CATTTCAATCCAAGTGACTGTGCAAACAAAGTATCATCCCTCATTAAAGCTAGCTTTGCCATAGATTGAACTAATTGCTTCACCTCTTCTTCCGGTTCTTAGATTTGATGGCTCTGGTAGAGGATTCACCTCCTAACTTCAAAACAGCACCATCATCTACTTCATCAGAAATGGATAGCTGCTCCACTGCTTGCCCTGCTTCAAGGTGCAACATCAAGTCTTTAAGCTGCAATGACACAGAAGATTGCACGAGAGTTATCATCAGAAGCTCCAAGGTAGCTAGGCCAAAACAGAAGGAACATCCTGGAAGATGACCATTTTAACAAAATGACAAACCTGTTCTTCAAGATCTCGTATTTTTTCATCCTTCAGTCTCACAGCTTTCTCCTCCCTGCAGCAACATATAAATTGTACACTTCAGTAGCCCTATGCAACATAATTCGACTTGCAAAAGAAACAACTAACTATGTACTGTAAGGATACCATCAAAATAAATTTATTTCTGCTAGTATCAAAATAATACAATGTAGCAGAAACTTTATCAATAATAAAGCAGAGTGAAAATAAATAGGTAGGTAAAAGCACTCTTCCAAAAATATTCAAGCCTACGAATTTTCAAATTTCCCCAAGAAAAAGGAAGTTTCCCAGCCCGTCTCCCAGGGGTTTATTACATCACTCAGTCAAGCTTCAAAAGCACCTTCAATTGAGCTCACCCACCACCACTAATTAATCTCTTCAACAGATATAACAATTGGGAACTTAAAAAACAGTTATTACACTAGTTTACAGAAGCATTATGCTGAAGCATTCAAACAAACAAGATAGAAACAATTACCTCTGCTAAGCCAATTAGCGAGTAAACAAGTAATCACAAGATCAAATATTCACTTATCTTAAGAATTTTTCAAAGAATGGAAAAGGTTACAAGCATCGAGGTTATGCTTCTTTAAGGCAACTACTCCCACTATAACCCCCCCCCCCCCTCTCTAATTTTCTTGGTGTTATTCATTAATAGCTCTGTTCCTGAAAGTTCTTTGCACTTTCCATTTTTGCTATTCCAAAGTCCTTTACACTTTTGCATAATTCTATTTATGAATAATCTCATTTACTACCTTACCCCTGTTACCCTACAATATTTACACTCCCTCTCTTTATCCACTTTTTTCTTACACTCAACCACCACATCGATATTGCACACTCAAAATAAAAAAAAAAGAAAGCACAAACTGTTATTTGTGTCAAAAACACAGTTAAATGCACAAGTAAAACCCAGTCAGACACAAACTGATTCATCCATGGATCGTTAATATTAGTTCCTAAACTTGTACAGTTGTACTCCACGAACATCAGAACAAACAAGGAATTTTATTCACAGAAGGTCCATAACAAGGTCAGGGTCATGTGTCACCATTTACAATTCATCACAAATCCATCTCCTGATTTTGATACATCATCAACTTTGAACAAAACCATTATGTGTCAGAGGTGATTGGTAAATGCAAATGTTATGGTAGAATGTAGCGTCCTGTGGTATAAAATATAGAAAGGAGGATCCCTACATCAACAATTGTTTGATGATTTTCCACAATCACAATATATTAAAACAAGGTAAGAAATTGGAATTACCTTTCCTCAATCTCCTGTATCTTAATTTTCCAAATCTCTTGATTTTTCAATAGATTTTCATTAATCTGCAATCAATCATTGAACACAAGGGTCTAAGTTCATGTTCGTAAAACCACCGAAAATATAAACAAATATATTCATAGATGACAAAAGCTAGCACAAGAAATCTATCCAGCTATTAGCCAGAACCTGAGTCGGACACATACATCATCCAGAAATTTCTTTTCTTTGATACATCTATCCAATTTTGCTTGCAATTTCTGCAATTTCAAGCTCACAGCCTTGCCAACAGCTTCAGCTATATCTTTTTCAGTCTCTTCTTTAATCTCTTGCAACAAAGATTCAAAATACTGCAAATACAAACCAAAATAATGATCTAGTCAGATCAAGAAATGGCACAATTATCATTTCACAAAGAACAATGCACAAGACATAGTAAAACAAATTCATTAGGTGCCCTCACCAATTTTTGATTCTCAAGCTGTGTGGAAAGAAGCTCATTGTATTCATTTACGATCTGGTAAGACAACCAAGTGCAGGGAAATTTAATCTCTGCAATTTGCAGCAACAAACCAAAGATCTATAGCTTTAAATTAAGAAAACAAAAAAAACATACAGCTTCAACTTTACTATTTACAATAGCATCGTTTATTCCAGGATCCCCACTACATTCACAGCTTCCACAGCCATGCGTAGCATGTGAACAAGGAACATTAAGTTCAACCAACTTCCCATCAGTTTTGGACTGTATTAAACGGTGCACATAGTTGTCACCAACATAGTCCCAAACACGCCTAGTTTCCAAGTCCAGGGAATAACAGTGCTGTGTTTCTTTCCAATGCATAATAGCATGGCCCTCTTTATACCTGGATTAAACGCTTCCTGGTCAGAAAATTATAACAATTAGAATATCTTGTCTATTTGACAGTTATATTACATATACTGTTTGATGTTTTTATTTTGATTTATTTTCTTTACGTTCCTTTGGCCATTTGAATAATGATAACAGTTTCTTAGCATTAGCTACTTGAAAGTTGAAACTCGGGGTTATACAATGCAAAAATTTTCTCATAACAGAAAAAGAGTTATTACCTTCCACAACCCACAAAACCACATATTACGCATATCCACAAATTCTCTGAGGTTTGACAAACGAAACATGTTGAATTATCAGGTTGCTGCTGGCAATATCGACAAACCTATATGATGACCATAACAGAGTAATGATTAGAATCAGCAATACCTTAGCAGCACACAAAAGGTTGATATTCCAGGGTTGGTACCTCTAATTCCAGAACAGGAAAGGCAAAACAATGATCAATAAATCTCCTAACAATTTCAAGCTAGCAAAATTACAAAGCAGGAAACCAACAAGACAACTAGTCAACTACCACTCTTGGGGTTTGGGGGAAGGTAAAACTGAATCAACAAAATTTCACAGCCCTGGATTATATGCTTGGTAGAAAAAACAAAATGTTACTCATTAGTTATATGAAAATTCTGATTTGTAGAAGTTTTTCAATAAAATAAGCACTTAAGCTATAGGCGCAATTGCACAAAATATACTCAAATAGAAATAGAGTAATCAACACACATAAAAGTTACAAAGTTTTATTTGGGGAGTCTGAACTCTAGCATGTGACACCAATTTTCAGTTCTTAAAGAATGAGCAACATAAGTACACCAATAGCACACAAAAAAATTGTAGTAAAATTCAAAAAAGATTAAGCTTACAGGACAAGAAGAATCTGTCCACTTAGAGATGCAGGAGCAGTGGAAAGAATGATTGCAAATGGTTGTGAGAATTCCATTGGTTTCTTGATCCAATCTCTCTGCCATGTAAGCAAACATTTAGAAAGACCATAAAAGCCAAGGGGCAAAAGCAAAGAAGACAAAGCTTATGGCCATTTCCACAAAAATTTTAGTGGTACGGACATGTATGTGTAATTATATGCTTTTGTGTAAACAAATCATGTCATATGTCAACAAATTCTAATGATTAAATATCCACACAAGATGAATAAAAATAAAAAACTAAAAGTCATGTACTTCTAAAATGTGATTCACAAGTTTTGACTTTAAATAGTCTATTCAACAAAATCCACCAAGAATGTACAAGGTAATTGTCAACATTGCCTCATTAGTACGAACCTCAATTGATAAATGTTCCTAAGCATCTAGGTTAATCACTTAATCCAGGAGAAGGTTAAATACTCCCATTAGTTCTGCACTAGTTTGCTTGGAGCAAGACATTGATTGATGTGAAAATTAAGCTGCTAAAGAGGGAGGAGAAAATAATATTAAAATTTAAAAAAATAAGAAGTTCCACTTGGTTTATGTTTACACTAGTTATTTTAATATTTTTCATTTCAATAGTAGCAACAAATCTAAAAAATTTGTGAAAAGAAATACAGAGATATGCCATAAATATACATAAACATACCTAAACATACTGGACATGTAGGTTGCTCAGTTGAGTTCCCAAGAGAAGCTTGTCCATGTTCAATAGAGCCCGTGTATTGCACATCAATAATAAAATGCACATGACAAGCTTCTGGCTAGAGAAATAAGCAGTCAGAATTTACCAAAAAAGAAGGTAAAAAGATGTAAAATACTTTGCATACACTTAAAGAAAAGTTTTTGAAGTCAACAACCTCCAAAGATGAATATGTTTGCCCATTGAAATGCTTGTAGAACCCATCTGTTGAGTCCTGACTGTCAAATCTAATCAGAACAATATATCTGTCCTCCATTTCATCATTCCTTGACAGAACACATAACAGTCAGAACACATTCAATAAGTACGCATAGAAAATGAAACATCACACAAGAAATCCCTTAAGATGTAAACTTCTCACCTGACAATCCGCATTTCAAGCATATGCTGGATAAAAGAACCAGAAAACCGGCAAAAATCTGCATAAGTCATGTGATTTGGAACCCCAAGAACACATACAAGAGGTTTTCTGCCAACCTAAGCATCATCACGAGTGGGTTAGGTCTTTCTTAAAATAATTATCAATGTGATGGAACTTGTAACAAATTTTGAAGATCATTATGAAAGTTTGTAACCATCAGTCCATCACAGCAAGAATGTACAGGATTCCATGAAAACTAAAGAATATACTTATTGCTGTAATTCATTAATTTGACTCTGGAACACCCATCCTTTTTCTCCTTATACCCAAAAGGACAGAAAATTATTGCTTTTCCAAGACTGTTATGCTGTTTAATCTATTAATTTGTTCTACAGTTTCAAAAACTTACTACCCGACTTTAAAAAAAAAAAATCAAATTTTAAACATCTCCAACAATACCACATTCATAATCATGATAGGATAAGATGCCCCTAATAAAATTTTATGACAGAAAGTGACCCTAGCGTTATACTAGTGAAACAACAACAACACTTCTTGTAGGACTTCAAAGTCAAGCAATTCATTTATAGTTTCGATGTCTCAAGACTCCCAACAGTAACACAATACATTCAGACAAAACCCCAATCAAGAATAATGGAATATACAAATGATCAAAAATCAACCTCAAAGTCTACAAAGTTTCACTTAGAGAGGATGAATACATGATGGAGGGAGTACAAGGTATAATACTAATGCATACCAAGTTGGAACGTACAAATACTAATTCATGATTGGAACCAAGTTGTAAGATTGCAATTAGGTATAATACTAATTTTCCAAAAGCTCCAATAAGACTCCAATCTAGTGCAGAACAGGGAGGGGTGGTGGCAAGACCAACACAACCTAATTGCAATCTTACAACTTGGTTCCATAACACTAATGCATACCAAGACACCAAGTAAAAACTACATAACCCAATTGTTCACATTAAAATTCCTTGATAAATTGTTCGAAAATCGATATCAGAATACATTTCCAGCTTTGATGATCTAATACACACTTCAAACTAAGCCATTTTTTCTCTCCGAAATTAATTCCATCAAATATTGTAATTACATCATATGGACCAACCTATTTGATTCCACAAAGCTAAATTATCAAACAAACAACTCAATTAGACAAATTAAAACCTTAAAATTCATAAAATCAGCAAAAAAAACTCAGAGCAAAATTAAAAATGGAGAGAAAGTATACCGGAAGAAGGGAAAGTGAGGGAGAAGAAACATCATTGGAGAAAAAATGCATGACACCTCGAGTTTCTTCAATTCTAGGGTTTCCGGAGGAAAACGACAGGGTTTGAGTAGAGATGCTGCTACCGGAGAGTTGCGACGAAGAGTCGCCGGAAACTATAATCTCCGGCGCCGGTGGAGGAGGAGGAAGAGGAGAGGTTAAACTGCTTTGCGGTGGTTCGGTGGTGGGAGACGTGCTGGCGCTTGCAGAGGTTGCTTCCGCCATTTTTGGGATGATTTTGAGTATTGAGTTTAAAGAGAGAAATTTGGGAATTGAAAATGTGTAGACGATGAATATTTATAAGGTACGAATGTACGATGGTAGATTGGTAGGTGGTGTTGGACCATTCTGTCACTAGGGTCTTTCCGTCGGGTTACTTATTTAACGGTTACTCATTCGGTCATGAGTTAATTATTTAGGGGTTACTTAGGTCGATTAGGGATTACTCGATCGGTTAGGGATAATTCTGACCACACGGCGTAGCCAACCACATATGTAACTTTGTATTAATCACAACTCTTTAAGCATCTCCTCACGATTTACTCCTAGTGATTTACAAATGGGAACAAGATCCTCTCTGATTGAGCTAGTCGAATTTTGTTTACATAGTCATAAAAGTTCAACAAAAGCAGTTTTTAAAACGAATCACTATTACGAGTAGTAGGGTCGTTCACATTAGGTTATCTGTATCGTTAAGCATTAACGATACTGTTAACCGTTAGAGCGATTACTAAAAATCAAGGTTAACCGTTCCTTAATGGTACGGTTACCGGTTAACCGCGAACCATTAATTAAATTTTAAATCATTACTTTTTTGCTCTTTTAATAGTTTCAAGCCTAATACATAGTTAATTATAAACAATAATAAGTTCAAATTAGTTGGATACAAACCTATAAGTTCGAGTATTGTCATCCGTTGCCCACAAAGGTTGGGCATGAGGAGAGAGATTGTAAAAGAATATTAAAAAAATCAAAAAAATATTATTTTAAGAGAGAGAAAAACATTGCCCAGGTCATGACCATGACCTTTGGCTAAGGGTGGGCAAATGCTTAGAAAGCGCCACTTGTCACCATTTTATTGGACTAGTAGTTTTTACTTTTTTTTTTGTTTGCAAAGTTATTGTTTATGTGATAATTTATGGTAAATCTGTACAAACTACGGATTAATATTTTTCATCAAATATTGCAATTGTAGAATTATCTTGATTTAGATAATCATGTATTTTTATATCTAGTACTAATTTAAAATTTGTTATCGTATTATAATATTATTACATCTATACTATCGTTTCACTAGTAGTTTTAACATTTAAAATTAATAGTTATTTTTAATTTATATTGATTACATGTTTTAATCTATTAGTATTATTAATTACTAAAAATTAATTAAGTAATTATAAGTGATTGAGTAGAAGAAAAAATAGGAAAGAGAAAATTTGTGACCATAAATTTATAGGGCAACTAATGGGAGTATATGGGTATAAGTAGGTATGAGGATTGGGCATGAGTGAGGTGAAAGAGAGAGATATTAATTAAATATAGTATGACCATCATTGCCTTGGGCAATGGATGGCTATGCTCTAAAGGTCACTTAGAAGAAACTTGCATGATTATATATATATATATATATATATATATATATATATATATATATATATATATATATATATATATATATATATATATATATATATATATATATATATATATTTCCTAAGAAAGTAAATAAAAATAAAATTTTAAATCAAAACGATTAATCGATGGTTAACCGTTTACTCAAATAAAACTGTAACCGTAACTGTTAACCGCTACATTTAACAGTTCGGTTAACCATAACCATTTAAATTTTAACAGTCCGATTAATTACCCTATTAAATTCATTGGTTATACCGGTTAACGGTTACCTTTTTTTTTTTTTTTTTTTTTTTTTTTTTGGTTTTGTTGCACACCCCTAACAAGTAGTATGACTTTATTTTGGTAAAGATGTAAAGCAAATACTCTCTTATTGACACTAATTCCTTTTCTCTCCTTCCATCTCATGGCCATGCCAGCGATCAACTACCTTTGTGGATCAAGTCAACCAAACAAAAGACACTCTAGTAACCAACAAGAGTTGGCTCAAGTGGTAAGCAACTTGATGTCGCTTAAGGAAGGTCTCGGGTTCGAGCCTCACCGTATGCAGAAACTCTTGTTGGGAGACTCACCCACCATAAGTCAGGTGTGCTACCCGAGTCGGATCCGGATGCAGTCGGAGCTAAGCTCCGGTGAGCCAGGTGGGCAACCTTAAAAAAAAAAGACACTCTAGTAGAAAAATATGTAAAGTGGACGTATACTAATCCCTTAGGGAAAGGCATTTTCTCATGCGAGTGGTGCTCACACTAGTGCTAATTGTCGTGTGGTGGTGCAGTGGGTGGTACTAGTGTTCGACTGGTCGTGCTGTGGTGAATGGTGATAGAGGAGAGAGAAAGGGGTGTGGCTGCTGAATTTACAAAATAACCCTTGATATAAACAAGTTTTGATCGTATACAGTTTTAACTTGTATTTTCTCGCTATGAAAATGTTTTACTCCTTTAATTTCCTCATTGTTCAATAGTATTTTTGTGGGTCAAACTTTAGTAACTTTGACTAAATTATCATTATTTTATCCTGGTAGGAGATATGTTTGCAATATATAGTCAAATTAGCTTAGAGTTTTTCACCATTATTATTAGGTCTGGTTCTTTCTCTTTATTCATATAATATGAGTAATATATAGAAAAATAATTTAAGTTTAGCAAAAATAAATTTGGTTAACTAAAAATAAATTTTAATCTATAACCAAAAAGAATGCAAATAGAACATTATTTTGTTTATTTTTTAATATAATTTTAACACAATAAAAACGAAAATGTTTAAATTTAAGCCATACTCCCTTTGTCCTCTTTTAGTTGCACCACTAGATTAGTACCCGCGCGTTGCACGGTAGTGATAAATATTTTTTTTCATATTTCTTTAGTACATGTTATATAAATATATACTACCTCCGCTCCAAATTACTCGCAACTTTGGAATATTTTATATCTCACAAATAATACCCCAAAGTTCCGGAGGTAGTATAAGAAAATATGTACATTTTTTTAAATGGTGGGTTATAATTTAATGTTACATCATAATAATATTTATTATATTATTAAAAATATATTAAAATGATGGTTATTCAAAATATATTTAATATTGCATCATCTAATAAGGTTATACGTTTAGAGTGCAAGCACAACATTACAATATTGATGTCAAACACTCAAAGTCAAGTTTTAGATTTTTCCTTTTCATATATACTTGGTCCTAGTTTATAGCAAGTAAAATGAAAAGGCAAATAAAAAATAAATAAATAAAAATTTGATGACATCATATATAAATTTGGAGGGAAATTTTGTAATGAGAAATTGACACATAACACATTTTAGCATGTTTTGTTTTAGTATTAGTTTATAGAAGATATGAATGATAAAACTCTCTTAGGGTGTGTTCTATTCACCTGATTTTCACTGATCTGAACTTATTTGAACTTACCTGAACTTATCTGAACTTGTTAAAACTTATTTTAGTTGTAATTTGTACTTAGGTAACCCTTATTAGAACTTATTAAACCTGATTTGAACTTATCTGAACTTAACTGAACTTATTACACCTGAAATAAGTTAAAATAAGGTGAACAAAACAGACCATTAGCCTCACACAATAAATGGGTCCTTGTTAAAAAAAAATGATTTGAGAGAGTTTTTTTTTTATTTTTTTTTTTTTTTTATTTTTTATGTTCCGGTTATTTCGGATTTGAGGATCAGTTCTACTATTAGTGGTTAGGTTCCGCTCCTCTTCCAATCAATGTTGCGGGGGATCGAGATATTATCTTGAAACCCGTAAAAAGTAGGGTTGTACAGAGTTTGGTCTGGACCGTAACCAAATCAGACCAAACCACATTTTAGCCGTTTGGTTTGGTTTACGGTTTGGAAAAATACGGTTTGGTTTCGATTTTTTGGGAAATACGGTTTGCGGTTTGGTTTGGTTTTTCAAAAATTATAAACCAAACCAAACCGTAAACCAGTAAACCGCATTTTAATATTTATATATTATTTAAAAATTAAAATAGTTATTATATATTTTAAAAAAGAAAAAAAAAATAATAAAAAAACATGAAAAATCAGTAGAAGACAGTCAGTAATTCTGTATACTACTATACTCCAAGATCAGTTTAGCTCTGGCAATCATTGATATTGCATAATGTAGCCCCTAATGTTGTCAAGTTGCTGCCAATTATTAAAAACTATAATGTAGTATGAATTTTTTTTTTTTCGGACAAATGTATTATGTTTTTTTCCACTGTTAATTTGTTATGTATTATTTTTATTATGTGTTATTGTGTTAACACTTGATTAGTTGGTTGTTATTTTTATTAAAACTTTGTAGTATAATATAATCCGATTATAAATTTATTAATATTTGACAATATTTAGAAAAAAATGTCGTCTCATCATAAACCGCACCAAACCGCATTATTACGGTTTGGTTTGGTTTGGTTTCAATATTAATATGGTTTGGTTTGGTTTGGAAAATTGACCAAACCGTATTTTGCGGTTTGATTTGGTTTATACTCAAACCGCACCAAACCAGACCATGTTCACGTAAAAAGTCAGGTGAAACAACCGAAAGACACGAGTAAACAAGAGTTAAAGGGTTAAAATTCAACCGACTACTGCAGAGTTAATTACAAGTATTAATTGATTAAGCACTTCATCGGCTCATAGTCATCGCGAGTTCTCCAAGCCATCTCCCAATCTACTAAGGTAAGCATTTGTCAGTTCAATATCTTTCCATTTTCAATCTATTATTTTAAATTTCATTACTTTGCAAATTTTCTTGTGTTTGATTTTAATAATTTATGGTATGTTTATTATGTTAATGTTCTATTGATAAATTGAATTCATATTATGAGAAGAGGAACTCTTGCTTAATTGCTTTGTATACATTAGATAGTTTAATGAATCACCTCCAAAATATAGTTTAAATTACTTTAAGTTTGCCCCTTTCAATTTCAAGTGGTGGGTATTTATCAAATGTTTGTAGATGGGTCTAATTTGGATGAACCAAGCTTATGTGCAAGATCAATTATATGTTTAACCTGTAAATCTTGGCATATTGATTGTGGACAAATTTGTTTATGTGATTCGTTACAATATTAGTTGATAGTGTGATGCGTTCAAATGGGGTTACTGAAAATACATAACCAAGGCTATAATTTTGAAGGGTTAGGAGTGTTTTATGGTATACTTTAGGTGTTAAATTCTGATGTGAATTGGCTTGCATCGAATGCAGCTTTTTTGAAAATTATCGTGTTTCGTGATTGCTGTTATGGGGGTTAAGGGGAAGTCAAATGTTTGCTTGTTCAGTTATGTACATAATTCGTGAGATTTATTGAACAGTTTGTTATCATTTTTGATGGAGTTAGGTATGGAGATCACACCACTAGATATTCAAGCGTTTATGAGTGAGCAACCACTAGGTAGGGTGGATGCATTTGGCAAGACTTTCCTTGGTCACATTCCTGCAAACAATTCCTATGGACTTAGGGAGATGGATGTGGCGATCAGAGTGTCGCACCCTCGAATAGAAGATCAAGAAGAGAATCTTCAAATACAGTTTAAAGTATGTTGAATGTTCTATAGCTGATGTTGTTCTTTTTCTAAATTCTTTGTTTGTTTTGCTGATTGTTGAATATGATAATTGATTCGTAAAATTTTAATCTAAAAGTGGTTTGTTTCAGCTGGCTATTAGTTGCATAGGCTAATATATTAAAGTATCATATATAGTAGTTATAGAAGAGCTTAATAATTGATTGGTGCTTGTGTCTATTCCATGTGCGTGTTTTGTTACAAAATAAGTGAAAAGGGTATTGTTATTTTAGATCCTATCTGCTCCTTACATCTGCTGCTTTGACTTGACGCTTAACTGATCGAATTTTATTTTGGAGCTCAAATCTACTAATTCCTGACAATTACTGCCGATTTGGCAGGCTGTAATAGAAGGGTAGGATTGATAAAAAAAATTGTCTAACACCCCTTTGCCCATTCCTTTTATTTGTCCCCATTTCTCCCCTTTTTGCCATTCCCTTCCGTCTTTGGCAAATTTGCCTCTGCCATATCTTTCTTTCTTTTCTATTCTCTTTCACTGCCCTCTCAACCAGCAACTTCATATTATTTTGATCATTTGCTATTCCTCTCTTATTAGTCCTATCCTTCTGTTTATTTGAATACAGCTTTTGTGTGGATCTAATTCTTCCTTTCCGAAGTAGAAATTTCAACCGCTAGGTACTTATACTAGGTGGCTTATCTTATCAGCTTCTAGCACTGTACCCTTATCAAGAGGCATTTAGGTCTTCTGTGCTAAAAGGGACGGAGAGGTGTGGGGAAAGATTTGAGTGGGAGTACTGTTGTTGGAGATACTGGTTTTCGTCAATTTCTGGTGGTACGCAATATGTTGTTGATAAATCATCAACTGCTGAGCATGAAGGAGAGTGAAGATGAACCAGTGATTCATCGTTGCCTATTTTCAGAACGCTCTTTCATTTGTTATGTCAGATCATTTTTGGTATCTAAGTTTTGTTTCCTAGTTTTTAGTAGATACTTTGGCTAATGAGAATGGAAGCAGGTTGAAGTTGAATGTGAATTATACTATACTTTCCGAAGATCCAGCAAAATACTTTTATTAATGAGGTTACAACTTACACGGGCTTTTCGCTTGCTAAAACCTCAAGAACTTTGGTAAGGTTACAAAGATGCCTATCTCAGAGCAAACCTCACCCCTCTTAAGCTCATTATTTCTCGAATCCATCTGCTGGGCATGGGAGTACATTATCAACTTTCTCAATTTCATGGCTCAATTATGCCTCGTCTTGGTCTATAATCATTGAAATTCAAAACCACCTGTATATTTTACTGATCTCCATGTTGTATTCCTGTGAGTTCAGGTATAAGACAGCGTCAAATGATAGCCAAGATTTTTCTTACCCCTATTATGTAACGACTTTTGGAGAGATTAGCCAGTGTGATAGGCACATTCTTTGATTGACTTTGGATCAAAATGATTTTTCTGTGATTTTACTTGCATTATTTTAAATAATATTTTTCTTCAGATTATTACTTTGAGCTTTAAGATTATCCCTTTATAATGTTGTTGCTGTTTTGATTGTCTCTTTCTACTTCATATTACTTGTCACTTTCAGTATGCTCATAGACGGATCCAAGGAGGGGCCTACCCGGGCCTTGGCCCCCCCAATGCCCAGATTTTGATATTATATAAATAAAAAATCTTGTATAAGTATTCAAGTTTTATAGTTGGCTTAGTTGGTTAGTTACTTGTTCCATAGATTTGGAAAGTCAAGGGTTCAATTCCCCTTGTTTGCAGATTTTTTTTTTAGTGTGGATTTCTTAAACTCATATCCATTTATGGCTTTATTATTTGAAATGCTTTATAACTTCGGCCCGGGCTATAAAAAATTTCTGGATCCGCCCTTGAGTATGCTAATTGCCAATGCTGTAATGAATGTTGATTTTAGACGTGTTAGAATATCAGTGCAAGTTTATTTGCCTCTTAAAAAAACTAATGCAATATTACGTCATTTTGAAATGCAAATGTAATGGAGAGAAAACACTTAATACATGTGTTAATAAAGAATAGAGGGAGCATTTAGTTCTTACGTACGGAGTATGTTGAATTCAATCAACATTTAAAGTCGGCAACTTTTCTTTTTTCTGGGACTTATGCCTGTAATTTATTTGTTTGCATTGTGAACTGCAGAATGAGTTGAAGTTGTGTTCTCTTAAACACCGCAATATTATTGGTTTGATTGGATTTTCCGAGACAAAGGAGAACTTTTACCTTGTCTATGAAATGGTGCAAGCCAGGCCGTTATCAGAACTTGTCAAGGGTTAGTTGCTTGTTTGCTTTGTCTAAATCTTATAATTGTGACTTATTCAATTCTGTTAATGCTTGAGAGTGTAGCATAGCGATACATTTTCTTTTCATTTATGATCATTTTTAATGAAAATGGTATCTTCCCTTTTCTCTAAAAATTGTGAACCTTCTCCTACTCTATCCCTTTTCTTAGTTCTCTGTTTTCTATTCAGATCCCCATATTATGTTATACATATGGGACAGGTTGGACTTTAGAAGCAAGAAGAGTACCTATTGTTTGTATGTGGATCACTTCGATTATGAATATGGTCTGTTGGACTTCTGAGTCATGTCTCTGTGATTCGAACCGAGTAAATAATGGCAAAAACAGAAACCTAATGCATCTTCATCTGCTTCTTCAACATTGAATTACCCTGGCTTCCATATTTGTTTTAGTTACTGATCTAGTTAACCTAATTGATTTATAACGCATGCATTACTACCATCAGTCCATCAGCATAACATTTTTTATTTTTTTTTGGTCAAACAGGCTTGACATGGGAACAAGCATTGAAGGTTCTTAAAGGAACTGTCTCCGGGTTGGCTTTTCTTCATAGCCATTCAGAAGGGCCATTTGTGCATTCCAACATCAGTACTAACAGTATTCTTGTTACTAAGGTATAATCTTTTGTAAAATTGCTTTGTATTATTTTATATGCCCCTGAATTGTTGCTTTGTTAGTCTGCACATATTTGCATCTCTATATCCTGCAGATAATTGAAATTTACTATTTTATTGCCAACTGACCAAATATGTACCTTTTGTACTGTTGTCCACTGATCTGCAGGACTTTGTCCCTAAAGTCGTTGATTTTAGGCATTGTGTAGTGGAAGGGCAAAGAACCACCCACGATAATCCCAGATACTATCCTTCATCGCAAGAAGGTATGCGTTTTTAAATTGATCACAGATGTGTTCTCCAAAATCATGGCTCATCACGTTTTATATATTGAAAAACAGGCGCTATTGTCAAGGAAGATATCTTTGCATTTGGACTTCTTGCCCTGCAGCTGATTACCAAAGATGGAAGAACAGCTTATGCAGTGGAGGAAGGTCTAGACCTCTCTCCTCACCACATACTTGATTTATATGTCCCAATGTTCAGAGAGAAGGGAAATCTTGTGCATGCATCATATGGGCAAGAAAAGGAATCGAGAAAGATTACAGAAATGATATTCAACTGTTTGAAGAAGGATTCTCCACTTGATTTGAAAAGTTTTCACAGAGATTTGGTTTTATTAAGCTTAACTAAACAATGTTAATTGTCAGTTAGTTGTCCATATCATGTTCCAGTAGCTGCAATATTGTCACCAAGAATGAGCAGTGTTGTGTACAGAATAAATCATTTGTAGCAATAGTAAAGTTTTCTTGTTATACGGAGGTTCTTTTTGTGAAATCTTTCATTTTCATACACACTTCTCATAAGGAATTACCAGATCCTCTCACGCTCCCTTACCTCTGTAGTAAGTAACACCACGTAATGTATTACGAAACAGGGAAAAAAACTCAAAATTCAAAACCTGAATGCGCCTGTTAACTTTAGCACCATATTATCTTAAAGTTGCGATATCCTTTACCTAGCAGACTGCCCACCAAAGTGTTGAAAAGTTTACCTGTTAATTTTACAGTGCAGGTTAGCTGCTGCGAAACCAGTGGAATACTCTTAGAAAAGTACAGTGCTTGAGAACCTTTGTTGTAGATTCCATAAACCTCAGGTCAGTTATTTCAAATTAGATTGTTGTGATGAATCTTCTCTTGTAGCTATTTACAAATGTAACAAACTCAGATAACCGGAAATTCAGTAATTACAAAGCTTCAGATGACAGTCATTACCATTGTAACATTCAGCTTTACAAAGTAGAAATACAAAATTCAAGAGAAATTCTTTCCCTTGCTAAATTAAGTAAGCTAGTGATTAGATACAAGTACAAACCTAATCAAATGCAGAAGATCAAGAAAAATTAACCGAGAAAGGAATACAAACATTTGTTTGGGACACTCCAACTAAAAGGTTGTGATAATTCAGACTGATTTGCAGAAATAAAGGTTTTCCAATCTTCTAATGCAGTCTTTAGATCAGCAATTTTGCTGTCTAATCCCACACAACAATTAGCATGCATTGTACAAACCTTGTTGAAATCTCTGCTAGGCGAACAAAATCCACTAAAATAATCAGTATTCAAGAACCTTATTTTCAACCCAAGTAGTGCAACAACTGGATCATGCTTTATTCTGTTAAAAGCATCTTGTTCATGTAAATGTGGATACAAGTGTCTTGATGATACCCAAAAGTCGTAGAATTTGATGGTACGATTGTTAGACCTCGCGAAAAGAAACCCCATGTTGGGGAAGTTGTTCAAGTCATACTGATCTCCATTGAATCGATCACATGAAGTTTGGAAGTCTGAATCATCAGTGATAAAATGTGGGAATGGATCTCGAAACCATACAACATCAGTATCCTGTAAAAGCAAAAAATATGCAGTTGATTATATATTATAGTTATGTTTGGTAATACTAATAAAAAAATGTGTCATTTCTTAAGATTACCGTTATAATGAAGTTATATTCCAAGGTCAAAATAGTTTGCAAGAAAGCAAGTCTTCTCCACAATATGTCCAAATACAGGGGTGTCATGAAGTTGGCTTGATGAGCAATTGCAGATGATTCATTAGTCTTCAGAAGATAACAATGGGAGACTAATGTCTGGCATCGAGTGTATGCGTCATCGTTGACTGCTATAACCAACAAATGGTTGAGAAGGTAGGCTGTATTGTTACCAATTCTGAAACTCTCTAGGAAGATATCGAAAATCGAGTTTGGTGCTGCCCATGCCTCGTTTAAGTATGTCAAGATCACTGTTTTCTCCTTTGTTGAAGCTGCCTTTAGAAGCTTTCTTAGTTCATAATACTCATCATGGACCTTCAAGTTTCAAAATTTTTGATAAAATGTAAGAAATCAAATCACATTGCATAAGAAAGCAAAAGGTTTTGCAAGAAAGAAAAGAACTACTCCCTTTATAAGAAAGGGGTAATCCTTTAATTTGGTAATTCTAAAAACACTTGAGAGAGTTGAGAAAACCCGAATTTAAATCCCTTTTCAGACAACTTTCCTCAATTCTTTGTTTATTTTCTCTAATAATTTTAGTTTTTATAAAAAAGAATTCTTACAACGGTATCAATATGTTATGGGTAAAAACTCAATTTTACCAGGCCATGTTAATTTATTAAAATAATGATGGAGATAGACAATGCCAAAATGTTACACGCTCTACATGTAACAAGTTATAATATGACATGATAAAGTTTCAAGCATTCAAAACAACGCATAGTTTAGTAACAAATTCTCGAACATGAAAAATTATATTTAATGCTTATCAGCAACCTTAAATTTATCGAAAATGCAAAAGAAAGGAAATTGATCTATTGTAACAAGAAAATTGTAGACTCACTTGTTCATCAAGGGGCGAAAATCTATTGAAACGATTGAAAGGAGAAGTGAAGCTTAAGACGAGGAATGCAAATGCAAGAGTTGAGATCAACACCGCAATTTTAAGCAATATAACAAAATTACATGGCCTTGTTGTTGTTGATGATGAAGAAGAAGAATTCATCAAATTCAAAATTGGACAACTCCAACCTTTTATCTCCACCATACGTCCTCCAATTGTTTTGGGGATCAAATTTGTTTATATTTCCACAGAAAAATTACAAGGGTTACATTATATATGTTTCGGATTGTAAGTTGAATTACATAGATTTCTATGTTGTTTAAGGAAACTATTGAGATCATATCATATCTTTGTGTGATTTGGTAGAATATTTGTAGCTCTATATATTTCCCAAGGTAAATCAATGAAAGGCAAGCAATTCTATTGTGATTATTTTCTATTTCTCTTTAATTCTTCATGGTATCACACTACAAGAAAAATCACTTTTCGTAGCGATTATTTCGTAGGGATTGTACATTCGCTACAATATGCAAGTATGTTTGTGAAATAACTAAGGATGTATCATTTTTACAATCGCCATGGTTTTCCCATATAAAATCGATACGGAAAACATAATAATACATATCCACACTATTTTTACACATTTATATAATTTTGAGAAATCGAATCATTTACAATCGCCACTAAATCCTAAAAATCGATACGAAAAGCCTTTTCAACACTAGATATATAAATATTGTTTGACAAAGAGTACATAAAATATGTCATAGCTTATTGGTGAAACATTTAATATAAGAGTTTGAGGTTGCATGTTCGAATCTTGTAAAGATCATACGCAAGTTTTTTTTTTTTTTTGAAGAAAATGAGTTAAACATTTATAGCGATTGTAATCGCTACAATAATCACCATGATTGGATGTAGTTTTTCGTATCGATTATTGAGGCCAATCCCAGCGATATTGAAAACCACTACTAAAGGCTAAGGCAACGGGGGATATTGTATCGAATGAACATTCGTTGGGAAAGCATTTTGTTGCAATTACAATCGATACTAAAGGTTAAAATAATTGCTACGAAAAGGTTATTTTCTTGTAGTGTCAAGAGCAAGGTTTGTTTTTTTGATTTTTTTTCTAAAACACCATGGCTGGTGACGATGTTCCACCACCGCCACCACCCAAGATTGAACCAAACTCTCCGTACTATTTAGGACCTCAAGATAGGCCTGGCGATTATATTACTCCGACTCGACTCAAAGGCGATAACTACGATGGGTGGGCTGCCGATATTCAGACTGCCCTTGAGGCACGTCGTAAATTCGAATTTCTTGATGGTACGATTACAGTGCCTGAATCACCATGTACGAAATCAGACTGGACTGCCATCAATGCTATGCTGATTTCGTGGCTCTCAAATACAATTGCTCCAGAGGTAAAATCCTCCCTTTCAAAATTCAGAGAAGCAAAGCCTTTTTGGGATCACCTCCAAAAACGTTTTGCCCAGACGAACGGTCCCCGAATTAAGCAACTTCGCTCTTCGATTGCTAAGTGTGAACAGATCAAAACTATGGCTGTTTCAGTATACTTTGGCAAATTACACGCTATATGGCAGGAGCTTGATCACCATGAGCCTCTAATCTCCTGCTCGTGTTGCTCCTCTTGTACAGCGGGAAGGCTTCACAAGCAGCGTCGAGACCAATCCCGTCTCCATGATTTTTTGATGGGGTTGTACTCGGATTACTACTCTTCTCTTCGTTCAAATATTTTGTCACAAGATCCTTTGCCAAGTCTAGACAGAGCGTATCAACTGTAGTGCAAGAAGAACGGGTACACAATTCAAAAAAGGAGCACGAAACTAATCCCACCGAGGCAGTCGGCTTTGTGCTCCGAGCAACTACAGGTGGGGGGCGTGGCTCTGTTTGTTCTCACTGTAAAAAATAGGGTCACGACTTCTCTACTTGTTGGTTTAAGGACCCATGTCCTCATTGTAAGAAAAAGGGACACGACCCTACTCGGTGTTTTGAAGTGGTCGGGTTTCCTCCGGGCTGGACATCAGGTCCGAAAGAGGCAGCAGCAGGTCCGGGAAAAAGGGGGGAGTGCGTGCCAATGTAGCAGCAGCAGAGTCTACCGCGGCTCCTCCCTCGAATCCTGGCAGTAGCAGTGGTGTATTCATGGCTGAATAATGGAAATCCCTTTCAGGTTTTATTGGTAATACGAATATTCCTGAAAATCGTTTACACGGTAAGTTTGATGATTCTTGTTGGATAATTGATACCGGAGCTACTCACCACGTTACCGGTAATCAATCGTGGTTGTTTGACGCTCGTTATATTGAATGTCCGGTTGGTTTACCGAATGGTGAGAGTGTGTTAGCTACTTTGGAAGGTTCTGTCCGATTGTCCGATAAAATTACCATCACTGGAGTTCTTTTTGTGCCACACCTTAATTGCAATTTGCTTTCTGTTACAAAACTCTGTGATCAATTAAATGTTGTTGTCCAATTTAACTGTTATATGTGTGCTATACAGGACCGACTAAAGCAGCTGATTGGAACGGGAATTAGGCGAGACGGACTATATTATTTCTTTGGCAAACTGGACGTGGTGTAACGTGTGTCTGTGGTTGAAGCAACGTCAGATTTGGAGCTTTGGCATAGGCGTCTGGGGCATCCTTCGGAAAAAGTAGTTAAGTTACTTCCGCATATTAATAATAAAAATAGTTTAGATAAGGGTTGTGAAATGTGTTTCCGTGCTAAACAACCTCGAGACAAATTTCCTTTGAGTGATAATAAATATTCTAGAATTTTTGAGAAAATACATTGTGATTTATGGGGTCCATATAGACATGTTTCGTCATGTGGAGCTCGATATTTTTTTACCATTGTTGATGATTATTCGAGAGCAGTGTGGATTTATTTATTTCTTGATAAAACAGAAGTTTTTCAGATGTTTATGGCTTTTGTTGCTATGGTTGAGAGGCAATTTAATCAAACAATTAAAATTGTTCAAAGTGATAATGGAACCGAATTTAATTGTTTGATTGATTTTTTTTTACTGCTACTGGCATTATTTTTCAAACCTCATGTGTGGGAACTCCTCAACAAAATGGGAGGGTAGAGCGAAAACATAAACATATTTTGAATGTTGGGAGAGCCTTGAGATTTCAAGCTAAATTGCCTATTTCTTTTTGGGGAGAATGCGTTTTGGCTGCAGCTCACTTAATAAATCGTACTCCAAATCCTCTTCTCCAAAACAAAACCCCATTCAAAATTTTGTTTCATAAACCTTCTTGTTTTGATGCTATCCGTACTTTTGGTTGCTTATGTTTTGCTCATCATAATCAAAAGACAAAGGGGGATAAGTTTGCTAGTCAGAGTCGTAAGTGTGTATTTTTGGGTTACCCTTTTGGGAAGCAGGGTTGGCGCCTGTATGATCTAGAATCTAAGGAATTTTTTGTGTCTCGTGATGTTAAATTTGTGGAAGACATTTTTCCGTTTGGTTGCCCGGATGATGTCAATATTGAGTTGGGAATTCATGGCACAACGAAGGATATACATGTTGATTTTGCGGATGTTGATTTTGGGATTGAAAAATGATGAAATAGCTGCTGAAAATAGGGAGGTGTCTACGACAAGGGGGGCTATGCGTGCCCAGCAGCCCACTGCCGCAGACACCCAGAACAGTCCGCAGCACTCCAGCACTGATCAGCCCGCTGGAAAGGCTGCGGACGCTGATCAGTGCTCGCCAGTCCCGCACAGCGACAGTGCACAGCAGGTTGGCGACATCCCTCCGTCGTCCAGCACCAGCAGTCCGCACAGCACCACCATGTCCGATGCTCAGCAGTCCGAGTTAGGGCGCGGATTTCGGGAAAAATTCCCATCAGTTTTGCTCCGTGATTATGTCACACACTCGGTTTTTGCTAATAGTCCGTCTCCGCCATCCAATCAGTCTTCAGGTACTCCGTATCCCTTAGCACATTATATACATTGTGACAAATTTTCTGTGAATTATCGAAAATTTATTTCAGCTGTTGTTCAAACCAAAGATCCAACAACTTTCAAAGAAGCTATGCAGTCTGACGGATGGCGTAAGTCCATGAATGAAGAAATTCGAGCTTTAGAGGACAATGGTACTTGGACTTTGGAGTCTCTTCCCCCGGGCAAAAAGGCACTCGGAAGTCAATGGGTCTATAAGACAAAGTTTCTTTCTAATGGCGAGGTTGAGCGCCTCAAATATCGTTTGGTGGTATATGGGAATCATCAGAAAGCAGGTGTAGATTTTGATGAGACATTTGCCCCGGTTGCTAAGATGACTACGGTTCATACTGTTCTTGCTATTGCAGCTGCCAAGAATTTGGAAATTCACCAAATGGATGTTCACAATGCATTCCTTCATGGTGACTTGGATGAAGAAGTCTACATGAAACTTCCACCCGGTTTTCAGAGTTCGGATCCTACATTGGTTTGCAGATTAAGGAAATCACTTTATGGTTTGAAGCAAGCACCTAGATGTTGGTTTGCTAGGCTTACTACAGCCTTAAAACAGTATGGTTTCAACCAGTCTTATTCTGATTATTCATTATTCACTCATACTACTCGTGATACTCAGATTACTGTTTTAGTATATGTTGATGACCTGATTATTTCTGGGAACAATTCCGCTGCATTGTCTGTTTTTAAGGCTTATTTGTGTGATTGTTTCAAAATGAAGGATCTAGGTCCTTTGAAATATTTTTTGGGGATTGAAGTGGCTCGTAGCTCTGCAGGTTTATTCTTATGTCAACGAAAATATACTCTGGATATTATATCTGAGACAGGTCTATTAGGCGCGAAGCCTAGTGGTTTTCCCATGGAGCAAAATCACAAATTGGGATTGGCAACGGGCGATTTTCTTTCTGATCCAGAGCCATATAAACGACTTGTTGGTCGTCTGATTTATCTTACTGTCACACGCCCTGACTTGGCGTATTTGGTTCATATTTTGTCTCAGTTTATGTAGCAACCTCGTAGTGAACATTGGGATGCTGCAATGAGGGTGGTTCGATAGATACTTGAAAGTGACTCCCGGACAAGGTATTTTATTGAGCTCTAATTGTGATTTAAATCTGCAGGGTTGGTGTGATTCAGATTGGGCTGCTTGCCCTCTGACTCGTCGTTCTTTAACTGGTTGGCTTGTTTTCCTTGGAAAATCTCCTATTTCTTGGAAAACTAAGAAGTAACCTACTGTTTTTTTTTCTTCTTCAGAGGCCGAGTATATATAGGTCCATGTCTTCGTGTTCTAAAGAACTAAAATGGGTGAAGGCTTTGTTGTTGAGTCTTGGAGTACAACATCCAAAGGCAATTAAGTTATTTTGTGATAATGAGGCAGCTCTGCACATTGCAAAGAATCCGGTATTTCATGAACGGACAAAGCACATTGAGATTGATTGTCACTTTGTTCGTGATGCGATTACAGAGGGGTGGATTTCTACATCTCATGTTCCGACATCTTCACAGCTTGCAGATATTTTTACAAAAGCTCTTGGGAAAGCACAGTTTGATTATCTTCTTTCCAAGTTGGGCACTTACGATCCGAGCGCTCCAACTTGAGAGGGGGGGGGGGTATTGAGATCATATCATATCTTTGTGTGATTTGGTAGAATATTTAGAATATTTTCCATATAATTATCTTTTCTATTTTAGTTATTTTTCAAAGATCCTAAGATATCTTATGATACTAGGACTAGGATTGATATTGTAGCTCTATATATTTCCCAAGGTAAATCAATGAAAGGCAAGCAATTCTATTGTGATTATTTTCTATTTCTCTCTAATTCTTCAGAAACACAAATTACATTTCTATGACCAAATTGTGGGAGAAATGTATCACATGCATTGAACGTCTACGTATGCAGGGTAATTTTGTTTCTCAAGTACTTCGTCTCATATTTTATTTTTACACTATTTATATATTTTATATAGTTTACCTTATCATCCATGTAAAAAAAAAAATTAAAAAAAAAATAAATAAAAAATTGTATGATTTATAATACTTGAGCTCTGTCAAAAATAAAATAAAATAAAAATTAATACACTTGAGCTTACATACTTGTTTTTACTATTGTAATTTATATTCATCTACATACAAATCCATTATATATGTATGAGGCCTTGACTAGTGGTTAACAGACATAAAGTATGATCCGTGTACGATTAATCACAAGAATAAATTCATCCACCCCTATTTGTGATGGTGTGCCATTGTGGCTCGTTGATACAAAAATATTATATTATAATAAAATTACAAATCCATTACGTGCGAGAGTGAGGGATAGCTCAAGTTATTAGAGTTTTCCTCCCGATCCCAGGAGATTCTGGGATTGTTTCTCTTACCCCACCTTTGTGGCTCTCTAAACACCAAAGGACGTGCGACATTTGTTAGGAACTCTCCAACGAAAGGGTCGTGACACGGCCGTGTGATTATTTGTAGAAAAATATGTCTTCCAACTCTTTAACGCCGTATTTAGGTCAGCAATTTTCTTATCTAACCCAATACAACAATTGGCATGCATTGTACAAACCTTGTTAATATCTCTACTTGGTGAACAAAACCCACCAAAATAATTTGTGTCTAAAAACCTTATTTTCACTCCAAGTTCTCTTAAAGAAGGTTCATGTTTTACTTTGTTTAATGCATCTTGTTCATGTAAATTGGGATATTTGTGTCTTAAGGATACCCAATATTTGTAGAATTTGATCGTGCGATTGTTAGACCTTGCGAAAAGGAACCCAACGTTGGGAAAGTTGTTCAAATCAAATTGCCTGCCATTGAATCGATCACATGATGTTTGAAAGTCAGAATCAGGAGTAAAATGTGGGAATGGATCTCTAAACCATATAACATCTGTATCCTGCAATTTGAAATTTCAAGTCAATATTAAGATTTGTTAGATATAAACGGAAAAATTTAACTGTCAAACATTATGAAAAGCAAATACGACAATTAATAATAAATGTATTCCATAGAATAATGAAGACATGAAGTAGAAGGTTAAGTATGAAGAGATTTATTTAAGTTCGAGTATGTATTTTGTACAAGAAATTTTAATTATTTCGATTCTTTCTTGTTAAGAGAGACACGTCAATCCCTCCATATATCTTTTTAATACTCCATTTATACCATTATATGAGTAACTTTGTACAAAGTAGATTGTTTAATTTAATCAATTCAAGAAATATGAAGTATTAGAAAGATGGATTGTTTATATTCATTTTTATTTATTTATTAATTATGAAATCACTTACTCCAAAGTCTCATCTAAGGTGGTCCTATATCAAATAACACATTTGACTTTCTTAATTAAATCAA